>NC_054473.1:91744607-92089637 GCF_017639515.1 Carcharodon carcharias
CTCACCACCTGTCATTGGCCCAGTCTAGCAACTAAGTCCTTTAGGACTCGGCCAGCTCAGTCAGTAGTGGTGCTACCGAGCCCACTCTTGGTGATGGACATTGAAGTCCCCCATCCAGAGTACATTCTGCACCCTTGCAACCCTCAGTGCTTCTTCCAAGTGGTGTTCAACATGGAGGAGCACTGATTCATCAGCTGAGGGAGGGCGGAATGTGGTAATCAGCAGGAGGTTTCCTTGCCCATGTTTGACCTGATGCCATGAGACTTCATTGGGTCCGGAGTTGATGTTGAGGATTCCCAGGGCAACTCCATCCCGACTGTATACCATTGTGCCACCATTTCTGCTGGGCCTGTCCTGCAATGTAGCTGCAATTAACTGGAATGAGCTTTGATTAACAGTGGAAAAATTAATTGCGATTATCACTAACTGTGAATAACAGCAACTAACAATGACTATCTGTGATTATTGCGACTAACTTTTACTGCTATTAACTGACCAACTGTCACTAACTGCAACTAATGTTGTCTAACTGATGGACTGGGACTAAAAGTGACTAACTGGTGGAGTGACTGTGACTAAATGCAATTAATTGACTAACTGTAATTAGCTGTAGTCCTAACCTGTTTAATCTTTCCCTGTAACTCAACTCCTTAAGACCCGGCAACAACCTAGTAAATCTTCTCTGCACTCTTTCAATCTTACTGATATCCTTCCTGTAGTTAGGCGACCAGAACTGCACACAATACTCCAAAGTTGGCTTCACCAATGTCTTATACAACCTCACCATAACATCCCAACTCTTATATTCAATACTTTGATTTATGAAGGCCAGTATGCCAAAAGCTTTCTTTACAACCCTGTCTACCTGTGACGCCACTTTCAGGGAATTATGTATCTGAACTCCCAGATCCCTTTGTTCCTCCGCACCCCTCAGTGCCCTACCATTTACTGTGTATGTCCTACCTTGGTTTGGCCTTCCAAAATGCAACACCTCACACTTTTTTGCATTACATTCCACCTGCCATTTTCTGGCCCATTTTTCCAGTTGGTCCAGATCCCTCTGCAAGCTTTGAAAGCCTTCCTTGCTGTCCACAACATCTCCAATCTTAGTGTCATCAGCAAACTTGCTCATCCAATTTACCACATTATCATCCAAATCATTGATATAGACAACAAACAACAATGGTCCGAGCACAGATCCCTGAGGCACACCACTAGTCACAGACCTCCAGTCTGAGAAGCAATCATCCATTGCCACTCTCTGTCTTCTCCCACACAGCCAATTTTGAATCCAGTTTACAACCTCTCCATGGATACCAAGTGTCTGAACCTTCTGAACTAACCTCCCACATGGGACCTTGTTAAAGGCCTTACTAAAGTCCATGTAGACAACATCCACAGCCTTTCCTTCATCTACGTTCTTCGTAAACTCCTTGAAAAACTCTACAAGGTTCGTTAAACACGACCTACCACGCACAAAGCCATGCTGACTATCCTTAACCAGCCCTTGGCTGTCCAAATAATTGTATATCCGATCTCTCAGAACACCGTCCAATAATTTACCTACTACTGACGTCAGGCTCACTGGCCTATAATTAGCTGGTTTATTTTTGGAGCCTTTTTTAAACAACGGAACAACGTGAGCTACTCTCCAATCCTCCAGCACCTCACCCGTGGCTAAGGACATTTTAAATATTTCTGCCAGGGCCCCTGCAATTTCTACACTAATCTTCCTCAAGGTCCGAGGGAATATCATGTCAGGCCCGGGGGATTATTTGCTGTAAGGCAGCAAGCACCTCCACCTTTTTAATCTCTATATGTTCCATGACACTATTGCTTGTTTCCCTTCCTTCCTTATACACTATGCTAGTTTCCTGAGTAAATACTGATGCAAAAAAACTGTTTAAGATCTCCCCCATGTTGTGAGGCTCCACACATAGACAACCACTCTGATCTTCAAGGGGACCAGTTGTGTCCCTTACTAACCTTTTACTTTTAATATACATGTAGAAACCCTTCGGGTTTACCTTCACATTATCTGCCAAAGCAACCTCATGTCTTCTTTTTGCCTTCCTGATTTCCTTCTTTAGTATTTTCTTACATTTTCTATACTCTACAAGTACCTCATTTGTTCCTTGTTGCCCATACCTGCTATACACCTCTCTCTTCTTCTTAACCAGATCGCCAATATCCCTTGAAAACCAAGGTTCTATTATTATTATTAGCTGTGACTAACTCCTACCAACAGTGACTGTTAATAAATTAACTGCACCAACTGCTAACTGACCAAATGTCACTAACTGCAAGTAATTGTGATTAACTGACAGACTACCCATTTCAAACTGAAACTAACTGTGACAAACTGATGAGCTATGATGAACTTGTGACCATCTCAGACAATTTATGACTAACTGGAACTTTCTGTGACTGTCACTAACTTTGTCTAAATGCCTCTAACTAACTAAATGACAACTGTGACTGTCATAAATTGCCACTGTTACCAGCCAACTAACTGACTTTTGATCAGCTGACTGATTAGCTGTCTCTTAGCTGTGACTACTAGTCTACCTGTGATTAATTGTGACTAAAGTGGTAATGGTAACGAACTGCCTGTTACTAATTGCAGCTGAGTAACTGTCATTAAGCGTGACTATCTGATTAGATTTGATTGTCACTAATTGTCTTTAACATTGATTAACTGACTGTGACTGTTACTGATTGCAACTAACTGACCAACTGTCACCACTTATTACTAACTAACAACGACTAAGTAACTGTGACTTTGTCTGTCACTAGTTGCAACTGTCACAAACTGCAACCAACTATAACTAACTGACTAATTGTCACTAACTGTGACTAACTGACTAGCTGCAATTAATTGTGACTGTGAATAACTATGAATAATTTTGACAGACTGACTGTTCCTAACTAACCAACTGTCCAACTGTCTGTAACAGCCTTGATGATTAACTGCCACTAACTAACTGTAATTAATGACTTACTAACAAACTAACATGACTAACTAAGCAACAGAGTGACTAACAGAGTACCTGTCACTAACACCAATTAATTGTCTAATTGCAAATAATTGTGACTAATACTGAATAACTGGCAAACTGTTACTAACTGTAAGTGTCTTAATTAACTGTGAATAACCTGTCAATATCACTAATTGTGACTAACTGACCCAACCATCACTAACTGACTAAAAGACCGTGACTAATTTTGACTGTCATAAATTGCCACTGGCTGTGACTAGCTGTTTCTTACTATCATGAAACTGTAACTAACAATCTACCTGTGATTAACTGTGATTAATTAAGACCAACTGACTAAAGGTGATTCACGGTAATGGACTGCCAAATCACGAACTGCAGCTAACTGAGTAGCTCTCACTAAGTGTGACTAACTTTGGCCCAATTGTGGTCCAATTGTTACTAACTGCATCAATCTCTGATTAACTGTCACTGACTTGAACACCCTGCAACCTTCTGTGACTAACTCTGACTCAATGTCACTAACTGTAATTAAATAACTAACTGAAACTAACTTAGTAACAGTGACTAACTGGCTGATTATAAATTGTTGTAGTTTACTGTCTTTAACTGAGATCAATACTAACTAACCATCACCAACTGCCCAACTTCAAATTTCTGCAACTTTGAGAGACATTTTTGTGATCAACCATGACTAACTAATTAACTGAGATTGTCTCTTGCTGTTGTTAACTGACCAACAGCAACTACTAGACTAACTGTTACTAACTGTAAAAGTAGCTGTGATTGATGTTAATAGAATCCAAGCCGGTTAGTGAAGTCAAATTCAAGACACACAGCTTTCCTTTACCAAGGGAGTTTATTGATTTTATTCAGTCTCATACTTTTCTTTCCAACATCCAGTGTCCCAGCTGCCCCTTATTTATATGTGCTCAAAGTACTTTATCAAACATGCCCTTCACCTGTGTATCCTAACAATATAATTAACATACTACTAACAATTGAATGTGGCTAGTTGAGACAAAGGATGGATTGTGATAAATGGTGACTAGCTGACTAATTGGGATTAACTTTTATTAACTTTGTTTAACTATGATTAATTGTGACTAACTGATCAACTGTCATCACTGCATGTAAACTGTGATTAACTATGACTAACTTTCTATTTACGATGAACTGTGATTAACTGCAACTAACTGACTAACTGAGGCTGTCTCTTACTGTCACTAACTATGACTAGAATCATAGAATGGTTACAGCACAGATCTGGCCCCTCACGCCCATGTTGGCCCTCAGCAACAGCAACTCAGCTAGTCTCATTCCATTGCCTTTTCCCTATAACCCTGAAAATCTTTTTCATCAGATAAATCTGACCTCCAGTCCAAAATACAATTGTTCACCAGTACTCTCTGTTTCCTGTCATTCAGCCAACTTTGTATCCACTGTCATTGGCCACTGTTTCTTTTACTCCATGGGCTTCAACTTTGGTCACAAGTCCATCATGTGGCACTTAATCAAACACCTTTTGGAAATCTATGTTCTTCACATCAAATGCATCAACCCTCTCTGTTACCTCTACAAAAAGGTCAATCAGGTTAGTTAAACATGGCTTTCCTTAATTAATCCACATTTATCCAAATGACTGTTAATTTTATCCCGAATTATTGTTTTAAAAAGTTTTCCCACCACCAAGGTTAAACTGACTGGCCCGTACATGCTGGGTTTATCCTTACATCCTTTTTTGAACAAGGGTGTAACATTTGTAATTCTCCAGTCCTCTGACACCACCCCTGTACTTCTACAGTTTCTACCTTTACTTCCCTCAGTAACTCCCTGAAGCATCTCATCTGGTCTTGGTGACTTTGAGTTCTGCCAGCCTTTCCAATACCTCCGATTTATCAGTTTTTAGTCTATCCAGTATCTCACTACCTCCTCTTTCACTACGACTTTGACAACATCTTCCTCAGTAAATACAAATGTGGAGTACTCATTTAGTACCTCAGCCATACTCCCTACCTCCACCTTTCTGGTCCCTAATCCTCCATCCTCCTCTCACCACCTTTTTATTTTACACGCCTTTGTATTCCAGCACAGTCCATCATGTGGCACTTTATCAAACACCTTTTGGAAATCTATGTTCATCACATCAAATGCATTACCCTCATCAACCCTCTCTGTTACCTCTACAAAAAGGTCAATCAGGTAAGCTAAACATGGCTTTCCTTAATTAAGCCACATTTGTCCAAATGACTGTTAATTTTATCCTATATTATTGTTTTAAAAAGTTTTTGCATTCCCCTTTATGTTAGCTGCCAGTCTCTTCTCATACTCGATCTTTGCTACTCTTCTTTCTTTTTTCATCTCCGTCTAAATTTTCCACATTCCGTCTGGTTCTGAATTGTATTTTCCACCTGACATTTGTCATAAGCACCCTTTTTCTGCTTGATCTTACTCTCTGTCTCTTTGATCTTCCAGGTAGCTCTGCATTTGTTTGCCCTTCCTTTCTTTCCCTCTCCCTTGGGAATATACGTTGAATGAGCTTGAACTAACTTCTCTTTAAAGGCAGCACATTGTTTCTTTACAGTTTTGCTTACTGATCTTTGATTCCAATTTACCTGCGCCAGATCCATTCTCACACCATTGAAGTTTGTCTACCCCCCAGTTAATTATTCATAATCTGCTTTGCTCTCCTTGCCCTTTTCTATAGTCAACATAAACCTTATGATATAATGATCACTGTCCGGAAAATGTTCCCTCACTGACACTTGATCCACTTGGTCCCATCTCATTCCCAAAAACCAGGTCCGGAAATGTCTCCTTTTTTGTTGGACTGGAAACATACTGGTGTAAAAAAATTCCCCTGGACACACTTCAGAAAGTCAGAATCACAGAATGTTAAGGTGCAGAAGGAGGCCATTCGGCCCATCACGTCTGCACCAACTCTCCAAATGAGCATTATGACTCAGTGCCATTCTCTTGCCTTTTCCCCATACCCCTGCACATTGTTTCCATTCAAATAATCATCTAATGCCCTCTTAAGTGCCTCGATTGAACCTGCCTCCACCGCATTTCCAGACAGTGCATTCCAAACCCGAACCACTCGCTGTGTTAAAAAGTTTTTTCTCACATCACATTTGCTTCTTTTGCAAATCACTTTATATCTGTGCCCTCTCATTCTTGATCTTTTTACGAGTGGAAACAGTTTCTCCCTATCTACTCTGTCCAGCCCCTTCATGATTTTGTACATCTCTATCAAATCTACTCTTATCCTTCTACTCTCCAAGGGGAACAGTCCCAACCTCTCCAACCTATCCTCATAGCTGAAGTTTCTCATCTTTGGAACCATTCTTGTAAAACTCTTCTGCACTCTCTCCAATGCGTTCACATCCTTCCTTCAATGTGGTGCCCAGAACTGTACACAATACTCCAGCTGAGATCTAACAAGTGTCTTATATAAATTCAGCATAACCTCCTTGCTCTTGTACTCGATTTCCTATTAATAAAGCCCAGGACACTATATGCTTTATAAACTGCTCTCTCTACCTTTCCTGCCATCTTCAATGATCTATATACATATACATCTAGGTCCCTCTATTCCTGTGTCCCCTTAAGAATTGTACCCCTTATTTTATATTTTCTGTCCATGTTCTTCTTACCAAAATGAGTCACCTCACACTTGCATGGAACTTCATCTGCTATCTATCTGCCCACTCCACCAACTTGTCCTTTTCAAGTTCTACACTGTCCTCCTCACAGTTTACAATGCTTACAAGTTTCGTGTCATCTGCAAACTTGGAAATTGTCCCCTGCATTTAGATATAGATCGTTAATATATATTAATAAAGCCCAGGACACTATATGCTTTATAAACTGCTCTCTCTACCTTTCCTGCCATCTTCAATGATCTATATACATATATATCTAGGTCCCTCTATTCCTGTGTCCCCTTAAGAATTGTACCCCTTATTTTATATTTTCTGTCCATGTTCTTCTTACCAAAATGAGTCACCTCACACTTGCATGGAACTTCATCTGCTATCTATCTGCCCACTCCACCAACTTGTCCTTTTCAAGTTCTACACTGTCCTCCTCACAGCTTACAATGCTTACAAGTTTCGTGTCATCTGCAAACTTGGAAATTGTCCCCTGCATTTAGATATAGATTGTTAATATATATCAGGAAAAGCAAGGGTCCCAATATCGACCCCTGAGGAGCTCGACTACAAACCCTCCTCCAGCCCAAAAAATATCAATTAACCATTACTCAGTTTCCTATTACTCAACCAGTTTTGTACCCCTGATGCTCCTGTCCCTTTTATTCCATGACTCTTGTCCCTTTCTGCCTTTACACTATTACAGTCTACAATTAGAACTGCAATTGTCAATACTGTATGATTTTTGCACCTGTCTGTAATTTCCTTACAAATTGGTTCCTCAATATCTTTCGCGGCTAGTTGATGGCCTATAGAATATACTCAAGTAGTTTAATGGTACCGCTATTGTTTATTAACTGTAACCGAATAGATTCTGTCCTTGATACCTCTGGGGACATCCTTTCTCTCCAGCACTGCAATGTTCTCAATATTGCCACTCCTCCTCCTTTCCTTCCTTTCCTGAACACCTTGTATCCAGGAATATTTAATACTCCGACCCAGGTCTCTGTTAACCCTATGACATCATATTTCCATGTGGTTATCTGCACCTGCAGTTCACCAAAATTATTTACCACATTCTGCACATGCACATACATACACAGTAAACCTAATTTAAACCTTATTACATTCCATCAATGGCTATGGTCACTGACTAACTATGATATTCTCTGGTTAAGTATGACTAACTGGAGCTAACTATGGCTGAATTCTCTTGGTGGGATCAAGTTCCACTGCGAGGTCCAAAGCAGGAGCTGGCCATCCTCCGGCGGAGTGCAGGACCCTGAAGCAGCATTTTGATGTCAGAAGCCAATTAACAGGCCATTGCGAGGGTCACCGTCCAATTGAGGATGGTGACCCGCCTCCCTCAGGGCTGCTGGCCCAGTCAGGGGGCTGGAAGCCTAGCAGCTTCAGCAACACCACCGCTAGCACTAACCAGTGCTGAGACTTTAATACAAAGGAGAAGGCATCTAAATGCCAGGGTGCCCTTGAAGAACAGTGAACTCCACTAGGAGGCTGCCAGAATTTACCTGATGGTTTCCCCACATGCAGACAGACAGCTCCTGCTGTTACACAGAGAGTGTTGGGGGCTTTGACCTTAATTGGTCCAAGTGGCTTGATTGCTCACCCAGTGGGCACCACTGTTGCTGAGCTTACCAATGCTGGCACCTTCCAAATCCATGACCACTACCATCTAGAAGGACAAGGGCAGCAGATAGATGGGAACACCACCACCTGCATGTTCCCCTCCAAGTCACTCATCATCCTGACTTGGAAATATATCACCGTTCCTTCAGTGTCACTGGGTCAAAATCCTGGAACTCCATCCCTAGCAGCACTGTGGGTGTACCTACACTACCTAGACTGCAGCGGTTCGAGAAGGCACCTTCACCACCACCTTCTCAAGGGCAATTAGGGATGGGCAATAAATGCTGGCTTAGCCAGCAACGCCCACATCCCTTAAAAGAATAATAAAAGTCTGCCATAGCAGTGCAAAGGTGGCTCCCCTTCGCCATTTTGCCAGCTCTCCCACCTGCAAAGGGCTGGGAAAATTCAACTCTGTGATTTTCTGAGATTAAATGCCACTAACTTTGACTGTCTTTGACTAACTACAAATTTCACTAACTGATTAAATATGACTAACTGTTAACTGTGATTAATTGTTACTAAGTGGACTAACTGACTAACTGCAACAAACATCGCTAACTGTGACTAACTCACTAACTGGGATAAACATTGACTAAATGTGATTAAATGTGACTCACTGTCTGGACTGTCACTTATTAACTGCGACTAACTGTCTCCCTGAAATAAATGGTGACTAATTGTGACAAGCTTTGATTAATTGTTTCTAACTGTCACTAAGGCCCTCCAAGCCTGCGCCGATCATATTGCCTGTCAAACTAAAACATTTTGCACTTCCGGGGTCCATATCCCTCTATTCCTGTCCTATTCATCTATTTGTCAAGCTGCATCTTAAACACCACTATCGTACCTGCTTCCACCACCTCCTCTGGCACTAACTGTGACTTTGTCATTAACTGTAACATACTTTGATTATGCATGACTAACTGGGATTCATTTTGATTAATTCTGACTAGCTAATTGTGATTAACATCACTAGCTGTCACTAACAGTCATGAGCTGCAGCTAACTGGCTGACAGTTATTAATTGTGACTGTGTGACTTTGGGAGTAACTTTGACTGTGACTAACTTTGACTAATTGTCATTAATTCTGACTGACCAATTGCTGCTACCTGTGACTGTCACTAATTGTGTCCAACTTTGACTAACTTATCAACAGCTTACCTGCATGACAACACGGATTACATTTCAAAAGTAGTTCATTGGTTGTAAAACACCCCAATATTGTGAAACGTGCTTTAGAAATGTAAGTTGTTTTGTCACTGCCTCTAATGGTGACTAACTAAGATTAACTGCAACTGAATAACCATAACTAACTGCGACTCACCAACTAGGGCTCATTATCACTTACTAAGTGTGAGTAATTGTGACTAACTGTCCAACTATTACAGTCACTCGTTGCAACTGTCACTCTGATTAACTGTGACTGTGTCTAACCAATTAAATAACATACGAACAAGGAACAGGTGGAGGCTATTCAGCCGCTCAGGTCTGCTCCACCATTCAATAAGATCATGGATGATCTGATAGTAACCTGAAATCTGCATCCCACCTACCACTGATAACCTATCATCCCCTTGCTTACCAAGAAACTATCCACCTCTGCCTTAAAAATATTCAAAGACTCTGCTTCCACCATCTTTTCAGGAAGAGTTCCAAAGAATCACCATCCTCTGAGAGAAAAAAATTCTCCTCATCTCTGTCTTAAATGAGTGACCCCTTATTTTTAAACAATGACCCATAGTTCTAGATTCTCCCACAAGAGGAAACATCGTCTCCACATTCACCCTGTCAAGATCCCTCAGGATCTTATTTGTTTCAATCAAGTCACCTCTTATTCTTCTGAACTCCAGTGGATACAAATCTAGCCTATCCAACCTTTCCTCATAGAAAACCCTCTCATTCCAGGTATTACTTTGGTAAACCTTCTCTGAACTGCTTCCAACACATTTACATTGTGCTCCTTCTCACCTAATGTGCACCTTACCATAGGATGACCTAGTTCTCAGTAATGCAGGACCGTAGTAATGCCTACCCTCCTATATCCCTGTGAGTCACAGTCTACCTGCCTAATGCATATTAAGCAGTTGGACAGGTTTCCATGAGGTGCATTCGGAACACCATGGCTATCAAATGGGAGGACAAAGTGACCAACTCTGAGGTACTTCAAAGAACAGAAGTGTCTGGGATTGAAGCACTCATCATCAGAGCCCAGCTCACATGTGCTGGACATGTATGACTGATGATTAAGTCACTAAGGTGGTCATGTATTCATAACTTAAACTTGGACCTGAGCTGTGGGGTAGGCCAAGAGTAAGGTTTAAGGATTCCCTGAAGGTGACTTGAGGAAATGTGGCATGTCCACCACTGACTGGGAGAAAAACACACAAAGGAACTACCTGGGGAACAGTTTCAAATAGTGGTGTTGTTTCCTTCAAACAGCAAAGAATACAGGCTGCTAAAAACAAAAGGCAAACTAGAAAGACCAGGCAGTCCCAACCAAACCGAACAATTCATCTTTTGTTGCACTGTCCAAAGCCATGCAGGTCTACAGTCTTGCTCCACAGCCACTTTAGAATGCACAGCAGGTGACTCTACGCACGTGAGAAGCAGCCATCTTCAATCATGAAGGGAATACAAGCCCCAGCCCAGGTGTGTGTATCTGCACTGGTGGAAGGTGTACATGTGTTGGTGCATCTCATGCTGCTTACTCTCCTGAGGACTCCTTGGCCTCCTCTCACTGCAACTCTCTTGAAAGCCTGGTGTGGGATCAAAGCATGAGTTGCTGCTGACTTTGGGAAAGGGTACAAACTCTACATGGTGCTCATATGATATCTCAGTTTATGATGACATTAAATCAGCATGAGTAACTGTCGAGCACCAAGTGCCTGGGTGTTATGTAATGTTGTCATCAGGTCTCCATCACTGATGCCTAATGCCTGTGCCACCCTGCCTGTCTCCAGGGCATCCTCCTCCAATGTGGTCAGGTTGGCAATGGCTGCAGGTCCACCTCCCCCATGCCTGGTTCTTTGCCTCTCCCTGGGCTCTCTTCTCCTGCAATGGGACAAAAGCAGAGTGTGAGAGGCGTCATGTGTGGAGAGGAAAGAATGAGGCCATTTAGAGAGGGTGATGGAGGAATGGGTGCAACTTGTCATTAGGATGAGGGCGGGTGTTGGTTAGTTCAGATCCCCATTTGAGGAGGTGTCTGGAGAGAGAGAAATGGAATTGCAGGGTGTTGGGGTCTATTGAATGCTGTGCAGGAGAATGCTGCGAGGATCGGAAAGCGATGGCTACGACCTGAAAGTGCTATGACACTCACCTTGCTAGACTTAATAAGATCATCAAACCTTTTCCAGCACTGAATCCAGGCCCACGGTACCTCACTCCTGGTGCTCCCAGCCTCTCTACCTTCAGCCACTCTGCTTTCATTCGACTGCCTCGCCTTCTCACACCTTCTTCCATTCTCTTGTTTTCACATTACTTCAGCAGCAGGTTTTCCAGCAGCTATTCCCTTTGTGGGGTTGACGGGGCTGGGCTGGGGGTGGGGGTGGGGGAGGGAGGGAGGGGGGGTGTGGAGGGGTTGGGGGGGTCCTTTCAAATAGAAATCCTCCCGTTTAAACGTGGCTCATCATTATATACATACTGTGATTGGCCAGGTTACCCGGAATTGGGATGCTAATGCTGTGGCTGTGTTAAGGATCACATCAAAGCCCACTTCACTCCCCAACGGGCCCCTGAGCCACTACCAGGCTTCCTGCTGGGTGAAGGTCAGCTTTGTTCAGACTCTATCCTAACTGTCTTTACCTGACTGACTGTGACTAACTCTTATTGATGATAACTAACAGACCAACTGTCACTAATGCAGGCTAACCATCACTAATTGCAACTAACCCTGTTTAAACTTGACTAACTGTGACCAGCAGTCTTGCTGTGACCAACCATAACGAGCTATGGTCATAGAAGACAGAGGGTAGCAGTGGAAGGGTGCTTTTCTGAATGGAGAGCTGTGACTTGTGGAGTTCCGCAGGGATCAGTGCTGGGACCTTTGCTGTTTGTAGTATATGTAAATGATTTGGAGGAAAATGTAACTGGGCTAATTAGTAAGTTTGCAGACGACACTAAGGTTGAAGGAGTTGCAGATAGTGAAGAGGATTGTCAAAGGTTACAACCGGATCTAGATCGGTTGGAGACTTGAGCGGAGAAATGGCAGATGGAGTTTAATCCGGACAAATGCGAAGTAATGCATTTTGGAAGGTCTAATACAGGCAGGAATTATACAGTAAATGGTAGAACCCTTAAGTGCATCGACGGGCAGAGGGATCTGGGTGTACAGGTCCAGAGGTCACTGAAAGTGGCAATGCAGGTGGATAAGGTAGTCAGGAAGGCATGTGGCATGCTTGCCTTCATCGGCAGGGGTATTGAGTATAAAAGCTGGGAAGTCATGCTGCATCTGTATAGAACCTTGGTTAGGCCACACTTGGAATATTGCGTGCAATTCTGGTTGCCACATTACCAGAAGGATATGGAGGTGTTGGAAAGGGTGCAGAGGAGTTTTACCAGGATGCTGCTGGTCGGGAGGTTATTAGCTATGAGGAGAGGTTGGAGAAACTCGGATTGTTCTCACTAGAGCGACGGAGATTGAGGGCTACTTGATAGAAATTTACAAAATTATGAGTGCCATGGACAGAGTAGATAGTCAGAAGCATTTTCCCAGGGTGGAAGACTCAATTACTAGGGGACATAGATTTAAGGTGAGAGGAGAAAACTTTAAAGGAGATGTGTGGGGCAAGTTTTTTTTACACAGAAGGTAGTGAGTGTCTGGAATTCGCTGCCAGAGGAGGTGGTGGAAGCAGGTACGATAGTGGTGTTTAAGAGGCAGCTTGACAAATACATGAATAGGATGGGAATAGAGGGATATGAACCCCGGACGTGCAAAATGTTTTAGTTTGACAGGCAATATGATCAGCGCAGGCTTGGCGGGCTGAAGGGCCTGTTCCTGTTCTGTACTTTTCATTGTTCGTTGTATGATTAATTCTGATGAACTGGCTCAAGTGACTAACCCTAATCTAGGGCACTTCTTTGGAAGGATTCTGGTATCATTATGTCTGAACACATTCTGGAATTATAAATACCAACCAACTTATCCTCAGCATTATGAGCAGTTGTTACACTTACCTAGAAACAACCATGGGAACCTGCAACAACTTAACAGCACCTTTCCAAACCCACGACCGCTACAAACTAGAAGGACAAGGACAGCAGATAGATGGGAACACCACCACCTGCAAGTTCCCCTCCAAGTCGCTCACCATCCTGACTTGGAAATATATTGCTGTTCCTTCAGTGTCACTGGGTCAAAATCCTGGAACTCCCTCCCTAACACCACTGTGGGTGTACCTACACCACATGGATTGCAACAGAATCAGGGCATATGTGTGAAAGAGAGAATATGTGTATGTGAGAGAGAGAGCATTTAGGAGAGAGAATGTGTGCATGAACATGAGAACACTTGTGAGGGAGTGAGAGAGCACATATGAGAGAGAGGGATGGGGCATGCAGGAGAAAGAGAACACAGAATGAGAGAGTACATGTGAGGGAGAGAGATGGAATGTGTGTGTGTGTGTGAGAAAGAGAGAGAGAGAGAGAGAATGAGAATAAACATGAGCTTTAAGGAAAGTGTATATGTAAAAGAAACAGAAAGAGCATGTGTGTGGGAGAGAGAGGGGAGAAATGATGCTGTTAATTTTGTTATATGCCAGGAATATCACCTTATAAAGTTCATATCGTTGTTGACTATTGCAGTAACTCTCAACTTGTGTCTGTGCTCCCCATTAGCCTTTAGGAAGGACAGATGCCAGAGCATGTTGTTTTAACTGAATGACCCACCAGATACTGAGAATTCCAGGCTGGGAGCATTACAGAGGAGAAGAGTATATTCTGAAATGAAGAGAGACAGCTGGAGTTGTCGGCATGGGATTGTGACAATGACACAGATTTATGGCTCACTGATAAGCTGAATGGTGATTGCTGACTTGTATCTGTAAAATGCACTGTAAACAATAATGCTTTTATCAGAGGTAAAACCAAAACATGCCCAGTCACCTGCTACAACACTGCTGCTGAGGCCTTTCTGCCTTTCAGGGTCTTGCACATTATTTTCTTCAGGAGTTGTAGGAACAGTGTGAATAGAGGGTTCTTGGAGCAGTTCCATTGTTCTGAATATAGACACAAAACTGGACACATGCAATCCCTGCACACAACAGCAGAAGGAGCACTACAGCCAGCTGCTGCAACCAGCCATGGCCAGTATCTGTGTGAGTTTGCCCCAGTCTTTGACAAATAAATTTAATTACAGCAGGAGCTAGATAAACACAGACTCCTACAGAAATCCCATTCAATGGTTGGTATAAAGAAGGATTCCAACACTCTGTACATGCAAGAGTTTGTAAAAGCATTTCTTGTCTGTGTTCTCTCCCCTCCACCCCACTCAATTAAACACTCAGGGTGGGGCCTGAGTTTTCTTCAGTTACTTCAGGGCAATCTGGGCAGAGTCAGCCTAGGGCAAAAGATCGGGCAATATTAAACGTGAGTTATGCCCAAAAACATTACCAGTCTTGTTTTCCACAAACTTTTACAATGGCTCAATATTCAATTTAATTGGACCATGTCCTGCCCACGACACTAGCAATGCCCCCATGCCAACACTGATTGCACTCACTCAGGAAGGCTGCTGAGATTGCATTCATGTTCTTAGACACACAGGCACATTTATCATAATCCAAGAATATTTAACTTACCCAGAAATTGACAATTGTATATTAATGAAACTACTGAAGTGTTTGTATAGTTTCTTCAAGTTATTTCCAATTATTTTAAATCAGATAGAGGACTGGGCAGCCTTATTATTTTTGGTGATAAACTCATTTTCCGCTATAATAATAACATTGTACCATGTTACTATTCTTAAATAAACCCTAAAGGAAAAAAAAATCAATAATTACGTATGCTCACACTGCCTGATTGTGTTGGTTCATGGAAGATTTTACATGCCTAATGATGCAAATGAGTTTTACCAGAAACATGAAACTTAATCAAGGCAATTTTGAATGGCTTAGATTACAACCATCCCAGAAGGAAAAAGCAGTAAAAACAGGGAAATGAGAATACTGGTCTGAACTGGTCTTATATCCCTTAAAATGGAACACCAGTAAAAACTGGGAAGTTAGAGTACTGGACCAACTTGTTTTTTCCTTCTGGGATAGCAGAAACTCTGCTCTGTATTTCATGCAAATACAGAGCATAATCAGGACACTCACCCACAGACAGCACAGGAAACTCACAGAGCACTGTCAGGAAATTCACACAAAGAGGGCACAGAAAACACAGAGAGAGAGCAGAGTCAGGAAAATCACAGAGATCACACTCAGGAAACTCACAAACAGAGAGCACAGGCAGGAAACTCACACACAGGGCACAGTCAGGAAATTCACATACAGAGACCAGAGTCAGGAAACAAGCACAGAGTATAGCCAGGAAAATCTCACACACACACAGCACAGTCAAGAAACTCAGAGAGCACAGCCTGGAAAGTCACATGCACAATCAGGAAACCCTCAGAGCACAGGCAGTAAACCGACACACGCACAGAGCGCACGGCCAGGAAACCGACACACGCACAGAGCACAGAGCTCAGAGCCAGGAAACACACACACACTCGCACACAGCTCACAGTCAGGAAACTCGCACGCAGCTCACAGTCAGGAAACTCGCACGCAGCTCACAGTCAGGAAACTCGCACGCAGCTCACAGTCAGGAAACTTGCACGCAGCTCACAGTCAAGAAACTCGCACACAGCTCACAGTCAGGAAACTTGCACGCAGCTCACAGTCAGGAAACTCGCACGCAGCTCACAGTCAGGAAACTCGCACGCAGCTCACAGTCAGGAAACTCGCACGCAGCTCACAGTCAGGAAACTCGCACGCAGCTCACAGTCAGGAAACTCGCACGCAGCTCACAGCCAGGAAACTCGCACGTAGCTCACAGTCAGGAAACTCGCACACAGCTCACAGTCAGGAAACTCGCACACAACTCACAGTCAGGAAACTCACACACAGAGGACAGTCAGGAAACTCACACACAGCTCACAGTCAGGGAACTCACACAGAGCGCATGATCAGGAAACTCATACGAAGAGAGCACATGATACTCAGACAGAGGGAGCACAGTCTGCAAACCCACACACACAGAACACAATCAGAAAACTCACGCACAGAGCCCAGGCTGGAAACACTCACACACACAGAACATGATCAGAAAACTCACACACAGAGGGCACAGTCAAGAAACTCACATACAGGGAGCACAGTCAGGAAATTGACATGCAGAGAGTACTGAAAACTCACAGAAAGAGAGCACAGTCAGAAAACACACGAGAGCCCAGGAAACTGACACACAGAGTTCAGTCAGGAAACTCATACAGAGAGTACAGTCTGGAAACTCGCACACAGAGAGCACAAGCGGGAAGCCCACACACACACGGCACAGTCAGGAACTTGACATACGAGAGCACAGACAGGAACTTGACATACGAAAGCACAGGCAGGAACTTAACATACAGAGTGCACAGGCAGGAAACTCAAACACAGAGAGCACAGTCAGGAAGCCGTCACACACACCGAGCACAGTCAGGAAACACACACACACACACATATACACAGAGCACAGCTAGGAAACTCACACAGAGAGCACAGGAAATTAACAAACAGACAAGCGGGGAGGGAGCGGACCAGCTGAATAGGGGACCGGGTGGCACGTGTCGGCGAGGGGCAGGTTCTCACCCACACATTGGTCACCGCTGGAATTCGAAAGGAGTGACATCAGGACAAGGGAGAGAGCTGATTGGAAGGTAGTGTGTAAGTTGTTTTTTGTTGTTTTTTTTTCATTTTAAAGTAACATTACAGAAGGTAAGAGTCTCAGCATTTGTTACTTTTAAAAGAAAAACTAAATAGTTTTCTAAAACAAGAACAAAAAGTGCTGGAAAAAATCAGCAGGTCTGACAGCATCTGTGGAGAGAAAGACAGAGCTAACGTTTCGAGTCCAGATGACCCTTCTTCAGACAGACATCTGGACTTGAAACATTAACTGTATTTTTCTCTCCACAGATGCTGTCAGACCAGCTGAGTTTTTCCAGTACTTTCTGCTTTTGTTTCAGCTTTCCAGCATCCGCAGTGTTTTGCCTTTATAAATGGTTTTATATTTGGTTCAAATTTAAGGAAATAGTCTTTTAATCAAAAACAAACAAAAAGTATGACAAAGGAGCTCAGTCCCATTTGTTGAAGGGCCTGCAGCATGTGAGAATTCTTAGACACTCCTTGCAGTCTGGATGACCACATGTGCAGGAAGTGCCACCGGCTTGACCAGCCTGAGCAATGGGTTTCAGAACTTGAGCATCAGCTGGAGACACAGCGTAACATCCACGAGGCTGAGAGTTACATGGATAGCATGTTTTTAGATGTAGTCAATCTACAGCTTAAGGAAGTGCAGCCAGAGAGGGAATGGGTGACTATTAGTCAGAAGAAGGGAGGCAGGCAGGTAGTCAGGAAAGCCCCAGAGTGCATCTTACTCAAGAACCGTTTATCTGTATTGGAAAATGATGAGGGTGAATGTTCCTCTGGAGAGTGTAGCCAGAGCCAAGTTCATGGCACTGTGTGTGGCTCAGCTGCACAAGTGGGGAGGAGTAAGAGTGTAAGAGAAATAGTGGTCAGAGACTCAATAGTGAGGGGTGCAGACAGGTGCTTCTGCAGCTGTAGATGTGACTCCAAGATGGTGTGTTGCCTCCCTGGTGCCAGGGTCAAGGATGTCACAGAACAGCTGCAGGGCATTCTGAAGGGAGATGGTGAACAGTTAGAGGCCGTGATTCACATTGGTGCCAACGATATAGGTAGAAAAAGGGATGTGGTCCTGTTTTAGGCATTTAGGGAGCTAGGTAGCAGATTAAAAAGCAGGACCTCAAAGGTTGTAAACTCTGGATTACTCCCTGTGCCACGTGCTAGTGAGTATAGGAATAAGAGGATAGAGAGGATGAATGCATGGCTAAAGAGATGGTGCAGGAGTGAGGGCTTTAGTTTCCTGGATCACTGTCTGTTTCTGATGAAGGTGGGGCCTGAACAAGTCAGACGGATTGCACCTGAACCGGAATGGTACCAACATCCTTGCGGGGAGGTTTGCTAGTTGTGTTGGGGCGGGTCGGGTAGTGTGGTTAAACTACTTTGTCAGGGTGATGGGATACAGAGTGGTGGTACAGTAGGGGGTGATGAACAGCCAAATATAGAAGAGAAACTAAGGCTGGAAGGCAGAGCAAATATAGACCTGTTCAGGCACAAGGGAGTGACGCAAGGCTGGATTGCATCTATGCTAATGCAAGGAGTCTCACAAGCAAGGCAGATGAATTGAGGGCATTGATTAACATGGGAATATGATATTGTTGCTATCACAGAGACATGGATGAGGGAAGGGCAGGACTGGCAGCTCAATATTCCAGGGCATAGAATCTTCAGGTGTGACAGGGTGGTTGTAAAAGAGGAGGTGGCACTGCACTATTGACCAAGGAGTCAATTACTATAAGAAGGGATGGTACTTTAGAAGGTTCCTCAAATGAGCCCATATGGGTAGAACTTAACTTTGCTGGGAGTATAGGGGAGGTAGAGGAGCAGATATGTTGGCAAATCTCAGAGAAGTGTAAAAATAATTGGGTAATAATAGTAGGGGATTTCAACTTCCCCAATTTTAACGAGTCTTAGTGTGAACGGCTTGGAGTGGGCGGAATTATTAAAGTGCATCCAGGAGAGCTTTTTGAGCCAGCGCTTGGAAAGTCTGACAAAAGAAGGGGCAGTACTGGACCTAATCATAGGGAATGAAGATGGGCAAGTGGTAGAAATGTTAGTGGGGGAACATTTCGGGGATAGTGACCATAACCCTAAGATTTAAGGTACTTATGGAAAAGGACAAAGATGGACCAGAAATAAAGGTTTGGAATTAGGGAAGGCCGATTTCAATATGATAAGACAGGATCTGGCCAAAGTGGACTAGGAGTAGCTACTTGTAGGAAAGTCTACATCATAGCAGTGGGAGTCATTCAGAAAGGAAATCATGACCGTTCAGGGCCAACATGTTCCTGTAAAGGTGAGGGGTAGGACCAACAAGTCCAGGGAATCCTGGATGTCAAGGGATATAGAGGATTGGATAAGGAAAAAAAAAGAAGGCTTATGGCAGATACAGAGGACATGAAAACAGTGGAAGACCTAGGGGAGTATAAAAAGTATAGGGGGTACTTACAGTGATTAGGAGAGTGAAGAGGGGACATGAAAAAACACTGGCAGGCAAGATAATGGAAAATCCCATGGAATTTTATAAATATATTAAGGGCAGGAGGCAACCATCAGATGGGCAGATGGACTCTGATGGACAGGAGGAAAGTCCATCAGAGACCAAAGTGGCAGTGGAGCTGAAGGATGTAGGTGAGCTTTTAAATTATTACTTTTCATCTGTGTTCAATATGGGGAAGGAGGATGTAGGTGTAGAAATCAAGGAGGGAGACTATGATATACTTGAACAAATTAGCATTGAAAAGGAGGAGGTATTAGCAGTTTTAGCAGGCTTAGAAGTGGATAAATCCCCAGGCCCAGATGAGATGTATCCCAGGCTGCTATGTGAGACAAGGGAGGAGATTGCAGAGGCTCTGACACTAATTTTCAAAACCTCTCTGGCCACAGGAGAGGTGCCAGAGGACTGGAGGACATCAAATGTGGTACCTTTAGTCAAGAAGGGTGGTGGGGATAAACCAGGGAACTATAGGGCAGTGAGGCTAACATCAGTGATAGGGAAACTATTGGAAAAAATTCTGAGCGACTGGATTAATCTCCACTTGGAAAGGCCGGGGTTAAACAGGGATAGTCATCATGGCTTTGTCAGGGGGAGATTGTGTCTAACAAATTTGACATTTTTCGAGGAGGTGACTAGTTGTGTATATGAGGGTAGTGCAATTGATGTAGTCTACATGGACTTCAGTAAGGCTTTTGACAAGGTCCCGCATGGGAGAATGGTCAAGAAGATAAGAGCCCATGGGATCCAAGGCAATTTGACAAATTGGATCCAAAATTGGCTTAAGGCAGGAAGCAGAGGTTGATGGCCAAAGGTTGTTTTTGCGATTGGAAGACTGTGACGAGTGGTGTACCACAGGTATCGATGCTGGGACCCTCGCTGTTTGTAGTGTACATCAATGATTTAGACGTGAATATAGGGGTTATGATCAGTAAGTTTGCAGATGACAGTAGATAGTGAGGAGAAAGATGATATAGGCTGGTAAGAAGGGCAGAACAGTGGCAAATGGAATTTAATCCTGAGAAGTGTGAGGTGATGCATTTTAGGAGGACTAACACAGCAAGGGAATCCATAATGAATGGTAGGACCCCAGGAAGTACAGATAAGAGAGACCTTGGTGTACATGTCCATAGATCCCTGAAGGCAGCAGCACAGGTAGATCAGCTGGTTAAGAAGGCACCTTGCCTTTATCAGCTGAGGTATAGAATAAAAGAGCAGGGAGGTTATGTTGGAGCTGTATAAATGTTAGTTAGGCCACAGCTAGAATACTGTGTGCAGTTCTGGTCACCGCACTATAAGAAGGATGTGAATGCAATGGAGAGGGTGCAGAGGAAATTCACCAGGATGTTGCCTGGGCTAAAGGGTTTCAGCTATGAAGAGAGACTAGATAGGCTAGGGTTGTTTTCGGTATCGCAGAGAAGGCTGAGTGGGGGGGACCTGATTGAGGTGTTCAAAATTATGAGGGCCATAGATAGAAAGAAATTTTTTCCCTTAATGGATGGGCCAATAACCAGGGTGCACTGATTTAAGGTAAGGGGCAGGAGGTTTAGAGGTGATTTGAGGAAATCTTTTTCACCCAGAAGGTGGTGGGAATCTGGAACACACTGCCTGAGGGGGTGGTAGAGGCAGGAACGCTCACAACATTTAAGAAGTATTTAGATGAGCACTCAAAACACCATAGCACAGAGGGCTACGGGTCAAGTGCTGGAAAATGGGATTAGAATAGATAGGCACTTGATGGTTGGCATGGACACAATGGGCCAAAGGGCCAGTTTTGTGCTGTATAACTCCGAATCTATGAAAGTCAGGAAATTCACATGCACAGAGCACAGGCAGGAAGCATGCACAGAGAAAACAAGCAATCAGGAAGCTGGCACACAGACACAAGCAGTCATGAGACTGGTGCACAGACAACACAGTCAGGAAACTGGCACACAGACAATGAACAGTCAGGAAACTGGAACACAGACAACACAGTCAGGAAACTGGCACACAGACAACACAGTCAGGAAACTGGCAAACAGACAACACAGTCAGGAAATTAACAGACAGACAACACAGTCATGACAACTGACAAACAGACAACACAGTCAGGAAACTGGCACACAGACAGCGAGCAGCCAGGAAACTGGTATACAGACAATGAGAAGCCAGGAAACTGGCACACAGACAGCAAGGAGTCAGGAAACTGGCACACAGACAGCAAGGAGTCAGGAAATTGGCACACAGACAAAACAGTCAGGAAACGGGCGAACAGACGACACAGTCAGGAAACTGGAAAACAGACAACACAGTCAGGAAACTGGTACACAGACAAAAAAGTCAGGAAACTGGCACACAGACAACGAGCAGTCAGAAAACTGGCACACAGACAGGAAACTGGCACACAGACAACACAGTCAGGAAATGGGCACACAGACAACGAGCAGTCAGGAAACTGGCACACAGACAATGAGCAGTCAGGAAATTGGCACACAGACAACGAGCAGTCAGGAAATTGGCACACAGACAACACAGTTAGGAAACTGGCACACAGACAACACAGTCAGGAAACTGGCAAACAGACAACGAGCAGTCAGGAAACTGGCAAACAGACAACGAGCAGCCAGGAAACTGGTATACAGACAATGAGAAGCCAGGAAACTGGCACACAGACAGCAAGGAGTCAGGAAACTGGCACACAACAACAAGCAGTCAGGAAATTGGCACACAGACAAAACAGTCAGGAAACGGGCGAACAGACGACACAGTCAGGAAACTGGAAAACAGACAACACAGTCAGGAAACTGGTACACAGACAAAAAAGTTAGGAAACTGGCACACAGACAACAAGCAGTCAGAAAACTGGCACACAGACAGGAAACTGGCACACAGACAACACAGTCAGGAAATGGGCACACAGACAACGAGCAGTCAGGAAACTGGCACACAGACAATGAGCAGTCAGGAAATTGGCACACAGACAACGAGCAGTCAGGAAATTGGCACACAGACAACACAGTTAGGAAACTGGCACACAGACAACACAGTCAGGAAACTGGCAAACAGACAACGAGCAGTCAGGAAACTGGCAAACAGACAACGAGCAGTCAGGAAACTGGCAAACAGACAACAAGCAGGCAGGAAACTGGCACACAGACATCGAGCAGTCAGCAAACTGGCACACAGACAACGAGCAGTCAGGAAACTGGCACACAGACAGCGAGCAGTCAGGAAACTGGCACACAGACAGCGAGCAGTCAGGAAACTGGCACACAGACAGCGAGCAGTCAGGAAACTGGCACACAGACAGCGAGCAGTCAGGAAACTGGCACACAGACAGCGAGCAGTCAGGAAACTGGCACACAGACAGCGAGCAGTCAGGAAACTGGCACAACACAGCGAACAGTAAAGAATCTGACAAACAGACAACACAGTCAGGAAACTGGCACACAGACAACCAACAGTCAGGAAACTGGCACACAGAATAACAACAGACAGGAAACCGGCAAACAGAAAACGAGCAGGCAGGAAACTGGCATACAGACAATGAGCAGTCAGGAAACTAGCACACAGACAACGAGCAGTCAGGAAACTAGAACACAGACAACGAGCAGGAAGGAAACTGGCGCTCAACACAGCGAGCAGTCAGGAAACTGGCACAACACAGCGAGCAGTCAGGAAACTGTCACATAGACAGCAACGGTCAAAGATTTGACACAAAGACAATGATCAGTCAGGAAACTGGCACACAGACAGCAAGCAGTCAGGAAATTGGCACACAGACAACACAGTCAGGAAACTGGCACACAGAAAACCAACAGAAGGAAACTGGCACACAGACAATGAGCAGTCAGGAAACTGGCAAACAGACAACGAGCAGTCAGGAAACTGGCACATAGAGAGGGAGGCATTAGGAAATTGGCACACAGACAATAGACAGTCAGGAAATTGACACTGACAACGAACAGTCAGGAAACTGGCAAAAAGACAATGAGAAGTCAAGAAACTGGAACACAGACAATGAGCAATCAGGGAACTGGCACACAGACAATGAGCAGTCAGGAAACAGGCAAACAGAAAACAAGCAGGCAGGAAACTGGCACACAGACAACGAGCAGTCAGGAAACTGGCACACAGACAACAAGCAGTCAGGAAACTGGCACACAGACAGCGAGCAGTCAGGAAACTGGCACACAGACAACACAGTCAGGAAACTGGCACACAGACAACAGTCAGGAAACTGGCACACAGAATAACAACAGACAGGAAACCGGCAAACAGAAAACGAGCAGTCAGGAAACTGGCACACAGACAATGAGCAGTCAGGAAACTAGCACACAGACAACGAGCAGTAAGGAAACTAGCACACAGACAAAGAGCAGGAAGGAAACTGGCGCACAACACAGCGAGCAGTCAGGAAACCGGCACAACACAGCGAGCAGTCAGGAAACTGTCACATAGACAGCAACGGTCAAAGATTTGACACAAAGACAATGATCAGTCAGGAAACTGGCACACAGACAGCAAGCAGTCAGGAAATTGGCACACAGACAACACAGTAAGGAAACTGGCACACAGAAAACCAACAGAAGGAAACTGGCACACAGACAATGAGCAGTCAGGAAACTGGCAAACAGACAGCGAGCAGTCAGGAAACTGGCACACAGAGAGGGAGGCATTAGGAAATTGGCACACAGACAATGGACAGTCAGGAAATTGGCACTGACAACGAACAGTCAGGAAACTGGCAAAAAGACAATGAGAAGTCAAGAAACTGGAACACAGACAATGAGCAATCAGGGAACTGGCACATAGACAATGAGCAGGCAGGAAACAGGCAAACAGACAACAAGCAGGCAGGAAACTGGCACACAGACAATGAGCAGTCAGGAAACTGGCACACAGACAACAAGCAGTCAGGAAACTGGCACACAGACAACAAGCAGTCAGGAAACTGGCACACAGACAACGAGCAGTCAGGAAACTGGCACACAGACAACACAGTCAGGAAACTGGCACACAGACAACACAGTCAGGAAACTGGCGCACAGACAACGAGCAGTCAGGAAATTGGCAAACATACAATGAGCAGTCAGGAAACTGGGAAACAGACAACAAGCAGTCAGGAAACTGGCACACAGAGAGGGAGGCGTTAGGAAATTGGCACACAGACAATGGACAGTCAGGAAATTGGCACTGACAATGAACAGTCAGGAAACTGGCAAAAAGACAATGAGAAGTCAAGAAACTGGAACAAAGACAATGAGCAATCAGGGAACTGGCAAACAGACAATGAGCAGTCAGGAAACAGGAAAACAGACAACAGGCAGGCAGGAAACTGGCACACAGACAACGAGCAGTCAGGAAACTGGCACAGAGACAACAAGCAGTCAGGAAACTGGCACAGAGACAGCAAGCAGTCAGGAAACTGGCAGACAGACAACACAGTCAGGAAACTGGCACACAGACAACACAGTCAGGAAACTGGCACACAGACAACGAGCAGTCAGGAAACTGGCAAACATACAATGAGCTGACAGGAAACTGGAAAACAGACAACAAGCAGTCAGGAAATGGGCACACAGACAACGAGCAGTCAGGAAACTGGCACACAGACAACACAGTCAGGAAACTGGCACACAGACAACAGAGTCAGGAAACTGGCACACAGACAACGAGCAGTCAGTAAATTGGCACACAGACAACGAGCAGTCAGGAAACTGGCACAACACAGTGAGCAGTCAGGAAACTGGCACACAGACAACACAATCAGGAAACTGGCACACGGTCAACACAGTCAAGAAGCTGGCACACAGACAGCAAGCAGTCAGGAAACTGGCAAACAGACAACACAGACAGGAAACTGGCAAACAGACAATGAGCAGTCAGGAAATTGGCACACAGACAACGAGCAGTCATGAAACTGGCACACAGACAACACAGTCAGGAAACTGGCACACAGACAACACAGTAAGCAAACTGGCACAGAGAAAAACAACAGCCCGGAAACTGGCACACAGACAACGAGCAGTCAGGAAACTGGCACACAGACAACGAGCAGTCAGGAAACCGGCACACAGAGAGCAAGGCGTTAGGAAATTGGCACACAGATAATGGGCAGTCAGGAAACTGGCACTGACAACGAACAGTCAGGAAACTGGCAAAAAGAAAACGAGCAGTCAGGGAACTGGAACACAGACAATGAGCAGTCAGGAAACTGGCACACAGATAACAAGCAGGCAGGAAACTGGCACACAGACAACGAGCAGTCAGGAAACTGGCACACAGACAACGAGCAGTCAGGAAACTGGCACACAGACAACGAGCAGTTAGGAAACTGGCACACAGAGAGCAAGCAGTCAGGAAACTGCACAACACAGCGATCAGACAAGTATCTGACACACAGACAACATATTCAGGAAACTGGAACACAGAAAACCAACAATCAGGAAAATGGCACACAGACAACCAACAGTCGGGAAACTGACACACAGACAACACAGTCAGGAAACTGGCACAAAGACAACACAGTCAGGAAACTGGCACACAAAAAAATAGTCAGGAAGCTGGCACACAAAAAAAACAGTCAGGAAACTGGCACACAGACAACACTGTCAGGAAACTGGCACACAGACAACACTGTCAGGAAACTGGCACACAGACAACAAGCAGTCTGGAAACTGGCAAACAGACAATGAGCTGGCAGGAAACTGGCACACAGACAATGAGCAGTCAGGAAACTAGCAGACAGACAACGAGCAGTCAGGAAACTGGCAAAACACAGCGTGCAGTCAGGAAACTGTCACATAGACAGCAACGGTCAAAGATTTGACACAAAGACAATGATCAGTCAGGAAACTGGCACACAGACAGCAAGCAGTCAGGAAACTGGCACAAAACAACGAGCAGTCAGGAAACTGGCACACAACAACAAGCAGTCAGGAAATTGGCACACAGACAACACAGTCAGGAAACTGGCAAATAGACGACACAGTCAGGAAACTGGAACACAGACAACATAGTCAGGAAACTGGCACACAGACAACAAAGTCAGGAAACTGGCACAGAGACAACGAGCAGTCAGGAAACTGGCACACAGAGAGGAAACTGGCACACAGACAACGAGCAGTCAGGAAATTGGCACACAGACAACGAGCAGTCAGGAACCTGGCACACAGACAACACAGTCAGGAAACTGGCACACAGACAACACAGTCAGGAAACTGGCACACAGACAACACAGTCAGGAAACTGGCGCACAGAAACGAGCAGTCAGGAAACTGGCACACAGACAACGAGCAGTCAGCCAAATGGCACACAGACAACTAGCAGTCAGGAAACTGGCACACAGACAACGAGCAGTCAGGAAACTGGCACACAGACATCGAGCAGTCAGGAAACTGGCACAACACAGCAAGCAGTAAAGAATCTGACACACAAACAACACAGTCAGGAAACTGGCACACAGACAACCAACAGTCAGGAAACGGGCACAGAGACAACCAACAGTCGGGAAACTGGCACAGAGACAACCAACAGTCAGGAAACTGGCACACAGACAGCACAGTCAGGAAACTGGCACACACACAGCAAACAGTCAGGAAACTGGCACATGAACAAAACAGACAGGAAGCGGGCACACAAAAAAACAAGTCAGGAAAATGGCACAAGGACAACAAGCAGTCAGGAAACTGGCACACAGACAACACAGTCAGGAAACTGGCACACATACAACACAGTCAGGAAACTGGCACACAGACAACAAGTAGTCAGGAAACTGGCACACAGACAACACAGACAGGAAATTGGCACACAGAATAACAACAGACAGGAAACTGGCACACAGACAACGAGCTGTCAGGAAACTGGCACACAGACAACGAGCTGTCAGGAACTGGCACACAGAGAGCGAGGAGTTAGGAAATTGGCACACATACAATGGGCAGTCAGGGAACTGGCAGACGGACAATGAGCAGTCAGGAATTTGGCACATAGACAGCAAGCAGTCAGGTAACTGGCACACAGACAGCACAGTCTGGAAACTGCAACACAGACAGCAAGTGGTCAGGAAACTGGCCCACAGACTACACAGTCAGGAAACTGGGACACAAACTACACAGTCAGGAAACTGGCACACAGACAAAACAGTCAGGAAACTGGCACACAGACAACACAGTCACGAAACTGCAACACAGACAGCAAGCGGTCAGGAAACTGGCACACAGACAACACAATCAGGAAAATGGCACACAGACAACACAGTCAGGAAACGGGCTCATAGACAATGAGCAGTCAGGAATCTGGCACAAACAACGAGCAGTCAGCAAACTGGGACACAGACAATGAGCAGTCAGGAAATTTGCACACAAAAAACGAGCAGTCAGGAAACTGGCACAGACAACGAGCAGTCAGCAAACTGGGACACAGACAATGAGCCGTCAGGGAACTGCCACACAGACAACGAGTGGTCAGGAATCTGGCACACAAACAACACTGTCAGGAAACGGGCACACAGACAGCAAGCAGTCAAGAAATTAGAACACAGACATCACAGTCAGGAAACTGGCACACAGAAAACCCACAGTCAGGAATCTGGCACACAGACTGCGATCAGTCAGGAAACTGGCACATAGACAGTGAGCTGTCAGGAATCTGGCAGACAGAAACAGTCAGCAAACTGGCACACAGACAACACAGTCAGAAAACTGGTACACAGACAACCAACAGTCAAGAAACTGGCACACAGACAACAAATTCAGCAAGTTGGCAAACAGACAACGCAGTCAGGAAACTGGCAAATAGACAATGAGCAGTCAGGAAATTGGCACACAGACAACGAGCAGTCATGAAACTGGCACACAGACAACACAGTCAGGAAACTGGCACACAGACAACAGAGTCAGGAAACTGGCACACAGACAACGAGCATTCAGGAAACTGGCAAACAGACAACGAGCAGGCAGGAAACTGGCACACCGACAACAAGCAGTCAGGAAACTGAGACACAGTGAGCAGTCAGGAATCTGGCACAACACAGCGAGCAGTCAGGAAACTGGCACACAGAGAACACAATCAGGAAACTGGCACATGGTCAACACAGTCAGGAAGCTGGCACACAGACAGCAAGCAGTCAGGAAACTGGCAAACAGACTACACAGACAGGAAACTGGCACACAGAATAACAACAGACAGGAAACTGGCAAACATACAACGAGCAGGCAGGAAACTGGTACACAGACAACAAGCAGGCAGGAAACTGGCACACAGACAACGAGCAGTCAGGAAACTGGCACTGACAACGAACAGTCAGGAAACTGGAAAAAGACAACAAGCAGTCAGGAAACTGGGACACACACAATGAGCAGCCAGGGAACTGGCACACAGAGGATGAGCAGCCAGGAATCTGGCACACAGACAGCGAGCAGGCAGGAAACTGGCACACACACAACACAGTCAGGAAAATGGCAAACAGACAACACAGAAAGGAAAAAGGCAGACAGAATAACAACAGACAGGAAACTGGCAAACAGAAAACGAGCAGGCTGGAAACAGGCACACAAGCAAAGAGCACTCAGGAAACTGGCACACAGAAAACCAACAGTCAAGAAACTGGCACACAGACAACAAATTCAGCAAGTTGGCAAACAGACAACGCAGTCAGGAAACTGGCAAACAGACAATGAGCGGTCAGGAAATTAGCACACAGACAACGAGCAGTCATGAAACTGGCACACAGACAACACAGTCAGGAAACTGGCACAAAGACAACAGAGTCAGGAAACTGGCACAAAGACAACAGAGTCAGGAAACTGGCACAAAGACAACAGAGTCAGGAAACTGGCACACAGACAACGAGCATTCAGGAAACTGGCAAACAGACAATGAGCAGGCAGGAAACTGGCACACAGACAACGAGCAGTCATGAAACTGGCACACAGACAACACAGTCGGGAAACTGGCACAAAGACAACAGAGCCAGGAAAATGGCACAACACAGCGAGCAGTCAGGAAACTGGCACACAGACAACACAATCAGGAAACTGGCACACGGTCAACAAAGTCAAGAAGCTGGCACACAGACAGCAAGCAGTCAGGAAACTGGCAAACAGACAACACAGACAGGAAACTGGCACACAGAATAACAACAGACAGGAAACTGGCAAACATACAATGAGCAGGAAGGAAACTGGTACACAGACAACAAGCAGGCAGGAAACTGGTACACAGACAACAAGCAGGCAGGAAACTGGTACACAGACAACAAGCAGGCAGGAAACTGGCACACAGACAACAAGCAGGCAGGAAACTGGCACACAGACAGCAACAGTCAAGAGTTTGACACAAAGACAATGATCAGTCAGGAAACTGGCACACAGAGAGCAAGCAGTCAGGAAATTGGCTCACAGACAACACAGTAAGGAACCTGGCACACAGGAAACCAACAGTCCGGAAACTGTCACATGGTCAACGAGCACTAAGGAAACTGGCACACAGACAGCGAGCAGTCAGGAAACTGGTACACAGAGAGCGAGCAGTCAGGAAGTTGGCACACAGACAATGGGCAGTCAGGAAACTGGCACACAGACAACACAGACAGGAAACTGGCACACAGAATAAAAACAGACAGGAAACTGGCAAACAGAAAACGAGCAGGAAGGAAACTGGCACACAGACAATGAGCAGTCAGGAAACTAGCACACAGACAACGAGCAGTCAAAAAACTGGCACGCAGACAGCGAGCAGTCAGGAAACTGGCACATCACAGCGAGCAGTCAGCAAACTTTCACATAGACAGCGACGGTCAAAGATTTGACGCAAAGACAATGATCAGTCAGGAAATTGGCACACAGACAGCAAGCCGTAAGGAAATTGGCACACAGACAACACAGTAAGCAAACTGGCACACAGACAACCAACAGCCCGGAAACTGGCACACAGACAACGAGCAGTCAGGAAACTGGCACACAGACAACGAGCAGTCAGGAAACTGGCACACAGAGAGCAAGGCGTTAGGAAATTGGCACACAGATAATGGGCAGTCAGGAAACTGGCACTGACAACGAACAGTCAGGAAACTGGCAAAAAGAAAACGAGCAGTCAGGGAACTGGAACACAGACAATGAGCAGTCAGGAAACTGGCACACAGACAATGAGCAGTCAGGAAACTGGCACACAGATAACAAGCAGGCAGGAAACTGGCACACAGACAACGAGCAGTCAGGAAACTGGCACACAGACAACGAGCAGTTAGGAAACTGGCACACAGAGAGCAAGCAGTCAGGAAACTGCACAACACAGCGATCAGACAAGTATCTGACACACAGACAACATATGCAGGAAACTGGAACACAGAAAACCAACAATCAGGAAAATGGCTCACAGACAACCAACAGTCAGGAAACTGACACACAGACAACACAGTCAGGAAACTGGCACAAAGACAACACAGTCAGGAAACTGGCACACAAAAAAATAGTCAGGAAGCTGGCACACAAAAAAACAACAGTCAGGAAAATGGCACACAGACAATGAGCAGTCTGGAAACTGGCAAACAGACAACACAGACAGGAAACTGGCACACAGAATAACAACAGACAGGAAACTGGCAAACAGACAATGAGCTGGCAGGAAACTGGCACACAGACAATGAGCAGTCAGGAAACTAGCAGACAGACAACGAGCAGTCAGGAAACTGGCAAAACACAGTGTGCAGTCAGGAAACTGTCACATAGACAGCAACGGTCAAAGATTTGACACAAAGACAATGATCAGTCAGGAAACTGGCACACAGACAGCAAGCAGTCAGGAAACTGGCACACAACAACGAGCAGTCAGGAAACTGGCACACAACAACGAGCAGTCAGGAAATTGGCACACAGACAACACAGTCAGGAAACTGGCACACAGACAACAAAGTCAGGAAACTGGCACAGAGACAACGAGCAGTCAGGAAACTGGCACACAGAGAGGAAACTGGCACACAGACAACACAGTCAGGAAATGGGCACACAGACAACGAGCAGTCAGGAAACTGGCACACAGACAATGAGCTGTCAGGAAATTGGCACACAGACAACGAGCAGTCAGGAACCTGGCACACAGACAACACAGTCAGGAAACTGGCACACAGACAACACAGTCAGGAAACTGGCGCACAGACAACGAGCAGTCAGGAAACTGGCAAAGAGACAACGAGCAGTCAGGAAACTGGCACACAGACAACGAGCAGTCAGCCAATTGGCACCCAGACAACTAACAGTCAGGAAACTGGCACACAGACAACTAGCAGTCAGGAAACTGGCACACAGACAACGAGCAGTCAGGAAACTGGCACACAGACAGCGAGCAGTCAGGAAACTGGCACAACACAGCGAGCAGTAAAGAATCTGACACACAAACAACACAGTCAGGAAACTGGCACACAGACAATCAACAGTCAGGAAACTGGCACAGAGACAACCAACAGTCGGGAAACTGGCACACAGACAGCACAGTCAGGAAACTGGCACACAGACAGCACAGTCAGGAAACTGGCACACAGACAGCACAGTCAGGAAACTGGCACACACACAGCAAACAGTCAGGAAACTGGCACATGAACAAAACAGACAGGAAGCGGGCACACAAAAAAACATGTCAGGAAAATGGCACAAGGACAACGAGCACTTAGGAAACTGGCACGCAGACAACACAGTCAGGAAACTGGCACACAGACAACAAGCAGTCAGGAAACTGGCAAACAGACAACACAGACAGGAAATTGGCACACAGAATAACAACAGACAGGAAACTGGCACACAGACAATGAGCTGTCAGGAAACTGGCACACAGACAACGAGCAGTCAGGAAACTGGCACACAGAGAGCGAGGAGTTAGGAAATTGGCACACAGACAATGGACAGTCAGGGAACTGGCAGACGGACAATGAGCAGTGAGGAATCTGGCACATAGACAGCGAGCAGTCAGGTAACTGGCACACAGACAACACAGTCTGGAAACTGCAACACAGACAGCAAGTGGTCAGGAAACTGGCCCACAGACTACACAGTCAGGAAACTGGCCCACAGACTACACAGTCAGGAAACTGGCACACAGACTACACAGTCAGGAAACTGGCACACAGACAAAACAGTCAGGAAACTGGCACACAGACAACACAGTCACGAAACTGCAGCACAGACAGCAAGCGGTCAAGAAACTGGCACACAGACAACACAATCAGGAAAATGGCACACAGACAACACAGTCAGGAAACGGGCTCATAGACAATGAGCAGTCAGGAAAGTGGCACAGACAATGAGCAGTCAGCAAACTGGGACACAGATAATGTGCCGTCAGGGAACTGCCACACAGACAACGAGCGGTCAGGAATCTGGCACACAAACAACACTGTCAGGAAACGGGCACACAGACAGCAAGCAGTCAAGAAATTAGAACACAGACATCACAGTCAGGAAACTGGCACACAGAAAACCAACAGTCAGGAATCTGGCACACATACTGCGATCAGTCAGGGCACCGGCACATAGACAGTGAGCTGTCAGGAATCTGGCACACACACAAAGAGCACTCAGGAAACTGGCACACAGAAAACCAACAGTCAAGAAACTGGCACACAGACAACAAATTCAGCAAGCTGGCAAACAGACAACGCAGTCAGGAAACTGGCAAACAGACAATGAGCAGTCAGGAAATTGGCACACAGACAACGAGCAGTCATGAAACTGGCACACAGACAACACAGTCAGGAAACTGGCACACAGACAACGAGCAGGCAGGAAACTGGCACACCGACAACGAGCAGTCAGGAAACTGACACACAGACAGCGAGCAGTCAGGAAACTGGCACAACACAGTGAGCAGTCAGGAAACTGGCACACAGACAACACAATCAGGAAACTGGCACACGGTCAACACAGTCAAGAAGCTGGCACACAGACAGCAAGCAGTCAGGAAACTGGCAAACAGACAACACAGACAGGAAACTGGCACACAGAATAACAACAGACAGGAAACTGGCAAACATACAACGAGCAGGCAGGAAACTGGTACACAGACAACAAGCAGGCAAGAAACTGGCACACAGACAACGAGCAGTCAGGAAACTGGCACAGAGACAGCGAGCAGTCAGGAAAATGGCAAACACAGCGAGCAGTCAGGAAACTGGCACACAGACAGCAACAGTCAAGAGTTTGACACAAAGACAATGATCAGTCAGGAAACTGGCACATAGAGAGCAAGCAGTCAGGAAATTGGCTCACAGACAACACAGTAAGGAACCTGGCACACAGGAAACCAACAGTCCGGAAACTGTCACATGGTCAACGAGCACTCAGGAAACTGGCACACAGACAACGAGCAGTCAGGAAACTGGCACTGAGAACGAACAGTCAGGAAACTGGAAAAAGACAACAAGCAGTCAGGAAACTGGGACACACACAATGAGCAGCCAGGGAACTGGCACACAGAGGATGAGCAGCCAGGAATCTGGCACACAGACAGCGAGCAGTCAGGAAACTGGCACACACACAACACAGTCAGGAAAATGGCAAACAGACAACACAGAAAGGAAAATGGCACACAGAATAACAACAGACAGGAAACTGGCAAACAGACAACGAGCAGGCTGGAAACTGGCACACAAGCAAAGAGCACTCAGGAAACTGGCACACAGAAAACCAACAGTCAAGAAATTGGCACACAGACAACAAATTCAGCAAGTTGGCAAACAGACAACGCAGTCAGGAAACTGGCAAACAGACAATGAGCGGTCAGGAAATTAGCACACAGACAACGAGCAGTCATGAAACTGGCACACAGACAACACAGTCAGGAAACTGGCACAAAGACAACAGAGTCACGAAACTGGCACAAAGACAACAGAGTCAGGAAACTGGCACACAGACAACGAGCATTCAGGAAACTGGCAAACAGACAATGAGAAGGCAGGAAACTGGCACACAGACAACGAGCAGTCATGAAACTGGCACACAGACAACACAGTCGGGAAACTGGCACAAAGACAACAGAGTCAGGAAAATGGCACACAGACAACGAGCACTCAGGAAACTGGCAAACAGACAATGAGCAGGCAGGAAACTGGCACACAGACAGCGAGCAGCCAGGAAACTGGCACAACACAGCGAGCAGTCAGGAAACTGGCACACAGACAACACAATCAGGAAACTGGCACATGGTCAACAAAGTCAAGAAGCTGGCGCACAGACAGCAAGCAGTCAGGAAACTGGCAAACAGACAACACAGACAGGAAACTGGCACACAGAATAACAACAGACAGGAAACTGGCAAACATACAATGAGGAGGCAGGAAACTGGTACACCGATAACAAGCAGGCAGGAAACTGGCACACAGACAACGAGCAGTCAGGAAACTGGCACACAGACAGTGAGCAGTCAGGAAACTGGCACAACACAGCGAGCAGTCAGCAAACCTTCACATAGACAGCGACGGTCAAAGATTTGACACAAAGACAATGATCAGTCAGGAAATTGGCACACAGACAGCAAGCCGTAAGGAAATTGGCTCACAGACAACACAGTAAGGAACCTGGCACACAGGAAACCAACAGTCCGGAAACTGTCACATGGTCAACGAGCACTAAGGAAACTGGCACACCGACAACGAGCAGTCAGGAAACTGACACACAGACAGCGAGCAGTCAGGAAACTGGCACGACACAGCGAGCAGTCAGGAAACTGGCACACAGACAACACAATCAGGAAACTGGCACACGGTCAACACAGTCAAGAAGCTGGCACACAGACAGCAAGCAGTCAGGAAACTGGCAAACAGACAACACAGACAGGAAACTGGCACACAGAATAACAACAGACAGGAAACTGGCAAACATACAACGAGCAGGCAGGAAACTGGTACACAGACAACAAGCAGGCAAGAAACTGGCACACAGACAATGAGCAGTCAGGAAACTGGCACAGAGACAGTGAGCAGTCAGGAAAATGGCAAACACAGCGAGCAGTCAGGAAACTGGCACACAGACAGCAACAGTCAAGAGTTTGACACAAAGACAATGATCAGTCAGGAAACTGGCACATAGAGAGCAAGCAGTCAGGAAATTGGCTCACAGACAACACAGTAAGGAACCTGGCACACAGGAAACCAACAGTCCGGAAACTGTCACATGGTCAACGAGCACTAAGGAAACTGGCACACAGACAACGAGCAGTCAGGAAACTGGCACTGAGAACGAACAGTCAGGAAACTGGAAAAAGACAACAAGCAGTCAGGAAACTGGGACACACACAATGAGCAGCCAGGGAACTGGCACACAGAGGATGAGCAGCCAGGAATCTGGCACACAGACAGCGAGCAGTCAGGAAACTGGCACACACACAACACAGTCAGGAAAATGGCAAACAGACAACACAGAAAGGAAAATGGCACACAGAATAACAACAGACAGGAAACTGGCAAACAGAAAACGAGCAGGCTGGAAACTGGCACACAAGCAAAGAGCACTCAGGAAACTGGCACACAGAAAACCAACAGTCAAGAAACTGGCACACAGACAACAAATTCAGCAAGTTGGCAAACAGACAACGCAGTCAGGAAACTGGCAAACAGACAATGAGCGGTCAGGAAATTAGCACACAGACAACGAGCAGTCATGAAACTGGCACACAGACAACACAGTCAGGAAACTGGCACAAAGACAACAGAGTCAGGAAACTGGCACAAAGACAACAGAGTCAGGAAACTGGCACACAGACAACGAGCATTCAGGAAACTGGCAAACAGACAATGAGCAGGCAGGAAACTGGCACACAGACAACGAGCAGTCATGAAACTGGCACACAGACAACACAGTCGGGAAACTGGCACAAAGACAACAGAGTCAGGAAAATGGCACACAGACAACGAGCATTCAGGAAACTGGCAAACAGACAATGAGCAGGCAGGAAACTGGCACACAGACAGCGAGCAGCCAGGAAACTGGCACAACACAGCGAGCAGTCAGGAAACTGGCACACAGACAACACAATCAGGAAACTGGCACACGGTCAACAAAGTCAAGAAGCTGGCACACAGACAGCAAGCAGTCAGGAAACTGGAAAACAGACAACACAGACAGGAAACTGGCACACAGAATAACAACAGACAGGAAACTGGCAAACATACAATGAGGAGGCAGGAAACTGGTACACCGATAACAAGCAGGCAGGAAACTGGCACACAGACAACGAGCAGTCAGGAAACTGGCACACAGACAGTGAGCAGTCAGGAAACTGGCACAACACAGCGAGCAGTCAGCAAACTTTCACATAGACAGCGACGGTCAAAGATTTGACACAAAGACAATGATCAGTCAGGAAATTGGCACACTGACAGCAAGCCGTAAGGAAATTGGCACACAGACAACACAGTAAGCAAACTGGCACACAGAAAACCAACAGCCCGGAAACTGGCACACAGACAACGAGCAGTCAGAAAACTGGCACACAGACAACGAGCAGTCAGGAAACTGGCACACAGACAACGAGCAGTCAGGAAACTGGCACACAGACAACGAGCAGTCAGGAAACTGGCACACAGAGAGCAAGGCGTTAGGAAATTGGCACACAGATAATGGGCAGTCAGGAAACTGGCACTGACAACGAACAGTCAGGAAACTGGCAAAAAGAAAACGAGCAGTCAGGGAACTGGAACACAGACAATGAGCAGTCAGGAAACTGGCACACAGACAATGAGCAGTCAGGAAACTGGCACACAGATAACAAGCAGGCAGGAAACTGGCACACAGACAACGAGCAGTCAGGAAACTGGCACACAGACAACGAGCAGTTAGGAAACTGGCACACAGAGAGCAAGCAGTCAGGAAACTGCACAACACAGCGATCAGAAAAGTATCTGACAAACAGACAACATATGCAGGAAACTGGAACACAGAAAACCAACAATCAGGAAAATGGCACACAGACAACCAACAGTCGGGAAACTGACACACAGACAACACAGTCAGGAAGCTGGCACAAAGACAACACAGTCAGGAAACTGGCACACAAAAAAATAGTCAGGAAGCTGGCACACAAAAAAACAACAGTCAGGAAAATGGCACACAGACAATGAGCAGTCAGGAAACTGGCACACAGACAACACTGTCAGGAAACTGGCACACAGAATAACAACAGACAGGAAACTGGCAAACAGACAATGAGCTGGCAGGAAACTGGCACACAGACAATGAGCAGTCAGGAAACTAGCAGACAGACAACGAGCAGTCAGGAAACTGGCAAAACACAGTGTGCAGTCAGGAAACTGTCACATAGACAGCAACGGTCAAAGATTTGACACAAAGACAATGATCAGTCAGGAAACTGGCACACAGACAGCAAGCAGTCAGGAAACTGGCACACAACAACGAGCAGTCAGGAAACTGGCACACAACAACGAGCAGTCAGGAAATTGGCACACAGACAACACAGTCAGGAAACTGGCAAACAGACGACACAGTCAGGAAACTGGAACACAGACAACACAGTCAGGAAACTGGCACACAGACAACAAAGTCAGGAAACTGGCACAGAGACAACGAACAGTCAGGAAACTGGCACACAGAGAGGAAACTGGCACACAGACAACACAGTCAGGAAATGGGCACACAGACAATGAGCAGTCAGGAAACTGGCACACAGACAACGAGCTGTCAGGAAATTGGCACACAGACAACGAGCAGTCAGGAACCTGGCACACAGACAACACAGTCAGGAAACTGGCACACAGACAACACAGTCAGGAAACTGGCGCACAGACAACGAGCAGTCAGGAAACTGGCAAAGAGACAACGAGCAGTCAGGAAACTGGCACACAGACAACGAGCAGTCAGCCAATTGGCACACAGACAACTAGCAGTCAGGAAACTGGCACACAGACAACTAGCAGTCAGGAAACTGGCACACAGACAACGAGCAGTCAGGAAACTGGCACACAGACAGCGAGCAGTCAGGAAACTGGCACAACACTGCGAGCAGTAAAGAATCTGACACACAAACAACACAGTCAGGAAACTGGCACACAGACAATCAACAGTCAGGAAACTGGCACAGAGACAACCAACAGTCGGGAAACTGGCACACAGCCAACACAGTCAGGAAACTGGCACACAGACAGCACAGTCAGGAAACTGGCACACAGACAGCACAGTCAGGAAACTGGCACACACACAGCAAACAGTCAGGAAACTGGCACATGAACAAAACAGACAGGAAGCGGGCACACAAAAAAACATGTCAGGAAAATGGCACAAGGACAACGAGCAGTTAGGAAACTGGCACACAGACAACACAGTCAGGAAACTGGCACACAGACAACAAGCAGTCAGGAAACTGGCAAACAGACAACACAGACAGGAAATTGGCACACAGAATAACAACAGACAGGAAACTGGCACACAGACAATGAGCTGTCAGGAAACTGGCACACAGACAACGAGCAGTCAGGAAACTGGCACACAGAGAGCGAGGAGTTAGGAAATTGGCACACAGACAATGGACAGTCAGGGAACTGGCAGACGGACAATGAGCAGTGAGGAATCTGGCACATAGACAGCGAGCAGTCAGGTAACTGGCACACAGACAACACAGTCTGGAAACTGCAACACAGACAGCAAGTGGTCAGGAAACTGGCCCACAGACTACACAGTCAGGAAACTGGCACACAGACTACACAGTCAGGAAACTGGCACACAGACTACACAGTCAGGAAACTGGCACACAGACAAAACAGTCAGGAAACTGGCACACAGACAACACAGTCACAAAACTGCAGCACAGACAGCAAGCGGTCAAGAAACTGGCACACAGACAACACAATCAGGAAAATGGCACACAGACAACACAGTCAGGAAACGGGCTCATAGACAATGAGCAGTCAGGAAACTGGCACAGACAATGAGCAGTCAGCAAACTGGGACACAGATAATGTGCCGTCAGGGAACTGTCACACAGACAACGAGCGGTCAGGAATCTGGCACACAAACAACACTGTCAGGAAACGGGCACACAGACAGCAAGCAGTCAAGAAATTAGAACACAGACATCACAGTCAGGAAACTGGCACACAGAAAACCAACAGTCAGGAATCTGGCACACAGACTGCGATCAGTCAGGAAACTGGCACATAGACAGTGAGCTGTCAGGAATCTGGCAGACAGAAACAGTCAGCAAACTGGCAAACAGACAACACAGTCAGAAAACTGGTACACAGACAACCAACAGTCAAGAAACTGGCACACAGACAATAAATTCAGCAAGTTGGCACACAGGAAAATGGCACACAGACAGCGAGCAGTCACGAAAATGGCACACAGACAACACAGTCAGGAAACTGGCAAACACACAACACAGAAAGGAAAATGGCACATAGAATAACAACAGACAGGAAACTGGCAAACAGACAACGAGCAGGCAGGAAACTGGCACACAGACAAAGAGCACTCAGGAAACTGGCACACAGAAAACCAACAGTCAAGAAACTGGCACACAGACAACAAATTCAGCAAGTTGGCAAACAGACAACGCAGTCAGGAAACTGGCAAACAGACAATGAGCAGTCAGGAAATTGGCACACAGACAACGAGCAGTCATGAAACTGGCACACAGACAACACAGTCAGGAAACTGGCACACAGACAACGAGCAGGCAGGAAACTGGCACACCGACAATGAGCAGTCAGGAAACTGACACACAGACAGCGAGCAGTCAGGAAACTGGCACAACACAGCGAGCAGTCAGGAAGCTGGCACACAGACAACACAATCAGGAAACTGGCACACGGTCAACACAGTCAAGAAGCTGGCACACAGACAGCAAGCATTCAGGAAACTGGCAAACAGACAACACAGACAGGAAACTGGCACACAGAATAACAACAGACAGGAAACTGGCAAACATACAACGAGCAGGCAGGAAACTGGTACACAGACAACAAACAGGCAAGAAACTGGCACACAGACAACGAGCAGTCTGGAAACTGGCACAGAGACAGTGAGCAGTCAGGAAAATGGCAAACACAGCGAGCAGTCAGGAAACTGGCACACAGACAGCAACAGTCAAGAGTTTGACACAAAGACAATGATCAGTCAGGAAACTGGCACATAGAGAGCAAGCAGTCAGGAAATTGGCTCACAGACAACACAGTAAGGAACCTGGCACACAGGAAACCAACAGTCCGGAAACTGTCACATGGTCAATGAGCACTAAGGAAACTGGCACACAGACAACGAGCATTCAGGAAACTGGCAAACAGACAACGAGCAGTCAGGAAACTGGCACTGACAACGAACAGTCAGGAAACTGGAAAAAGACAACAAGCAGTCAGGAAACTGGGACACACACAATGAGCAGCCAGGGAACTGGCACACAGAGGATGAGCAGCCAGGAATGTGGCACACAGACAGCGAGCAGTCAGGAAACTGGCACACACACAACACAGTCAGGAAAATGGCAAACAGACAACACAGAAAGGAAAATGGCACACAGAATAACAATAGACAGGAAACTGGCAAACAGAAAACGAGCAGGCTGCAAACTGGCACACAAGCAAAGAGCACTCAGGAAACTGGCACACAGAAAACCAACAGTCAAGAAACTGGCACACAGACAACAAATTCAGCAAGTTGGCAAACAGACAACGCAGTCAGGAAACTGGCAAACAGACAATGAGCGGTCAGGAAATTAGCACACAGACAACGAGCAGTCATGAAACTGGCACACAGACAACACAGTCAGGAAACTGGCACAAAGACAACAGAGTCAGGAAACTGGCACAAAGACAACAGAGTCAGGAAACTGGCACACAGACAACGAGCATTCAGGAAACTGGCAAACAGTCAATGAGCAGGCAGGAAAATGGCACACAGACAACGAGCAGTCATGAAACTGGCACACAGACAACACAGTCGGGAAACTGGCACAAAGACAACAGAGTCAGGAAAATGGCACACAGACAACGAGCATTCAGGAAACTGGCAAACAGACAATGAGCAGGCAGGAAACTGGCACACAGACAGCGAGCAGCCAGGAAACTGGCACAACACAGCGAGCAGTCAGGAAACTGGCACACAGACAACACAATCAGGAAACTGGCACACGGTCAACAAAGTCAAGAAGCTGGCACACAGACAGCAAGCAGTCAGGAAACTGGCAAACAGACAACACAGACAGGAAACTGGCACACAGAATAACAACAGACAGGAAACTGGCAAACATACAATGAGGAGGCAGGAAACTGGTACCCCGATAACAAGCAGGCAGGAAACTGGCACACAGACAACGAGCAGTCAGGAAACTGGCACACAGACAGTGAGCAGTCAGGAAACTGGCACAACACAGCGAGCAGTCAGCAAACTTTCACATAGACAGCGACGGTCAAAGATTTGACACAAAGACAATGATCAGTCAGGAAATTGGCACACAGACAGCAAGCCGTCAGGAAATTGGCACACAGAAAACACAGTAAGCAAACTGGCACACAGAAAACCAACAGCCCGGAAACTGGCACACAGACAACGAGCAGTCAGCAAACTGGCACACAGACAACGAGCAGTCAGGAAACTGGCACACAGAGAGCAAGGCATTCGGAAATTGGCACACAGACAATGGGCAGTCAGGAAACTGGCACTGACAACGAACAGTCAGGAAACTGGCAAAAAGAAAACGAGCAGTCAGGGAACTGGAACACAGAAAATGAGCAGTCAGGAAACTGGCACACAGACAATGAGCAGTCAGGAAACTGGCACACAGATAACAAGCAGGCAGGAAACTGGCACACAGACAATGAGCAGTCAGGAAACTGGCACACAGACAACGAGCAGTTAGGAAACTGGCACACAGAGAGCAAGCCGTCAGGAAACTGCACAACACAGCGATCAGATAAGTATCTGACACACAGGCAACATATGCAGGAAACTGGAATACAGAAAACCAACAATCAGGAAGATGGCACACAGACAACCAACAGTCAGGAAAGTGACACACAGACAACACAGTCAGGAAACTGGCACAAAGACAACACAGTCAGGAAACTGGCACAAAAAAAATAGTCAGGAAGCTGGCACACAAAAAAAACAACAGTCAGGAAAATGGCACACAGACAATGAGCAGTCAGGAAACTGGCACACAGACAACACTGTCAGGAAACTGGCACACAGACAACAAGCAGTCTGGAAACTGGCAAACAGACAACACAGACAGGAAACTGGCACACAGAATAACAACAGACAGGAAACTGGCAAACAGACAATGAGCTGGCAGGAAACTGGCACACAGACAATGAGCAGTCAGGAAACTAGCAGACAGACAACGAGCAGTCAGGAAACTGGCAAAACACAGCGTGCAGTCAGGAAACTGTCACATGGACAGCAACGGTCAAAGATTTAACACAAAGACAATGATCAGTCAGGAAACTGGCACACAGACAGCAAGCAGTCAGGAAACTGGCACACAACAATGAGCAGTCAGGAAACTGGCACACAACAACGAGCAGTCAAGAAATTGGCACACAGACAACACAGTCAGGAAACTGGCAAACAGACGACACAGTCAGGAAACTGGAACACAGACAACACAGTCAGGAAACTGGCACACAGACAACAAAGTCAGGAAACTGGCACAGAGACAACGAGCAGTCAGGAAACTGGCACACAGAGAGGAAACTGGCACACAGACAACACAGTCAGGAAATGGGCACACAGACAACGAGCAGTCAGGAAACTGGCACACAGACAACGAGCAGTCAAGAAATTGGCACACAGACAACGAGCAATCAGGAACCTGGCACACAGACAACACAGTCAGGAAACTGGCACACAGACAACAGAGTCAGGAAACTGGCACACAGACAGTCAGGAAACTGGCGCACAGACAACACAGTCAGGAAACTGGCGCACAGACAACGAGCAGTCAGGAAACGGGCAAACAGACAACGAGCAGTCAGGAAACTGGCACACAGACAACGAGCAGTCAGCCAACTGGCACACAGACAACTAGCAGTCAGGAAACTGGCACACAGACAACGAGCAGTCAGGAAATTGGCACACAGACAACACAGTCAGGAAACTGGCAAACAGACGACACAGTCAGGAAACTGGAACACAGACAACACATTCAGGAAACTGGCACACAGACAACAAAGTCAGGAAACTGGCACAGAGACAACGAACAGTCAGGAAACTGGCACACAGAGAGGAAACTGGCACACAGACAACACAGTCAGGAAATGGGCACACAGACAACGAGCAGTCAGGAAACTGGCACACAGACAACGAGCTGTCAGGAAATTGGCACACAGACAACGAGCAGTCAGGAACCTGGCACACAGACAACACAGTCAGGAAACTGGCACACAGACAACACAGTCAGGAAACTGGCACACAGACAACACAGTAGGAAACTGGCACACAGACAACACAGTAGGAAACTGGCACACAGACAACACAGTCAGGAAACTGGCACACAGACAACACAGTCAGGAAACTGGCGCACAGACAACACAGTCAGGAAACTGGCAAACAGACAACGAGCAGTCAGGAAACTGGCACACAGACAACGAGCAGTCAGCCAACTGGCACACAGACAACGAGCAGTCAGCCAACTGGCACACAGACAACTAGCAGTCAGGAAACTGGCACAAAGACAACAAGCAGTCAGGAAACTGGCACACAGACAACTAGCAGTCAGGAAACTGGCACACAGACAACTAGCAGTCAGGAAACTGGCACACAGACAACGAGCAGTCAGGAAACTGGCACACAGACAGCGAGCAGTCAGGAAACTGGCACAACACAGCGAGCAGTAAAGAATCTGACACACAAACAACAGTCAGGAAACTGGCACACAGACAATCAACAGTCAGGAATCTGGCACAGAGACAACCAACAGTCGGGAAACTGGCACACAGCCAACACAGTCAGGAAACTGGCACACAGACAGCACAGTCAGGAAACTGGCACACAGACAGCACAGTCAGGAAACTAGCACACACACAGCAAACAGTCAGGAAACTGGCACATGAACAAAACAGACAGGAAGCGGGCACACAAAAAAACATGTCAGGAAAATGGCACAAGGACAACGAGCAGTTAGGAAACTGGCACACAGACAACACAGTCAGGAAACTGGCAAACAGACAACAAGCAGTCAGGAAACTGGCAAACAGACAACACAGACAGGAAATTGGCACAGAATAACAACAGACAGGAAACTGGCACACAGACAATGAGCTGTCAGGAAACTGGCACACAGACAACGAGCAGTCAGGAAACTGGCACACAGAGAGCGAGGAGTTAGGAAATTGGCACACAGACAATGGGCAGTCAGGGAACTGGCAGACGGACAATGAGCAGTCAGGAATCTGGCACATAGACAGCGAGCAGTCAGGTAACTGGCACACAGACAACACAGTCTGGAAACTGCAACACAGACAGCAAGTGGTCAGGAAACTGGCCCACAGACTACACAGTCAGGAAACTGGCACACAGACAAAACAGTCAGGAAACTGGCACACAGACAAAACAGTCAGGAAACTGGCACACAGACAACACAGTCACGAAACTGCAGCACAGACAGCAAGCGGTCAGGAAACTGGCACACAGACAACACAATCAGGAGAATGGCAAACAGACAACACAGTCAGGAAACGGGCTCATAGACAATGAGCAGTCAGGAAACTGGCACAGACAATGAGCAGTCAGCAAACTGGGACACAGACAATGTGCCGTCAGGGAACTGCCACACAGACAACGAGCGGTCAGGAATCTGGCACACAAACAACACTGTCAGGAAACGGGCACACAGACAGCAAGCAGTCAAGAAATTAGAACACAGACATCACAGTCAGGAAACTGGCACACAGAAAACCCACAGTCAGGAATCTGGCACACAGACTGCGATCAGTCAGGAAACTGGCACATAGACAGTGAGCTGTCAGGAATCTGGCAGACAGACAACACAGTCAGAAAACTGGTACACAGACAACCAACAGTCAAGAAACTGGCACACAGACAACAAATTCAGCAAGTTGGCACACAGGAAAATGGCACACAGACAGCGAGCAGTCACGAAAATGGCACACAGACAACACAGTCAGGAAACTGGCGCACAGACAACACAGTCAGGAAACTGGCGCACAGACAACGAGCAGTCAGGAAACTGGCAAACAGACAACGAGCAGTCAGGAAACTGGCACACAGACAACGAGCAGTCAGCCAACTGGCACACAGACAACTAGCAGTCAGGAAACTGGCACACAGACAACTAGCAGTCAGGAAACTGGCACACAGACAACTAGCAGTCAGGAAACTGGCACACAGACAATGAGCAGTCAGGAAACTGGCACACAGACAGCGAGCAGTCAGGAAACTGGCACAACACAGTGAGCAGTAAAGAATCTGACACACAAACAACACAGTCAGGAAACTGGCACACAGACAATCAACAGTCAGGAAACTGGCACAGAGACAACCAACAGTCGGGAAACTGGCACACAGCCAACACAGTCAGGAAACTGGCACACAGACAGCACAGTCAGGAAACTGGCACACAGACAGCACAGTCAGGAAACTGGCACACACACAGCAAACAGTCAGGAAACTGGCACATGAACAAAACAGACAGGAAGCGGGCACACAAAAAAACATGTCAGGAAAATGGCACAAGGACAACGAGCAGTTAGGAAACTGGCACACAGACAACACAGTCTGGAAACTGGCACACAGACAACAAGCAGTCAGGAAACTGGCAAACAGACAACACAGACAGGAAATTGGCACACAGAATAACAACAGACAGGAGACTGGCACACAGACAATGAGCTGTCAGGAAACTGGCATACAGACAACGAGCAGTCAGGAAACTGGCACACAGAGAGCGAGGAGTTAGGATATTGGCACACAGACAATGGACAGTCAGGGAACTGGCAGACGGACAATGAGCAGTGAGGAATCTGGCACACAGACAACACAGTCTGGAAACTGCAACACAGACAGCAAGTGGTCAGGAAACTGGCCCACAGACTACACAGTCAGGAAACTGGCCCACAGACTACACAGTCAGGAAACTGGCCCACAGACTACACAGTCAGGAAACTGGCACACAGACTACACAGTCAGGAAACTGGCACACAGACAAAACAGTCAGGAAACTGGCACACAGACAACACAGTCACAAAACTGCAGCACAGACAGCAAGCGGTCAAGAAACTGGCACACAGACAACACAATCAGGAAAATGGCACACAGACAACACAGTCAGGAAACGGGCTCATAGACAATGAGCAGTCAGGAAACTGGCACAGACAATGAGCAGTCAGCAAACTGGGACACAGATAATGTGCCGTCAGGGAACTGCCACACAGACAACGAGCGGTCAGGAATCTGGCACACAAACAACACTGTCAGGAAACGGGCACACAGACAGCAAGCAGTCAAGAAATTAGAACACAGACATCACAGTCAGGAAACTGGCACACAGAAAACCAACAGTCAGGAATCTGGCACACAGACTGCGATCAGTCAGGAAACTGGCACATAGACAGTGAGCTGTCAGGAATCTGGCAGACAGAAACAGTCAGCAAACTGGCAAACAGACAACACAGTCAGAAAACTGGTACACAGACAACCAACAGTCAAGAAACTGGCACACAGACAATAAATTCAGCAAGTTGGCACACAGGAAAATAGCACACAGACAGCGAGCAGTCACGAAAATGGCACACAGACAACACAGTCAGGAAACTGGCAAACACACAACACAGAAAGGAAAATGGCACATAGAATAACAACAGACAGGAAACTGGCAAACAGACAAAGAGCACTCAGGGAACTGGCACACAGAAAACCAACAGTCAAGAAACTGGTACACAGACAACTACTTCAGCAAGTTGGCAAACAGACAACGCAGTCAGGAAACTGGCAAACAGACAATGAGCAGTCAGGAAATTGGCACACAGACAACGAGCAGTCATGAAACTGGCACACAGACAACACAGTCAGGAAACTGGCACACAGACAACGAGCAGGCAGGAAACTGGCACACCGACAACGAGCAGTCAGGAAACTGGCACACAGACAGCGAGCAGTCAGGAAACTGGCACAACACAGCGAGCAGTCAGGAAACTGGCACACAGACAACACAATCAGGAAACTGGCACACGGTCAACACAGTCAAGAAGCTGGCACACAGACAGCAAGCAGTCAGGAAACTGGCAAACAGACAACACAGACAGGAAACTGGCACACAGAATAACAACAGACAGGAAACTGGCAAACATACAACGAGCAGGCAGGAAACTGGTACACAGACAACAAGCAGGCAAGAAACTGGCACACAGACAACGAGCAGTCAGGAAACTGTCACAGAGTAAGTGAGCAGTCAGGAAAATGGCAAACACAGCGAGCAGTCAGGAAACTGGCACATAGACAGCAACAGTCAAGAGTTTGACACAAAGACAATGATCAGTCAGGAAACTGGCACATAGAGAGCAAGCAGTCAGGAAATTGGCTCACAGACAACACAGTAAGGAACCTGGCACACAGGAAACCAACAGTCCGGAAACTGTCACATGGTCAACGAGCACTAAGGAAACTGGCACACAGACAACGAGCAGTCAGGAAACTGGCACTGACAACGAACAGTCAGGAAACTGGAAAAAGACAACAAGCAGTCAGGAAACTGGGACACACACAATGAGCAGCCAGGGAACTGGCACACAGAGGATGAGCAGCCAGGAATCTGGCACACAGACAGCGAGCAGTCAGGAAACTGGCACACACACAACACAGTCAGGAAAATGGCAAACAGACAACACAGAAAGGAAAATGGCACACAGAATAACAACAGACAGGAAACTGGCAAACAGAAAACGAGCAGGCTGGAAACTGGCACACAAGCAAAGAGCACTCAGGAAACTGGCACACAGAAAACCAACAGTCAAGAAACTGGCACACAGACAACAAATTCAGCGAGTTGGCAAACAGACCACGCAGTCATGAAACTGGCACACAGACAACAGAGTCAGGAAATTGGCAAACAGACAACAGAGTCAGGAAACTGGCACAAAGACAACAGAGTCAGGAAACTGGCACAAAGACAACAGAGTCAGGAAACTGGCACACAGACAACGAGCATTCAGGAAACTGGCAAACAGACAATGAGCAGGCAGCAAACTGGCAAACAGACAATGAGCAGGCAGCAAACTGGCACACAGACAATGAGCAGTCATGAAACTGGCACACAGACAACACAGTCGGGAAACTGGCACAAAGACAACAGAGTCAGGAAAATGGCACATTGACAATGAGCATTCAGGAAACTGACACACAGATAACACAATCAGGAAACTAGCACACAGACACCACAGTCAGGAAACTGGCACACAGACAACACAGTCAGGAAACTGGCACACAGACAACACAGTCAGGAAACTGGTGCACGGACAACACAGTCAGGAAACTGGCACACAGACAACAAGCAGTCAGGAAACTGGCACACAGACAAACAACTGTCAGGAAACTGGCACACAGACAACAAGCAGTCAGGAAACTGGCACACAGAGCAACGAGCAGTCAGGAAACTGGCAACACGACAACCAAGCAGTCAGGAAACTGGGCACACAGACAACGAGCAGTCAGGAAACTGGCACACAGACAGAGCAGTCAGGAAACTGGCACACAGACACACGAGCTCAGGAAACTGGCACACAGACAACGACAGTCAGGAAACTGGCACACAGACAACAGATCAGTCAGGAAACTGGGCACACAGGACAACAACCGTCAGGAAACTGGCACACAGACAACAAGCAGTCAGGAAAACTGGCACACAGAAAACCAACAGCCCGGAAACTGGCACACAGACAATGAGCAGTCAGGAAACTGGCACACAGACAACGAGCAGTCAGGAAACTGGCACACAGAGAGCAAGGCGTTAGGAAATTGGCACACAGACAATGGGCAGTCAGGAAACTGGCACTGACAACGAACAGTCAGGAAACTGGCAAAAAGAAAACGAGCAGTCAGGGAACTGGAACAGAGAAAATGAGCAGTCAGGAAACTGGCACACAGATAACAAGCAGGCAGGAAACTGGCACACAGACAACGAGCAGTCAGGAAACTGGCACACAGACAACGAGCAGTTAGGAAACTGGCACACAGAGAGCAAGCAGACAGGAAACTGCACAACACAGCGATCAGATAAGTATCTGACACATAGGCAACATATGCAGGAAACTGGAATACAGAAAACCAACAATCAGGAAAATGGCACACAGACAACCAACAGTCAGGAAACTGACACACAGACAACACAGTCAGGAAACTGGCACAAAGACAACACAGTCAGGAAACTGGCACACAAAAAATAGTCAGGAAGCTGGCACACAAAAAAACAACAGTCAGGAAAATGGCACACAGACAATGAGCAGTCAGGAAACTGGCACACAGACAACACTGTCAGGAAACTGGCACACAGACAACAAGCAGTCTGGAAACTGGCAAACAGACAACACAGACAGGAAACTGGCACACAGAATAACAACAGACAGGAAACTGGCAAACAGACAATGAGCTGGCAGGAAACTGGCACACAGACAATGAGCAGGCAGGAAACTAGCAGACAGACAACGAGCAGTCAGGAAAGTGGCAAAACACAGCCTGCAGTCAGGAAACTGTCACATAGACAGCAACGGTCAAAGATGTGACACAAAGACAATGATCAGTCAGGAAACTGGCACACAGACAGCAAGCAGTCAGGAAACAGGCACACAACAACGAGCAGTCAGGAAACTGGCACACAACAATGAGCAGTCAGGAAACTGGAACACAGACAACACAGTCAGGAAACTGGCACACAGACAACAAAGTCAGGAAACTGGCACAGTGACAACGAGCAGTCAGGAAACTGGCACACAGAGGAAACTGGCACACAGACAACACAGTCAGGAAATGGGCACACAGACAACGAGCAGTCAGGAAACTGGCACACAGACAACGAGCAGTCAAGAAATTGGCACACAGACAACGAGCAGTCAGGAACCTGGCACACAGACAACACAGTCAGGAAACTGGCACACAGACAACAGAGTCAGGAAACTGGCACACAGACAGTCAGGAAACTGGCGCACAGACAACACAGTCAGGAAACTGGCGCACAGACAACGAGCAGTCAGGAAACTGGCAAACAGACAACGAGCAGTCAGGAAACTGGCACACAGACAACGAGCAGTCAGGAAACTGGCACACAGACAACGAGCAGTCAGCCAACTGGCACACAGACAACTAGCAGTCAGGAAACTGGCACACAGACAACGAGCAGTCAGGAAACTGGCACACAGACAGCGAGCAGTCAGGAAACTGGCACAACACAGCGAGCAGTAAAGAATCTGACACACAAACAACACAGTCAGGAAACTGGCACACAGACAACCAACAGTCAGGAAACTGGCACAGAGACAACCAACAGTCGGGGAACTGGCACACAGCCAACACAGTCAGGAAACTGGCACACAGACAGCACAGTCAGGAAACTGGCACACACACAGCAAACAGTCAGGAAACTGGCACATGAACAAAACAGACAGGAAGCGGGCACACAAAAAAACATGTCAGGAAAATGGCACAAGGACAACGAGCAGTTAGGAAACTGGCACACAGACAACACAGTCAGGAAACTGGCACACAGACAACAAGCAGTCAGGAAACTGGCAAACAGACAACACAGACAGGAAATTGGCACACAGAATAACAACAGACAGGAAACTGGCACACAGAATAACAACAGACAGGAAACTGGCACACAGACAACGAGCTGTCAGGAAACTGGCACACAGACAACGAGCAGTCAGGAAACTGGCACACAGAGAGCGAGGAGTTAGGAAATTGGCACACAGACAATGGGCAGTCAGGGAAGTGGCAGACGGACAATGAGCAGTCAGGAATCTGGCACATAGACAGCGAGCAGTCAGGTAACTGGCACACAGACAACACAGTCTGGAAACTGCAACACAGACAGCAAGTGGTCAGGAAACTGGCCCACAGACTACACAGTCAGGAAACTGGCACACAGACTACACAGTCAGGAAACTGGCACACAGACAAAACAGTCAGGAAACTGGCACACAGACAAAACAGTCAGGAAACTGGCACACAGACAACACAGTCACGAAACTGCAACACAGACAACACAGTCACGAAACTGCAACACAGACAGCAAGCGGTCAGGAAACTGGCACACAGACAACACAATCAGGAAAATGGCACACAGACAATGCAGTCAGGAAACGGACTCATAGACAATGAGCAGTCAGGAAACTGGCACAGACAATGAGCAGTCAGCAAACTGGGACACAGACAATGTGCCGTCAGGGAACTGCCACACAGACAACGAGCGGTCAGGAATCTGGCACACAAACAACACTGTCAGGAAACGGGCACACAGACAGCAAGCAGTCAAGAAATTAGAACACAGACATCACAGTCAGGAAACTGGCACACAGAAAACCAACAGTCAGGAATCTGGCACACAGACTGCGATCAGTCAGGAAACTGGCACATAGACAGTGAGCTGTCAGGAATCTGGCAGACAGAAACACTCAGCAAACTGGCAAACAGACAACACAGTCAGAAAACTGGTACACAGACAACCAACAGTCAAGAAACTGGCACACAGACAACAAATTCAGCAAGTTGGCACACAGGAAAATGGCACACAGACAGCGAGCAGTCACGAAAATGGCACACAGACAACACAGTCAGGAAACTGGCAAACACACAACACAGAAAGGAAAATGGCACACAGAATAACAACAGACAGAAAACTGGCAAACAGACAACGAGCAGGCAGGAAACTGGCACACAGACAAAGAGCACTCAGGAAACTGGCACACAGAAAACCAACAGTCAAGCAACTGGCACACAGACAACAAATTCAGCAAGTTGGCAAACAGACAACGCAGTCAGGAAACTGGCAAACAGACAATGAGCAGTCATGAAACTGGCACACAGACAACACAGTCAGGAAACTGGCACACAGACAACACAGTCAGGAAACTGGCACACAGACAACACTGTCAGGAAACTGGCACACAGACAACACAGTCAGGAAACTGGCACACAGACAACACAGTCAGGAAACTGGCACACAGACAACACAGTCAGGAAACTGGCACACAGACAACGAGCATTCAGGAAACTGGCAAACAGACAACGAGCAGTCAGGAAACTGGCACTGACAACGAACAGTCAGGAAACTGGAAAAAGACAACAAGCAGTCAGGAAACTGGGACACACACAATGAGCAGCCAGGGAACTGGCACACAGAGGATGAGCAGCCAGGAATCTGGCACACAGACAGCGAGCAGTCAGGAAACTGGCACACACACAACACAGTCAGGAAAATGGCAAACAGACAACACAGAAAGGAAAATGGCACACAGAATAACAACAGACAGGAAACTGGCAAACAGACAACGAGCAGGCAGGAAACTGGCACACAGACAAAGAGCACTCAGGAAACTGGCACACAGTCAAAGAGCACTCAGGAAACTGGCACACAGAAAAACAACAGTCAAGAAACTGGCACACAGACAACAAATTCAGCAAGTTGGCAAACAGACAACACAGTCAGGAAACTGGCAAACAGACAATGAGCAGTCAGGAAACTGGCAAACAGACAATGAGCAGGCAGGAAACTGGCATACAGACAGCGAGCAGTCAGGAAACTGAAACACAGACAGCGAGCAGTCAGGAAACTGGCACAACACAGCGAGCAGTCAGGAAACTGGCACACAGACAACACAATCAGGAAACTGGCACACGGTCAACAAAGTCAAGAAGCTGGCACACAGACAGCAAGCAGTCAGGAAACTGGCAAACAGACAACACAGACAGGACACTGGCACACAGAATAACAACAGACAGGAAACTGGCAAACATACAACGAGCAGGCAGGAAACTGGTACACAGACAACAAGCAGGCAGGAAACTGGCACACAGACAACGAGCAGTCAGGAAACTGGCACAGAGACAGCAACAGTCAAGAGTTTGACACAAAGACAATGATCAGTCAGGAAACTGGCACACAGAGAGCAAGCAGTCAGGAAATTGGCTCACAGACAACACAGTAAGGAACCTGGCACACAGGAAACCAACAGTCCGGAAACTGTCACATGGTCAACGAGCACTAAGGAAACTGGCACACAGACAACGAGCAGTCAGGAAACTGGCACACAGAGAGGGAGCAGTCAGGAAATTGGCACACAGACAATGGGCAGTCAGGAAACTGGCACTGAGAACGAACAGTCAGGAAACTGGAAAAAGACAACAAGCAGTCAGGAAACTGGGACACACACAATGAGCAGCCAGGGAACGGGCACACAGAGGATGAGCAGCCAGGAATCTGGCACACAGACAGCGAGCAGTCAGGAAACTGGCACACACACAACACAGTCAGGAAAATGGCAAACAGACAACACAGAAAGGAAAATGGCACACAGAATAACAACAGACAGGAAACTGGCAAACAGACAACGAGCAGGCAGGAAACTGGCACACAGACAAAGAGCACTCAGGAAACTGGCACACAGAAAACCAACAGTCAAGAAACTGGCACACAGACAACAAATTCAGCAAGTTGGCAAACAGACAACACAGTCAGGAAACTGGCAAACAGACAATGAGCAGTCAGGAAATTGGCACACAGACAACGAGCATTCAGGAAACTGGCAAACAGACAATGAGCAGGCAGGAAACTGGCATACAGACAGCGAGCAGGCAGGAAACTGAAACACAGACAGCGAGCAGTCAGGAAACTGGCACAACACAGCGAGCAGTCAGGAAACTGGCACACAGACAACACAATCAGGAAACTGGCACATGGTCAACACAGTCAAGAAGCTGGCACACAGACAGCAAGCAGTCAGGAAACTGGCAAACAGACAACACAGGCAGGAAACTGGCACACAGAATAACAACAGACAGGAAACTGGCAAACATACAACGAGCAGGCAGGAAACTGGTACACAGACAACAAGCAGGCAGGAAACTGGCACACAGACAACGAGCAGTCAGGAAACTGGCAGAGAGACAGTGAGCAGTCAGGAAAATGGCACAACACAGCGAGCAGTCAGGAAACTGGCACATAGACAGCAACAGTCAAGAGTTTGACACAAAGACAATGATCAGTCAGGAAACTGGCACACAGAGAGCAAGCAGTCAGGAAATTGGCTCACAGACAACACAGTAAGGAACCTGGCACACAGGAAACCAACAGTCCGGAAACTGACTCACACAGTCAACGAGCAGTCAGGAAACTGGCACACAGAGAGCGAGCAGTTAGGAAATTGGCACAAAGACAATGGGCAGTCAGGAAACTAGGACAAAGACAATGAGCAGTCAGGGAACTGGAACACAGAGGATGAGCAGCCAGGAATCTGGCACACACACAACAAAGTCAGCAAACTGGCACACAGACAGCAAGCAGTCAGGAAACTGGCACACAGACAACACAATCAGGAAACTGGCCCACAGACAACACAGTCAGGAAACTGGCCCACAGACTACACAGTCAGGAAACTGGCACACAGAAAACGAGCAGTCAGGAAACTGACACACAGACAATGAGCAGTCAGGAAATTGGCACAAAGACAACGAGCAGTCAGGAAACTGGCACACAGACAACACAGTCAGGAAACTGGCACACAGACAACAGAGTCAGGAAACTGGCACACAGACAACGAGCAGTCAGTAAATTGGCACACAGACAACGAGCAGTCAGGAAACTGGCACACAGACAACAGAGTCAGGAAACTGGCACACAGACAACGAGCATTCAGGAAACTGGCAAACAGACAACGAGCAGGCAGGAAACTGGCACACCGACAACGAGCAGCCAGGAAACTGAAACACAGAGAGCAAGCAGTTAGGAAACTGGCACAACACAGCGAGCAGTCAGGAAACTGGCACACAGACAACACTGTCAGGAAACTGGCACACAGACAACACTGTCAGGAAACTGGCACACAGACAACGAGCATTCAGGAAACTGGCAAACAGACAACGAGCAGGCAGGAAACTGGCACACCGAGAACGAGCAGTCAGGAAACAAACACAGACAGCGAGCAGTCAGGAAACTGGCACAACACAGCGAACAGTCAGGAAACTGGCACACAGGCAACACTGTCAGGAAACTGGCACACAGACAACAAGCAGTCTGGAAACTGGCAAACAGACAACACAGACAGGAAACTGGCACACAGAATAACAACAGACAGGAAACTGGCAAACAGACAATGAGCTGGCAGGAAACTGGCACACAGACAATGAGCAGTCAGGAAACTAGCAGACAGACAACGAGCAGTCAGGAAACTGGCAAAACACAGCGTGCAGTCAGGAAACTGTCACATAGACAGCAACGGTCAAAGATTTGACACAAAGACAATGATCAGTCAGGAAACTGGCACACAGACAGCAAGCAGTCAGGAAACTGGCACACAACAATGAGCAGTCAGGAAACTGGCACACAACAACGAGCAGTCAGGAAATTGGCAAACAGACGACACAGTCAGGAAACTGGAACACAGACAACACAGTCAGGAAACTGGCACACAGACAACAAAGTCAGGAAACTGGCACAGAGACAACGAGCAGTCAGGAAACTGGCACACAGAGAGGAAACTGGCACACAGACAACACAGTCAGGAAATGGGCACACAGACAACGAGCAGTCAGGAAACTGGCACACAGACAACGAACTGTCAAGAAATTGGCACACAGACAAAGAGCAGTCAGGAACCTGGCACACAGACAACACAGTCAGGAAACTGGCACACAGACAACACAGTCAGGAAACTGGCGCACAGACAACGAGCAGTCAGGAAACTGGCAAAGAGACAACGAGCAGTCAGGAAACTGGAACACAGACAACAAGCAGTCAGCCAACTGGCACACAGACAACTAGCAGTCAGGAAACTGGCACACAGACAGTGAGCAGTCAGGAAACTGGCACAACACAGCGAGCAGTAAAGAATCTGACACACAAACAACACAGTCAGGAAACTGGCACACAGACAACCAACAGTCAGGAAACTGGCACAGAGACAACCAACAGTCGGGAAACTGGCACACAGTCAGGAAACTGGCACACAGACAGCACAGTCAGGAAACTGGCACACACACAGCAAACAGTCAGGAAACTGGCACATGAACAAAACAGACAGGAAGCGGGCACACAAAAAAACATATCAGGAAAATGGCACAAGGACAACGAGCAGTTAGGAAACTGGCACACAGACAACACAGTCAGGAAACTGGCACACAGACAACAAGCAGTCAGGAAACTGGCAAACAGACAACACAGACAGGAAATAGGCACACAGAATAACAACAGACAGGAAACTGGCACACAGAATAACAACAGACAGGAAACTGGCACACAGACAACGAGCTGTCAGGAAACTGGCACACAGACAACGAGCAGTCAGGAAACTGGCACACAGAGAGCGAGGAGTTAGGAATCTGGCACACAGACAATGGGCAGTCAGGGAACTCGCAGACGGACAATGAGCAGTCAGGAATCTGGCACATAGACAGTGAGCAGTCAGGTAACTGGCACACAGACAACACAGTCTGGAAACTGCAACACAGACAGCAAGTGGTCAGGAAACTGGCCCACAGACTACACAGTCAGGAAACTGGCACACAGACTACACAGTCAGGAAACTGGCACACAGACACAACAGTCAGGAAACTGGCACACAGACAACACAGTCACGAAACTGCAACACAGACAGCAAGCGGTCAGGAAACTGGCACACAGACAACACAATCAGGAAAATGGCACACAGACAACACAGTCAGGAAACGGGCTCATAGACAATGAGCAGTCAGGAAACTGGCACAGACAATGAGCAGTCAGCAAACTGGGACACAGACAATTTGCCGTCAGGGAACTGCCACACAGACAACGAGCGGTCAGGAATCTGGCACACAAACAACACTGTCAGGAAACGGGCACACAGACAGCAAGCAGTCAAGATATTAGAACACAGACATCACAGTCAGGAAACTGGCACACAGAAAACCAACAGTCAGGTATCTGGCACACAGACTGCGATCAGTCAGGGCACCGGCACATAGACAGTGAGCTGTCAGGAATCTGGCAGACAGAAACAGTCAGCAAACTGGCAAACAGACAACACAGTCAGAAAACTGGTACACAGACAACCAACAGTCAAGAAACTGGCACACAGACAACAAATTCAGCAAGTTGGCACACAGGAAAATGGCACACAGACAGCGAGCAGTCACGAAAATGGCACACAGACAACACAGTCAGGAAACTGGCAAACACACAACACAGAAAGGAAAATGGCACACAGAATAACAACAGACAGGAAACTGGCAAACAGACAATGAGCAGGCAGGAAACTGGCACACAGACAAAGAGCACTCAGGAAACTGGCACACAGAAAACGAACAGTCAAGAAACTGGCACACAGACAACAAATTCAGCAAGTTGGCAAACAGACAACGCAGTCAGGAAACTGGCAAACAGACAACGAGCAGTCATGAAACTGGCACACAGACAACACAGTCAGGAAACTGGCACACAGACAACAGAGTCAGGAAACTGGCACACAGACAGCGAGCATTCAGGAAACTGGCAAACAGACAACGAGCAGTCAGGAAACTGGCACAAAGAGAGCGAGCAGTCAGGAAATTGGCACACAGAGAATGGGCAGTCAGGAAACTGGCCCTGACAACGAACAGTCAGGAAACTGGAAAAAGACAACAAGCAGTCAGGAAACTGGGACAAACACAATGAGCAGCCAGGGAACTGGCACACAGAGGATGAGCAGCCAGGAATCTGGCACACAGACAGCGAGCAGTCAGGAAACTGGCACACACACAACACAGTCAGGAAAATGGCAAACAGACAACACAGAAAGGAAAATGGCACACAGAATAACAACAGACAGGAAACTGGCAAACAGACAACGAGCAGGCAGGAAACTGGCACACAGACAAAGAGCACTCAGGAAACTGGCACACAGAAAACCAACAGTCAAGAAACTGGCACACAGACAACAAATTCAGCAAGTTGGCAAACAGACAACACAGTCAGGAAACTGGCAAACAGACAATGAGCAGTCAGGAAATTGGCAAACAGACAACGAGCATTCAGGAAACTGGCAAACAGACAATGAGCAGGCAGGAAACTGGCATACAGACAGCGAGCAGTCAGGAAACTGGCACAACACAGCGAGCAGTCAGGAAACTGGCACACAGACAACACAATCAGGAAACTGGCAAATGGTCAACACAGTCAAGAAGCTGGCACACAGACAGCAAGCAGTCAGGAAACTGGCAAACAGACAACACAGACAGGAAACTGGCACACAGAATAACAACAGACAGGAAACTGGCAAACATACAACGAGCTGGCAGGAAACTGGTACACAGACAACAAGCAGGCAGGAAACTGGCACACAGACAACGAGCAGTCAGGAAACTGGCACAGAGACAGTGAGCAGTCAGGAAAATGGCAAACACAGCGAGCAGTCAGGAAACTGGCACATAGACAGCAACAGTTAAGAGTTTGACACAAAGACAATGATCAGTCAGGAAACTGGCACACAGAGAGCAAGCAGTCAGGAAATTGGCTCACAGACAACACAGTAAGGAACCTGGCACACAGGAAACCAACAGTCCGGAACCTGTCACATCGTCAACGAGCACTAAGGAAACTGGCACACAGACAACGAGCAGTCAGGAAACTGGCACACAGTGAGCGAGCAGTCAGGAAATTGGCACACAGACAATGGGCAGTCAGGAAACTGGCACTGACAACGAACAGTCAGGAAACTGGAAAAAGACAACAAGCAGTCAGGAAACTGGGACACACACAATGAGCAGCCAGGGAACGGGCACACAGAGGATGAGCAGCCAGGAATCTGGCACACAGACAGCGAGCAGTCAGGAAACTGGCACACACACAACACAGTCAGGAAAATGGCAAACAGACAACACAGAAAGGAAAATGGCACACAGAATAACAACAGACAGGAAACTGGCAAACAGACAACGAGCAGGCAGGAAACTGGCACACAGACAAAGAGCACTCAGGAAACTGGCACACAGAAAACCAACAGTCAAGAAACTGGCACACAGACAACAAATTCAGCAAGTTGGCAAACAGACAACACAGTCAGGAAACTGGCAAACAGACAATGAGCAGTCAGGAAATTGGCACACTTACAACGAGCATTCAGGAAACTGGCAAACAGACAATGAGCAGGCAGGAAACTGGCACACAGACAGCGAGCAGCCAGGAAACTGGCACAACACAGCGAGCAGTCAGGAAACTGGCACACAGACAACACAATCAGGAAACTTGCACATGGTCAACACAGTCAGGAAACTGGCAAACAGACAGCAAGCAGTCAGGAAACTGGCACACAGAATAAGAACAGACAGGAAACTGGCACACAGAATAACAACAGACAGGAAACTGGCAAACATACAACGAGGAGGCAGGAAACTGGTACACCGACAACAAGCAGGCAGGAAACTGGCACACAGACAACGAGCAGTCAGGAAACTGGCAGAGAGACAGTGAGCAGTCAGGAAAATGGCACAACACAGCGAGCAGTCAGAAAACTGGCACATAGACAGCAACAGTCAAGAGTTTGACACAAAGACAATGATCAGTCAGGAAACTGGCACACAGAGAGCAAGCAGTCAGGAAATTGGCTCACAGACAACACAGTAAGGAACCTGGCACACAGGAAACCAACAGTCCAGAAACTGTCTCACACAGTCAACGAGCAGTCAGGAAACTGGCACACAGAGAGCGAGCAGTTAGGAAATTGGCACAAAGACAATGGGCAGTCAGGAAACTGGCAATGTCAACGAACAGTCGGGAAACTGGAAAAAGACAACAAGCAGTCAGGAAACTAGGACACAGACAATGAGCAGTCAGGGAACTGGAACACAGAGGATGAGCAGCCAGGAATCTGGCACACAGACAGCGAGCAGTCAGGAAACTGGCACACACACAACAAAGTCAGCAAACTGGCACACAGACAGCAAGCAGTCAGGAAACTGGCACACAGAAAACACAATCAGGAAACTGGCCCACAGACAACACAGTCAGGAAACTGGCCCACAGACTACACAGTCAGGAAACTGGCACACAGTAAACGAGCAGTCAGGAAACTGACACACAGACAATGAGCAGTCAGGAAATTGGCACACAGACAACAAGCAGTCAGGTAACTTTAACACAGACAATGAGCAGTCAGGAAACTTGCACACAGACAATGAGCAGTCAGGAAACTGGCACTCAGACAGCGATCAGTCAGGAAACTGGTACATAGACAGAGAGCTGTCAGGAATCTGGCAGACAGAAACAAAGTCAGGAAACTGGCAAACAGACAACGCAGTCAGGAAAATGGCACACAGTCAATGAGCAGTCAGGAAATTATCACACAGACAACGAGCAGTCAGGAAACTGGCACACAGTCAACACAGTCAGGAAACTGGCACACAGACAACGAGCATTCAGTAAACTGGCCATCAGACAATGATCAGTCAGGAAACTGGCAAACAGACAACAAGTAGGCAGGAAACTGGGACACAGACAATGAGCAGTCAGGAAACTGGCACTCAGACAGCGATCAGTCAGGAAACTGGTACATAGACAGAGAGCTGTCAGGAATCTGGCAGACAGAAACAAAGTCAGGAAACTGGCAAACAGACAACGCAGTCAGGAAAATGGCACACAGTCAATGAGCAGTCAGGAAATTATCACACAGACAACGAGCAGTCAGGAAACTGGCACACAGTCAACACAGACAGGAAACTGGCACACAGACAACGAGCATTCAGTAAACTGGCCATCAGACAATGATCAGTCAGGAAACTGGCAAACAGACAACAAGCAGGCAGGAAACTGGGACACAGACAACGAGCAGTCAGGAAAGTGGCACACAGACAACAAGCAGTCAGGAAACTTGGCACACAGACAATGAGAAGTGAGGAAACTGGCACACAGAGAGTGACCAATCAGGAAACTGGTACATAGGCAGCGAGCTGTCAGGAATCTGACAGTAAGAAACAAAGTCTGGAAACTGGCAAACAGACAAAACAGTCAAGAAACGGGCACACAGACAACCAACAGTCAAGAAACTGGCACACAGACAACAAATTCAGCAAGTTGGCACACAGACAACGCAGTCAGGAAACTGGCACAAAGACAATGAGCAGTCAGGAAATTTTCACACAGACATCGAGCAGTCAGGAAACTGGCACACAGACAACACAGACAGGAAACTGGCACACAGAAAACACAGTCAGGAAACTGGCACACACAACACAGTCAGGAAACTAGCACACAGACAAGGAGCAGTCAGGAAACTAGCACACACACAACGAGCAGTCAGGAAACTGGCACACAGACAGCGAGCTGTCAAGAAACTGGCACAACACATCGAGCAGTCAGGAAACTGCACATAGACAGCAACGGTCAAAAATTTGACACAAAGACAGTGATCAGGAGGAAACTGGCACACAGACGGCAAGCAGTCAGGAAATTGGCACACAGACAACACAGTAAGGAAACTGGCACACAGAAAACCAACAGTCCGGAAACAGGCACACAGACAATGAGCAGTCAGGAAACTGGCAAACAGACAACACAGACAGGAAACTGGCACACAGAATAACAACAGACAGGAAACTGGCAAACAGACAAATAGCAGTCCGCAAACTGGGACACAGACAATGAGCAGTCAGGAAATTTGCACACAGAAAACGAGCAGTCAGGAAACTGGCATAGACAACGAGCAGTCAGCAAGCTGGGACACATACAATGAGCCCTCAGGGAACTGCCACACAGACAACGAGCAGTCAGGAATCTGGCACACAGACAACACTGTCAGGAAACTGGCACACAGACAGCAATAAGTCAGGAAATTGGCACACAGACATCACAGTCAGGAAACTGGCACACAGAAAACCAACAGTCCGGAAACTGTCACACAGACAACGAGCAGTCAGGAAACTGGCACACAGACAACGAGCAGTCAGGAAACTGGCACAAAGAGAGCGAGCAGTTAGGAAATTGGCACACAGGCAATGGGCAGTCAGGAAAATGGCACTCACAGTGAACAGTCGAAAGCTGGAAAAAGACAAAAAGCAGTCAGGAAACTGGAACACAGACAATGAGCAGTCAGGGAACTGGCACACAGAGGATGAGCAGCCAGGAATCTGGCACACAGACAGCGAGCAGTCAGGAAACTGGCACACACACAACACAGTCAGGAAACTCGCACGCACACAACACAGTGAGCAAACTGGCACACAGACAACAAATTCAGCAAGTTGGCACACAGATAATGCAGTCAGGAAAATCGCACACAGACAATAAGCAGTCAGGAAATTTTCAAACAAACAACGAGCCGTCAGGAAACTGGCACACAGACAACACAGTCAGGAAACTAGCACACAGACAATGAGCAGTCAGGAAACTGGCAAACGGACAATGAGCAGTCAGGAAACTGGCACACAGAGAGCGAGGAGTTAGGAAATACGCACACAAACAATGGGCAGTCAGGAATCTGGCACTGACAACGAACAGTTAGGAAACTGGCACAAAGACAATGAGAAGTCAGGAAACTGGGACACAGACAACCCAGTCAGGAAACTGGCGCACAGACAACAAGCAGTCAGGAAACTGGCACACAGACAACGAGCAGTCAGGAAACTGGCACACAGACAGTGAGCAGTCAGGAAGCTGGCACAACACAGCGAGCAGTCAGGAATCTGACACACAGACTACACAGTCAGGAAACTGGCACACAGAAAACCCACAGTCAGCAAACTAGCACACAGACAACACAGTCAGGAAACTGCAACACAGACAGCAAGCGGTCAGGAAACTGGCACACAGACAACACAGTCAGGAAACTGGCCCACAGTTACACAGTCAGGAAACTAGCACACAGACTACACAGTCAGGGAACTGGCACACAGACAAAACAGTCAGGAAACTGACACACGGACAGCACAGTCAGGAAACTGCAACACAGACAGCAAGCGGACAGGAAACTGGCACAAAGACAAAACAATCAGGAAAATGGCACACAGACAACATAGTCAGGAAATGGGCTCACAGACAATGAGCAGTCAGGAAACTGGCACATAGAGAATGAGCAGTCAGGAAATTTGCACACAGAAAACGAGCAGTCAGGAAACTGGCAGAGACAACGAGCGGTCAGGATTCTGGGACACAGACAATGAGCAGTCAGGGAACTGGCACACAGACAACACAGTCAGGGAACTGGCACACAGACAACGAACAGTCAGGAAACTGGCACACAGACAACAAGCAGTCAGGAAACTGGCACACAGACAACAAGCAGTCAGGAAACTGGCACACAGACAACAAGCAGTCAGGAAACTGGCACACAGACAACAAGCAGTCAGGAAACTGGCACACAGACAACGAGCAGTCAGGAAACTGGCACACAGACAGTGAGCAGTCAGGAAACTGGCACAACACAACGAGCAGTCAGGAATCTGACACACAGACTACACAGTCAGGAAACTGGCACACAGAAAACCCACAGTCAGCAAACTAGCACACAGACAACACAGTCAGGAAACTGGCACACGGACAACACAGTCAGGAATCTGCAACACAGACAGCAAGCGGACAGGAAACTGCAACACAGACAACACAATCAGGAAAATGGCACACAGACAACATAGTCAGGAAACGGGCTCACAGACAATGAGCAGTCAGGAAACTGGCACATAGAGAATGAGCAGTCAGGAAATTTGCACACAGAAAACGAGCAGTCAGGAAACTGACAGAGACAACGAGCGGTCAGGATTCTGGGACACAGACAATGAGCAGTCAGGGAACTGGCACACAGACAACGAGCATTCAGGAAACTGGCAAACAGACAATGAGCAGGCAGGAAACTGGCATACAGACAGCGAGCAGTCAGGAAACTGAAACACAGACAGCGAGCAGTCAGGAAACTGGCACAACACAGCGAGCAGTCAGGAAACTGGCACACAGACAACACAATCAGGAAACTGGCACACGGTCAACACAGTCAAGAAGCTGGCACACAGACAGCAAGCAGTCAGGAAACTGGCAAACAGACAACACAGACAGGACACTGGCACACAGAATAACAACAGACAGGAAACTGGCAAACATACAACGAGCAGGCAGGAAACTGGTACACAGACAACAAGCAGGCAGGAAACTGGCACACAGACAACGAGCAGTCAGGAAACTGGCACAGAGACAGCAACAGTCAAGAGTTTGACACAAAGACAATGATCAGTCAGGAAACTGGCACACAGAGAGCAAGCAGTCAGGAAATTGGCTCACAGACAACACAGTAAGGAACCTGGCACACAGGAAACCAACAGTCCGGAAACTGTCACACGGTCAACGAGCACTAAGGAAACTGGCACACAGACAACGAGCAGTCAGGAAACTGGCACACAGAGAGGGAGCAGTCAGGAAATTGGCACACAGACAATGGGCAGTCAGGAAACTGGCACTGAGAACGAACAGTCAGGAAACTGGAAAAAGACAACAAGCAGTCAGGAAACTGGGACACACACAATGAGCAGCCAGGGAACGGGCACACAGAGGATGAGCAGCCAGGAATCTGGCACACAGACAGCGAGCAGTCAGGAAACTGGCAAACAGACAACACAGACAGGACACTGGCACACAGAATAACAACAGACAGGAAACTGGCAAACATACAACGAGCAGGCAGGAAACTGGTACACAGACAACAAGCAGGCAGGAAACTGGCACACAGACAACGAGCAGTCAGGAAACTGGCACAGAGACAGCAACAGTCAAGAGTTTGACACAAAGACAATGATCAGTCAGGAAACTGGCACACAGAGAGCAAGCAGTCAGGAAATTGGCTCACAGACAACACAGTAAGGAACCTGGCACACAGGAAACCAACAGTCCTGGAAACTGTCACATGGTCAACGAGCACTAAGGAAACTGGCACACAGACAACGAGCAGTCAGGAAACTGGCACACAGAGAGGGAGCAGTCAGGAAATTGGCACACAGACAATGGGCAGTCAGGAAACTGGCACTGAGAACGAACAGTCAGGAAACTGGAAAAAGACAACAAGCAGTCAGGAAACTGGGACACACACAATGAGCAGCCAGGGAACGGGCACACAGAGGATGAGCAGCCAGGAATCTGGCACACAGACAGCGAGCAGTCAGGAAACTGGCACACACACAACACAGTCAGGAAAATGGCAAACAGACAACACAGAAAGGAAAATGGCACACAGAATAACAACAGACAGGAAACTGGCAAACAGACAACGAGCAGGCAGGAAACTGGCACACAGACAAAGAGCACTCAGGAAACTGGCACACAGAAAACCAACAGTCAAGAAACTGGCACACAGACAACAAATTCAGCAAGTTGGCAAACAGACAACACAGTCAGGAAACTGGCAAACAGACAATGAGCAGTCAGGAAATTGGCACACAGACAACGAGCATTCAGGAAACTGGCAAACAGACAATGAGCAGTCAGGAAATTGGCACACAGACAACGAGCATTCAGGAAACTGGCAAACAGACAATGAGCAGGCAGGAAACTGGCATAGAGACAGCGAGCAGTAAGGAAACTGAAACACAGACAGCGAGCAGTCAGGAAACTGGCACAACACAGCGAGCAGTCAGGAAACTGGCACACAGACAACACAATCAGGAAACTGGCACATGGTCAACACAGTCAAGAAGTTGGCACACAGACAGCAAGCAGTCAGGAAACTGGCAAACAGACAACACAGACAGGAAACTGGCACACAGAATAACAACAGACAGGAAACTGGCAAACATACAACGAGCAGGCAGGAAACTGGTACACAGACAACAAGCAGGCAGGAAACTGGCACACAGACAACGAGCAGTCAGGAAACTGGCAGAGAGACAGTGAGCAGTCAGGAAAATGGCACAACACAGCGAGCAGTCAGGAAACTGGCACATAGACAGCAACAGTCAAGAGTTTGACACAAAGACAATGATCAGTCAGGAAACTGGCACACAGAGAGCAAGCAGTCAGGAAATTGGCTCACAGACATCACAGTAAGGAACCTGGCACACAGGAAACCAACAGTCCGGAAACTGTCTCACACAGTCAACGAGCAGTCAGGAAACTGGCACACAGAGAGCGAGCAGTTAGGAAATTGGCACAAAGACAATGGGCAGTCAGGAAACTAGGACACAGACAATGAGCAGTCAGGGAACTGGAACACAGAGGATGAGCAGCCAGGAATCTGGCACACACACAACAAAGTCAGCAAACTGGCACACAGACAGCAAGCAGTCAGGAAACTGGCACACAGACAACACAATCAGGAAACTGGCCCACAGACAACACAGTCAGGAAACTGGCCCACAGACAACACAGTCAGGAAACTGGCCCACAGACTACACAGTCAGGAAACTGGCACACAGAAAACGAGCAGTCAGGAAACTGACACACAGACAATGAGCAGTCAGGAAATTGGCACAAAGACAACGAGCAGTCAGGAAACTGGCACACAGACAACACAGTCAGGAAACTGGCACACAGACAACAGAGTCAGGAAACTGGCACACAGACAACGAGCAGTCAGGAAATTGGCACACAGACAACGAGCAGTCAGGAAACTGGCACACAGACAACACAGTCAGGAAACTGGCACACAGACAACAGAGTCAGGAAACTGGCACACAGACAACGAGCATTCAGGAAACTGGCAAACAGACAATGAGCAGGCAGGAAACTGGCACACCGACAACGAGCAGTCAGGAAACTGAAACACAGAGAGCAAGGAGTTAGGAAACTGGCACAACACAGCGAGCAGTCAGGAAACTGGCACACAGACAACACTGTCAGGAAACTGGCACACAGACAACACTGTCAGGAAACTGGCACACAGACAACGAGCATTCAGGAAACTGGCAAACAGACAACGAGCATGCAGGAAACTGGCACACCGACAACGAGCAGTCAGGAAACAAACACAGACAGCGAGCAGTCAGGAAACTGGCACAACACAGCGAACAGTCAGGAAACTGGCACACAGGCAACACTGTCAGGAAACTGGCACACAGACAACAAGCAGTCTGGAAACTGGCAAACAGACAACACAGACAGGAAACTGGCACACAGAATAACAACAGACAGGAAACTGGCAAACAGACAATGAGCTGGCAGGAAACTGGCACACAGACAATGAGCAGTCAGGAAACTAGCAGACAGACAACGAGCAGTCAGGAAACTGGCAAAACACAGCGTGCAGTCAGGAAACTGTCACATAGACAGCAACGGTCAAAGATTTGACACAAAGACAATGATCAGTCAGGAAACTGGCACACAGACAGCAAGCAGTCAGGAAACTGGCACACAACAATGAGCAGTCAGGAAACTGGCAAACAACAACGAGCAGTCAGGAAATTGGCAAACAGACGACACAGTCAGGAAACTGGAACACAGACAACAGAGTCAGGAAACTGGCACACAGACAACAAAGTCAGGAAACTGGCACAGAGACAACGAGCAGTCAGGAAACTGGCACACAGAGAGGAAACTGGCACACAGACAACACAGTCAGGAAATGGGCACACAGACAACGAGCAGTCAGGAAACTGACACACCGACAACGAGCTGTCAAGAAATTGGCACACAGACAACGAGCAGTCAGGAACCTGGCACACAGACAACACAGTCAGGAAACTGGCACACAGACAACACAGTCAGGAAACTGGCACACAGACAACGAGCAGTCAGGAAACTGGCAAAGAGACAACGAGCAGTCAGGAAACTGGAACACAGACAACAAGCAGTCAGCCAACTGGCACACAGACAACTAGCAGTCAGGAAACTGGCACACAGACAGCGAGCAGTCAGGAAACTGGCACAACACAGCGAGCAGTAAAGAATCTGACACACAAACAACACAGTCAGGAAACTGGCACACAGACAACCAACAGTCAGGAAACTGGCACAGAGACAACCAACAGTCGGGAAACTGGCACACAGCCAACACAGTCAGGAAACTGGCACACAGACAGCACAGTCAGGAAACTGGCACACAGACAGCAAACAGTCAGGAAACTGGCACATGAACAAAACAGACAGGAAGCGGGCACACAAAAAAACATGTCAGGAAAATGGCACAAGGACAACGAGCAGTTAGGAAACTGGCACACAGACAACACAGTCAGGAAACTGGCACACAGACAACAAGCAGTCAGGAAACTGGCAAACAGACAACACAGACAGGAAATTGGCACACAGAATAACAACAGACAGGAAACTGGCACACAGAATAACAACAGACAGGAAACTGGCACACAGACAACGAGCTGTCAGGAAACTGGCACACAGACAACGAGCAGTCAGGCAACTGGCACACAGAGAGCGAGGAGTTAGGAATCTGGCACACAGACAATGGGCAGTCAGGGAACTGGCAGACGGACAATGAGCAGTCAGGAATCTGGCACATAGACAGTGAGCAGTCAGGTAACTGGCACACAGACAACACAGTCTGGAAACTGCAACACAGACAGCAAGTGGTCAGGAAACTGGCCCACAGACTACACAGTCAGGAAACTGGCACACAGACTACACAGTCAGGAAACTGGCACACAGACACAACAGTCAGGAAACTGGCACACAGACAACACAGTCAGGAAACTGCAACACAGACAGCTAGCGGTCAGGAAACTGGCACACAGACAACACAATCAGGAAAATGGCACACAGACAACACAGTCAGGAAACGGGCTCATAGACAATGAGCAGTCAGGAAACTGGCACAGACAATGAGCAGTCAGCAAACTGGGACACAGACAATGTGCCGTCAGGGAACTGCCACACAGACAACGAGCGGTCAGGAATCTGGCACACAAACAACACTGTCAGGAAACGGGCACACAGACAGCAAGCAGTCAAGAAATTAGAACACAGACATCACAGTCAGGAAACTGGCACACAGAAAACCAACAGTCAGGTATCTGGCACACAGACTGTGATCAGTCAGGGCACCGGCACATAGACAGTGAGCTGTCAGGAATCTGGCAGACAGAAACAGTCAGCAAACTGGCAAACAGACAACACAGTCAGAAAACTGGTACACAGACAACCAACAGTCAAGAAACTGGCACACAGACAACAAATTCAGCAAGTTGGCACACAGGAAAATGGCACACAGACAGCGAGCAGTCACGAAAATGGCACACAGACAACACAGTCAGGAAACTGGCAAACACACAACACAGAAAGGAAAATGGCACACAGAATAACAACAGACAGGAAACTGGCAAACAGACAATGAGCAGGCAGGAAACTGGCACACAGACAAAGAGCACTCAGGAAACTGGCACACAGAAAACCAACAGTCAAGAAACTGGCACACAGACAACAAATTCAGCAAGTTGGCAAACAGACAACGCAGTCAGGAAACTGGCAAACAGACAACGAGCAGTCATGAAACTGGCACACAGACAACACAGTCAGGAAACTGGCACACAGACAACAGAGTCAGGAAACTGGCACACAGACAGCGAGCATTCAGGAAACTGGCAAACAGACAACGAGCAGTCAGGAAACTGGCACAAAGAGAGCGAGCAGTCAGGAAATTGGCACACAGAGAATGGGCAGTCAGGAAACTGGCACTGACAACGAACAGTCAGGAAACTGGAAAAAGACAACAAGCAGTCAGGAAACTGGGACAAACACAATGAGCAGCCAGGGAACTGGCACACAGAGGATGAGCAGCCAGGAATCTGGCACACAGACAGCGAGCAGTCAGGAAACTGGCACACACACAACACAGTCAGGAAAATGGCAAACAGACAACACAGAAAGGAAAATGGCACACAGAATAACAACAGACAGGAAACTGGCAAACAGACAACGAGCAGGCAGGAAACTGGCACACAGACAAAGAGCACTCAGGAAACTGGCACACAGAAAACCAACAGTCAAGAAACTGGCACACAGACAACAAATTCAGCAAGTTGGCAAACAGACAACACAGTCAGGAAACTGGCACAAAGACAACAGAGTCAGGAAAATGGCACACAGACAACGAGCATTCAGGAAACTGGCAAACAGAAAATGAGCAGGCAGGAAACTGGCACACAGACAGCGAGCAGCCAGGAAACTGGCACAACACAGCGAGCAGTCAGGAAACTGGCACACAGACAACACAATCAGGAAACTGGCACACGGTCAACAAAGTCAAGAAGCTGGCACACAGACAGCAAGCAGTCAGGAAACTGGCAAACAGACAACACAGACAGGAAACTGGCACACAGAATAACAACAGACAGGAAACTGGCAAACGTACAATGAGGAGGCAGGAAACTGGTACACCGATAACAAGCAGGCAGGAAACTGGCACACAGACAACGAGCAGTCAGGAAACTGGCACACAGAGAGCGAGCAGTCAGGAAACTGGCACAACACAGCGAGCAGTCAGCAAACTTTCACATAGACAGCGACGGTCAAAGATTTGACACAAAGACAATGATCAGTCAGGAAATTGGCACACAGACAGCAAGCCGTCAGGAAATTGGCACACAGACAACACAGTAAGCAAACTGGCACACAGAAAACCAACAGCCCGGAAACTGGCACACAGACAACGAGCAGTCAGGAAACTGGCACACAGACAACGAGCAGTCAGGAAACTGGCACACAGAGAGCAAGGCGTTAGGAAATTGGCACACAGACAATGGGCAGTCAGGAAACTGGCACTGACAACGAACAGTCAGGAAACTGGCAAAAAGAAAACGAGCAGTCAGGGAACTGGAACAGAGAAAATGAGCAGTCAGGAAACTGGCACACAGATAACAAGCAGGCAGGAAACTGGCACACAGACAACGAGCAGTCAGGAAACTGGCACACAGACAACGAGCAGTTAGGAAACTGGCACACAGAGAGCAAGCAGACAGGAAACTGCACAACACAGCGATCAGATAAGTATCTGACACACAGGCAACATATGCAGGAAACTGGAATACAGAAAACCAACAATCAGGAAAATGGCACACAGACAACCAACAGTCAGGAAACTGACACACAGACAACACAGTCAGGAAACTGGCACAAAGACAACACAGTCAGGAAACTGGCACACAAAAAATAGTCAGGAAGCTGGCACACAAAAAAACAACAGTCAGGAAAATGGCACACAGACAATGAGCAGTCAGGAAACTGGCACACAGACAACACTGTCAGGAAACTGGCACACAGACAACAAGCAGTCTGGAAACTGGCAAACAGACAACACAGACAGGAAACTGGCACACAGAATAACAACAGACAGGAAACTGGCAAACAGACAATGAGCTGGCAGGAAACTGGCACACAGACAATGAGCAGGCAGGAAACTAGCAGACAGACAACGAGCAGTCAGGAAACTGGCAAAACACAGCCTGCAGTCAGGAAACTGTCACATAGACAGCAACGGTCAAAGATTTGACACAAAGACAATGATCAGTCAGGAAACTGGCACACAGACAGCAAGCAGTCAGGAAACAGGCACACAACAACGAGCAGTCAGGAAACTGGCACACAAAAACGAGCCGTCAGGAAATTGGCACACAGACAACACAGTCAGGAAACTGGCAAACAGACGACACAGTCAGGAAACTGGAACACAGACAACACAGTCAGGAAACTGGCACACAGACAACAAAGTCAGGAAACTGGCACAGAGACAACGAGCAGTCAGGAAACTGGCACACAGAGGAAACTGGCACACAGACAACACAGTCAGGAAATGGGCACACAGACAACGAGCAGTCAGGAAACTGGCACACAGACAACGAGCAGTCAAGAAATTGGCACACAGACAACGAGCAGTCAGGAACCTGGCACACAGACAACACAGTCAGGAAACTGGCACACAGACAACAGAGTCAGGAAACTGGCACACAGACAGTCAGGAAACTGGCGCACAGACAACACAGTCAGGAAACTGGCGCACAGACAACGAGCAGTCAGGAAACTGGCAGACAACGAGCAGTCAGGAAACTGGCACACAGACAACGAGCAGTCAGCCAACTGGCACACAGACAACGAGCAGTCAGCCAACTGGCACACAGACAACTAGCAGTCAGGAAACTGGCACACAGTCAACGAGCAGTCAGGAAACTGGCACACAGACAGCGAGCAGTCAGGAAACTGGCACAACACAGCGAGCAGTAAAGAATCTGACACACAAACAACACAGTCAGGAAACTGGCACACAGGCAACCAACAGTCAGGAAACTGGCACAGAGACAACCAACAGTCGGGGAACTGGCACACAGACAGCACAGTCAGGAAACTGGCACACAGACAGCACAGTCAGGAAACTGGCACACAGACAACAAGCAGTCAGGAAACTGGCACACAGACAACGAGCAGTCAGGAAACTGGCACACAGACAGTGAGCAGTCAGGAAACTGGCACAACACAACGAGCAGTCAGGAATCTGACGCACAGACTACACAGTCAGGAAACTGGCACACAGAAAATCCACAGTCAGCAAACTAGCACACAGACAACACAGTCAGGAAACTGGCCCACAGTTACACAGTCAGGAAACTAGTACACAGACTACACAGTCAGGAAACTGGCACACAGACAAAACAGTCAGGAAACTGGCACACGGACAACACAGTCAGGAATCTGCAACACAGACAGCAAGCGGACAGGAAACTGCAACACAGACAACACAATCAGGAAAATGGCACACAGACAACATAGTCAGGAAACGGGCTCACAGACAATGAGCAGTCAGGAAACTGGCACATAGAGAATGAGCAGTCAGGAAATTTGCACACAGAAAACGAGCAGTCAGGAAACTGACAGAGACAACGAGCGGTCAGGATTCTGGGACACAGACAATGAGCAGTCAGGGAACTGGCACACAGACAACGAGCAGTCAGGAAACTGGGACACAGACAATGAGCAGTCAGGGAACTGGCACACAGACAACGAGCAGTCAGGAAACTGGGACACAAACAATGAGCAGTCAGGAAACTGGCACACAGACAATGAGCAGTCAGGAATCTGGCACACAGACCGCGATCAGACAGGAAACTAGTACATAGACAGTGAGCTGTCAGGAATTTGGCAGACAGCAACACAGTCAGGAAACTGGCACACACAACAAATTCAGCAAGTTGGCACACAGACAACGCAGTCAGGAAAATGGCACACAGACAGCGAGCAGTCAGGAAACTGGCACACAGTATACACTGTCAGGAAACTGGCATACAGCAAACCAACAGTCCGGAAACTGTCACACAGACAACGAGCAGTCAGGAAACTGTCACACAGACAATGAGCAGTCAGGAAACTGGCACACAGACAACGAGCAGTCAGGAAACTGGCACAAAGAGAGCGTGCAGTTAGGAAATTGGCACACAGGCAATGGGCAGTCAGGAAAATGGCACTCACAATGAACAGTCGAAAGCTGGAAAAAGACAAAAAGCAGTCAGGAAACTGGGACACAGACAATGAGCAGTCAGGGAACTGGCACACAGAGGATGAGCAGCCAGGAATCTGGCACACAGACAGCGAGCAGTCAGGAAAAAGGCACAAACACAACACAGTCAGGAAACACGCACGCACACAACACAGTGAGCAAACTGGCACACAGACAACAAATTCAGCAAGTTGGCACACAGAAAATGCAGTCAGGAAAATCGCACACAGACAATAAGCAGTCAGGAAATTTTCACACAAACAACGAGCCATCAGGAAACTGGCACACAGACAACACAGTCAGGAAACTAGCACACAGAAAACCCACAGTCAGCAAACTAGCACACAGACAACACAGTCAGGAAACTGCAACACAGACAGCAAGCGGTCAGGAAACTGGCACACAGACAACACAGTCAGGAAACTGGCCCACAGTTACACAGTCAGGAAACTAGCACACAAACTACACAGTCAGGGAACTGACACACGGACAACACAGTCAGGAAACTGACACACGGACAACACAGTCAGGAAACTGCAACACAGACAGCAAGCAGACAGGAAACTGGCACAAAGACAACACAATCAGGAAAATGGCACACAGACAACATAGTCAGGAAACGGGCTCACAGACAATGAGCAGTCAGGAAACTGGCACATAGAGAATGAGCAGTCAGGAAATTTGCACACAGAAAACGAGCAGTCAGGAAACTGGCAGAAACAACGAGCGGTCAGGATTCTGGGAAACAGACAATGAGCAGTCAGGGAACTGGCACACAGACAAGCAGTCAGGAAACTGGCAGACAGACAACGAGCAGTCAGGAAACTGGCAGACAGACAACGAGCAGTCAGGAAACTGGCACACAGACAACGAGCAGTCAGGAAACTGGCACACAGACAACGAGCAGTCAGGAATCTGACACACAGACTACACAGTCAGGAAACTGGCACACAGAAAACCCACAGTCAGCAAACTAGCACACAGACAACACAGTCAGGAAACTGGCACACAGACAAAACAGTCAGGAAACTGACACACAGACAACACAGTCAGGAAACTGACACACAGACAACACAGTCAGGAAACTGGCCCACAGTTACACAGTCAGTAAACTAGTACACAGACTACACAGTCAGGAAACTGGCACACAGACAAAACAGTCAGGAAACTGGCACACGGACAACACAGTCAGGAAACTGCAACACAGACAGCAAGCAGACAGGAAACTGCAACACAGACAACACAATCAGGAAAATGACACACAGACAACATAGTCAGGAAACGGGCTCACAGACAATGAGCAGTCAGGAAACTGGCACATAGAGAACGAGCAGTCAGGAAATTTGCACACAGAAAATGAGCAGTCAGGAAACTGGCAGAGACAACGAGCGGTCAGGATTCTGGGACACAGACAATGAGCAGTCGGGGAACTGGCACACAGACAGCGAGCAGTCAGGAAACTGGCAACAAGACAATGAGCAGTCAGGAATCTGGCACACAGACAATGAGCAGTCAGGAATCTGGCACACAGACCGCGATCAGACAGGAAACTAGCACATAGACAGTGAGCTGTCAGGAATTTGGCAGACAGCAACACAGTCAGGAAACTGGCACACACAACAAATTCAGCAAGTTGGCACACAGATAATGCAGTCAGGAAAATGGCACACTGACAGCGAGCAGTCAGGAAACTGGCACACAGTATACACTGTCAGGAAACTGGCATACAGAAAACGAGCAGTCAGGAAACTGGCACACAGACAATGAACAGTCAGGAAACTTGCACAAAGACAATGAGCAGTCAGGAAACTGGCACACAGACAGCGATCAGTCAGGAAATTGGCACACAGACATCACAGTCAGGAAACTGGTACACAGAAAACCAACAGTCCGGAAACTGTCACAGAGACAACGAGCAGTCAGGAAATTGGCACACAGACAACGAGCAGTCAGGAAACTGGCACACAGACAATGAGCAGTCAGGAAACTGGCACAAAGAGAGCGAGCAGTTAGGAAATTGGCACACAGGCAATGGGCAGTCAGGAAAATGGCACTCACAATGAACAGTCGAAAGCTGGATAAAGACAAAAAGCAGTCAGGAAACTGGGACACAGACAATGAGCAGTCAGGGAACTGGCACACAGAGGATGAGCAGCCAGGAATCTGGCACACAGACAGCGAGCAGTCAGGAAACTGGCACACACACAACACAGTCAGGAAACTCGCACGCACACAACACAGTGAGCAAACTGGCACACAGACAACAAATTCAGCAAGTTGGCACACAGAAAATGCAGTCAGGAAAATCGCACACAGACAATAAGCAGTCAGGAAATTTTCACACAAACAACGAGCCGTCAGGAAACTGGCACACAGACAACGAGCAGTCAGGAAACTGGCAAACGGACAACACAGACAGGAAACTGGCACACAGAATAACAACAGACAGGAAACTGGCAAACAGACAACGAGCAGGCAGGAAACTGACAAACAGACAACGAGCAGTCTGGAAACTAGCACACAGACAACGAGCAGATAAGAAACTGGCACACAGACAGTGAGCAGTCAGGAAACTGTCACCACACAGCGAGAAGTCAGGAAACTGGCACATAGACAGCAACGGTCAAAAATATGATACAAAGACAATGATCAGTCAGGAAACTGGAACACAGACAGCAATGTCAGGAAACTGGCACACAGACAAGATAGTCATGAAACAGGCTCACAGAAAATGAGCAGTCAGGAAACTGGCACATAGAGAACGAGCAGTCAGGAAATTTGGACACAGAATACAAGCAGTCAGGAAACTGGCACCGACAACAAGCAGTCAGGAAACTGGCACACAGACAATGAGTATTCAAGAAACTGGCACACAGACAATGAGCAGTCAGGAAACTTGCACACAGACAATGAGCAGTCAGGAAACTGACACACAGACAGCGATCAGTCAGGAAACTGGCACATAGACAGAGAGCTGTTAGGAATCTGGCAGACAGAAACACAGTCAGGAAAGTGGCACACAGACAACCAACAGCCAAGAAACTGGCACACATACAACAAATTCAGCAATTTGGCACACAGACAATGCAGTCAGGAAACTGGCACACAGACAATATAGTCAGGAAACAGGCTCACAGACAATGAGCAGTCAGGAAACTGGCACATAGAGAACGAGCAGTCAGGAAATTTGGACACAGAAGACAAGCAGTCAGGAAACTGGCACCGACAACAAGCAGTCAGGAAACTGGCACACAGACAATGAACAGTCAGGAAACTTACACAAAGACAATGAGCAGTCAGGAAACTGGCACACAGACAGCGATCAGTCAGGAAATTGGCACACAGACATCACAGTCAGGAAACTGGTACACAGAAAACCAACAGTCCGGAAACTGTCACAGAGACAACGAGCAGTCAGGAAATTGGCACACAGACAACGAGCAGTCAGGAAACTGGCACACAGACAATGAGCAGTCAGGAAACTGGCACAAAGAGAGCGAGCAGTTAGGAAATTGGCACACAGGCAATGGGCAGTCAGGAAAATGGCACTCACAATGAACAGTCGAAAGCTGGATAAAGACAAAAAGCAGTCAGGAAACTGGGACACAGAGAATGAGCAGTCAGGGAACTGGCACAAAGAGGATGAGCAGCCAGGAATCTGGCACACAGACAGCGAGCAGTCAGGAAACTGGCACACACACAACACAGTCAGGAAACTCGCACGCACACAACACAGTGAGCAAACTGGCACACAGACAACAAATTCAGCAAGTTGGCACACAGAAAATGCAGTCAGGAAAATCGCACACAGACAATAAGCAGTCAGGAAATTTTCACACAAACAACGAGCCATCAGGAAACTGGCACACAGACAACGAGCAGTCAGGAAACTGGCAAACGGACAACACAGACAGGAAACTGGCACACAGAATAACAACAGACAGGAAACTGGCAAACAGACAACGAGCAGGCAGGAAACTGACAAACAGACAACGAGCAGTCTGGAAACTAGCACACAGACAACGAGCAGATAAGAAACTGGCACACAGACAGTGAGCAGTCAGGAAACTGTCACCACACAGCGAGAAGTCAGGAAACTGGCACATAGACAGCAACGGTCAAAAATATGATACAAAGACAATGATCAGTCAGGAAACTGGAACACAGACAGCAATGTCAGGAAACTGGCACACAGACAAGATAGTCATGAAACAGGCTCACAGAAAATGAGCAGTCAGGAAACTGGCACATAGAGAACGAGCAGTCAGGAAATTTGGACACAGAATACAAGCAGTCAGGAAACTGGCACCGACAACAAGCAGTCAGGAAACTGGCACACAGACAATGAGTATTCAAGAAACTGGCACACAGACAATGAGCAGTCAGGAAACTTGCACACAGACAATGAGCAGTCAGGAAACTGACACACAGACAGCGATCAGTCAGGAAACTGGCACATAGACAGAGAGCTGTTAGGAATCTGGCAGACAGAAACACAGTCAGGAAAGTGGCACACAGACAACCAACAGCCAAGAAACTGGCACACATACAACAAATTCAGCAATTTGGCACACAGACAATGCAGTCAGGAAACTGGCACACAGACAATATAGTCAGGAAACAGGCTCACAGACAATGAGCAGTCAGGAAACTGGCACATAGAGAACGAGCAGTCAGGAAATTTGGACACAGAATACAAGCAGTCAGGAAACTGGCACCGACAACAAGCAGTCAGGAAACTGGCACACAGACAATGAGCAGTCAGGAAACTGCCACACACATAGTGAGCAGACAGGAAACTGGCTAACACAAACAGCGAGCAGTCAGGAGTCTGACGCACAGACAGCACAGTCTGGAACTTGGCACACAGACAACCAACAGTCAGGAAACTGGCGCACAGACATCCAACAGTCAGGAAATGGAAACACTGACAGTGAGCAGACAGGAAACTGGCACAACACAGCGAGCAATCAGGATACTGGCACACAGACAACGCAGTCAGGAAACTGACTCACAGACAACCAACAGTCAGGAAACTGGCACACAGGCAACACCGTCAGGAAACTGGCATACAGACAATGAGCAGTCAGGAAAATGGCACACAGACTACACAGTCAGGAAACTGGCACACAGAAAACAGTCAGGAAACTCGCACACAGACAACAAGCAGTCAAGAAATTGGCGCAGAGTCAACGAGCAGTCAGGAAACAGGAACACAGTCAACAAGCAGTCAGGAAATTTGCACACAAACAATGAGCAGTCAGGAAACTGGCACACAGACAGCGAGCTGTCAGGAAAACAGGCACACAGACAGTGAGCTCTCAGGAAACTGGCACACAGACAAGACAGCCAGGAAACTGGCACAAAGACAAGACAGTCAGGAAACTGGCACACAGACAATTAGCAGTCAGGAAACTGGCACACTGCCAACCAACAGTCAAGAAATTGACACAATGACAATGATCAGTCAGGAAACTGGCACACAGACAGCAAGTAGTCAGGAAAGTGGCACACCGACAACACAGTAAGCAAACTGGCACACAGACAACCAACAGTCAGGAAACTGGCACACAGACAACAAATTCAGCAAGTTGGCACACAGACAACACAGTCAGGAAACTGGGACACAGACAATGAGAAGTCAGGGAACAGGCACACAGACGATGTGCAGTCAGGAATCTGGCAAACAGACAGCGAGCAGTCAGGAAACTGGCACACACACAATACAGTCAACAAATTGGCACACACAAAACACAATCGGCAAACTGGCACATAGACAGCAAGCGGTCAGGAAACTGGCACACAGACAACACAATCAGGAAACTGGCACACAAAAACCACCAGTCAGGAAACTGGCACACAGACAACACAGTCACGAAACTGGAACACAGACAGCAAGCAGACAGGAAAAAGGCATACAGACAACACAGACAGGAAACTTGCACACAGAGAGCAGTCAGGAAACTGGCACACAGACAGTGAGCAGTCAGGAATCTGGCACAGCACAGTGAGCAGTCAGGAAACTGGAACACAGACAATTAGCAGTCAGGAAACTGGCACGCAGACAGCGAGCAGTCAGGAAACTGGCAAACAGACAATGAGTCAGGAAACTGGCACACAGAAAAACAACAGTCAGGAAATTGGAAACACAGACAACGAGCAGTCAGGGAACTGCCACACAGACAATGAGCAGTCAGGAATCTGGCACACAGACATCGAGCAGTCGGGAAATTGGCAAACACACAACACAGTCAGCAAACTGGCACACAGACAGCAAGCAGTCAGGAAACTGGCACACAGACAACACAGTCAGGAAACTGGCCCACAGACTACATAGTCAGGAAACTGGCCCACAGACTACACAGTCAGGAAACTGGCCCACAGACTACACAGTCAGGAAACTGGCCCACAGACGACACAGTCAGGAAACTGGCCCACAGACGACACAGTCAGTAAACTGGCACACAGAAAATGAGCAGTCAGGAAACTGGCACACAGACAACGAGCAGTCAGGAAATTGGCACACAGACAATGAGCAGTCAGGAAACTTTTACACTGACAATGAGCAGTCAGGAAACTTGCACACAGACAGAGATCAGTCAGGAAACTGGCACATAAACAGCGAGCTGTCAGGTATCTGGCAGACAGAAACACAGTCAGGAAACTGGCACACAGACAACCAACAGTCAAGAAACTGGCACACAGATAACAAATTAAGCAAGTTAGCACACAGACAACGCAGTAAGGAAAATGGCACAGAGACAGCGAGCTGTCAGGAAACTGGCACACATACAATGAGCAGCCAGGAAACTGGAACACAGACAATGCAGGCAGGAAACTGGCACACAGACAATGCAGGCAGGAAACTGGCACACAGACAACGCAGTCAGGAAACTGGCACACAGACAACGCAGTCAGGAAACTGGCACGCAGACAACGCAGTCAGGAAACTGGCACACAGACGACGCAGTAAGCTGGCACACAGAAAACGAGCAGTCAGGAAACTGGCACACAGACAACGAGCAGTCGGGAAATTGGCACACAGATAACAAATTCAGCAAGTTGGCACACAGACAACGCGTCAGGAAAATGGCACACAGACAGCGAGCAGTCAGGAAACTGGCACACAGACAACGAGCAGCCAGGAAACTGGCACAGAGAAAACGAGCAGCCAGGAAACTGGCAAACAGACAATGCAGGCAGGAAACTGGCACACAGACAACACAGTCAGGAAACAGGCACACAGACTACCCAGTCAGGATACTGGCACACAGACAAAACATTCAGGAAACTGGCACACGGACAACACAGTCAGGAAACCAGCACACAGACATCGAGCATTCATGAAATTGGCACATAGAGAATGAGCAGTCAGGAAATTTGCACACGGACAACGAGTAATCAAGAAACTGGCACAGAGCTAATGAGCATTCAGGAAACTGGCAATCAGAAAGCGAGCAGTCAGGAAACTGGCTAACACAGACAGCGAGCATTCAGGAGTCTGAAACACAGACAGCACAGTCTGGAACTTTGCATACAGAGAAACAACAGTCAGGAAACTGGCACACAGACAACACAGTCAGGAAACTGGCACACAGACTACACAGTCAGGAAACTGGCACACAGACTACACAGTCAGGAAACTGGCACACAGACTACACAGTCAGGAAACTGGCACACAGACTACACAGTCAGGAAACTGGCATACAGACTACACAGTCAGGAAACTGGCAAACAGAAAACGAGCAGTCAGGAAATTGGCACACAGAAAATGAGCAGTCACGAAACTTTAACACAGACAATGAGCAGTCAGGAAACTTGCACACAGACAATGAGCAGTCAGGAAACTGTCACACAGACAGCGATCAGTCAGAAAACTGGCACATAGACAGCGAGCTGTCAGGTTTCTGGCAGACAGAAACACAGTCAGGTAAGTGGCACACAGACAACCAACAGTCAAGAAACTGGCACACATACAACAAATTCAGCAAGTTGGCACACAGACAATGCAGTCAGGAAAATGACACACAGACAGTGAGCAGTCAGGAAACTGGCACACAGACAATATAGTCAGGAAACAGGCTCACAGACAATGAGCAGTCAGGAAACTGGCACAAAGAGAACGAGCAGTCAGGAAAATGGCACCAACAACAAGCAGTCAGGAAACTGGCACACAGACAATGAGCAGTCAAGAAACTGGCACACAGACAATGAATAGTCAAGAAACTGGCACGCAGACAATGAGCAATCAGGAAACTGGCACACAGACAATGAGCAGTCAGGAAACTGGCACACAGACAGCGAGCAGTCAGGAAACTGGCTAACACAAACAGTGAGCAGACAGGAAACTGGCACAACACAGCGAGCTATCAGGATACTGGTACACAGACAACACAGTCAGGAAACTGACTCACAGACAACCAACAGTCAGGAAACTGGCACACAGACAATACTGTCAGGAAAATGGCACACAGACAGCAAGCAGTCAGGAAATTGGCACACAGGCATCACAGTCAGGAAACTGGCACACAGAAAACCAACAGTCAGGATAATGGCTTACAGACAACGAGTAGTCAGTAAAATGGCACACAGACAACACAGTCAGGAAACTGGCACACAGAAAACACAGTCAGGAAACTGGCACACAGAAAACACAGTCAGGAAACTGGCACACAGAAAACACAGTCAGGAAACTGGCACACAGAAAACACAGTCAGGAAACTGGCACACAGAAAACACAGTCAGGAAACTGGCACACAGAAAACACAGTCAGGAAACTGGCACACAGAAAACACAGTCAGGAAACTGGCACACAGAAAACACAGTCAGGAAACTGGCACACAGAAAACACAGTCAGGAAACTGGCACACAGAAAACACAGTCAGGAAACTGGCACACAGAAAACACAGTCAGGAAACTGGCACACAGAAAACACAGTCAGGAAACTGGCACACAGACAATAAGCAGTCAAGAAATTGGCACACAGACAACGAGCAGTCAGAAAACAGGAACAAAGACAATAAGCAGTCAGGAAATTTGCACACAAACAATGAGGAGTCAGGAAACTGGCACACAGACAGCAAATTCAGCAAGTTGGCACACATACAACGCAGTGAGGATACTGGGACATAGACAATGAGAAGTCAGGGAACTGGCACACAGACGATGTGCAGTCAGGAATCTGGCACACAGACAGCGAGCAGTCAGGAAACTTGCACACACACAATACAGTCAACAAATTGGCACACACACAACACACTCGGCAAATTGGCACACAGACAGCAAGCGGTCAGGAAACTGGCACACAGACAACACTATCAGGAAACTGGTACACAGACAAAACAATCAGGAAACTGGCAGACAAAAAAACAGCAGTCAGGAAACTGGCACACAGACAACAGTCAGGAAACTGGAACACAGACAGCAAGTAGACAGGAAACAGGCATACAGACAACACAGACAGGAAACTGGCACACAGACAGTGAGCAGTCAGGAAACAGGGACACAGAAAATGAGCAGTCAGGAATCTGGCACACAGACAAAGAGCAGTCAGGAAATTGGCACACAGGCAGCGAGCAGTCAGGAAACTGGCAAACAGACAACAGAGACAGGAAACTGTCACACAGAAAAACAACAGTCAGGAAACTGGCACACAGACTACGAGCAGCAAGGAAACAGGCACACAGAGAGCGAGAAGTTAGGAAATTGGCAATAAGACAGTGAGCAGTCTGGAAACTGGGACACAGACAATGAGCAGTCAGGGAACTGCCACACAGACAACGAGCAGTCAGGAATCTGGCACAGAGACAGAGAGCTGTCGGGAAACTGGCACACACACAACACAGTCAGCAAACTGGCACACAGACAACACAGTCAGGAAACTGGCCCACAGTCTACACAGTCAGGAAACTGGCCCACAGACTACACAGTCAGGAAACTGGCACACAGACAACACGGTCAGGAAATGTGCACACAGACAATGAGGAATCAAGAAACTGGCAAACAGAAAACGAGCAGTAAGGAAATTGGCACACAGAAAATGAGCAGTCACGAAACTTTAACAAAGACAATGAGCAGTCAGCAAACTTGCACACAGACAATGAGCAGTCAGGAAACTGGCACACAGACAGCGATCAGTCAGGAAACTGGCACATAGACAGCGAGCTGTCAGGAAACTGGCACATAGACAGCGAGCTGTCAGGAATCTGACAGACTGAAACACAGTCAGGAAAGTGGCACACAGACAACCAACAGTCAAGAAACTGGCACACATACAACAAATTCAGCAAGTTGGCACACAGACAATGCAGTCAGGAAAATGGCACACAGACAGCAAGCAGTCAGGAAACTGGCACACAGACAACAATGTCAGGAAACTGGCACACAGACAACAATGTCAGGAAACTGGCACACAGACAATATAGTCAGGAAACAGGCTCACAGACAATGAGCATTCAGGAAACTGGCACATAGAGAACAAGCAGTCAGGAAATTGGCACCGACAACAAGCAGTCAGGAAACTGGCACACAGACAATGAGTAGTCAAGAAACTGGCACACAGACAATGAGCAGTCAGGAAACTGGCACACAGACAATGAGCAGTCAGGAAACTGGCTAACACAAACAGTGAGCAGTCAGGAGTCTGACACACAGACAGCACAGTCTAGAACTTGGCACACAGACAACTAACAGTCAGGAAACTGGCACACAGACATCCAACAGTCAGGAAACGGAAACACAGACAGTGAGCAGACAGGAAACTGGCACAACACAGCGAGCAATCAGGATACTGGCACACAGACAACACAGTCAGGAAACTGGCACACAGACAAAGAGCAGTCAGGAAACTGACTCACAGACAACCAACAGTCAGGAAACTGGCACACAGACAACACTGTCAGGATACTGGCACACAGAAAGCAAACAGTCTGGAAATTGGCACACAGACATCAAAATCAGGAAACTGGCACACAGAAAACCAACAGTCAGGAAACTTGCACACAGTCAACGAGCAGTCAGGAAAATGGCACACAGACAACACAGTCAGGAAACTGGCACACAGAAAACACAGTCAGGAAACTGGCACAAAGACAACACAGTCAGGAAACTGGAACACAGACAGCCAGCAGACAGGAAACAGGCATACAGACAACACAGACAGGAAACTGGCACACAGACAACGAGCAGTCAGCAAACTGGCACACAGACTACACAGTCAGGAAACTGGCACACAGACAACACAGTCAGGAAACTGGAACACAGACAGCAAGCAGACAGGAAACAGGCATACAGACCAACACACAGGAAACTGGCACACAGACAGTCAGGAAACTGGCACAACACAGAGAGCAGTCAGGAAACTGGCACACAGACAAGACAGTCAGGAGACTGGCACACAGACAATTAGCAGTCAGGAAACTGGCACACTGACAACCAACAGTCAAGAAATTGACACAAAGACAAAGATCAGTCAGGAAACTGGCACGCAGACAGCAAGCAGTCAGGAAATTGGCAAACAGACAACAGAGTAAGGAAACTGGCACACAGAAAACCAACAGTCAGGAAATTGGCACAAAGACAATGAGCAGTCAGGAAACTGGCACACAGACAACGAGCATTCAGGAAACTGGCACACAGGCAGCGAGCAGTCAGGAAACTGGCAAACAGACAACAGAGACAGGAAACTGGCACACAGAAAAACAACAGTCAGGAAACTGGCAAACAGACAAAGAGCAGTAAGGAAACTGGCACACAGACAGCGAGCAGTTGGGAAACTGGCACACAGACAGCGAGCAGCTGGGAAACTGGCACACACACAACACAGTCAGCAAACTGGCACACAGACAGCAAGCGGTCAGGAAACAGGCAAACAGACAACACAGACAGGAAACTGGCACACAGACAGCAAGCAGTCAGGAAACTGGCACAACACAGCGAGCAGTCAGGAAACTGGCACACAGACAACGAGCAGTCAGGAGACTGACTCCCAGACAACCAACAGTCAGGAAACTGGCACACAGACAGCAAGCAGTCAGGAAATTGGCACACAGACATCACAGTCACGAAACTGGCACACAGACATCACAGTCAGGAAACTGGCACACAGAAAACCAACAGTCAGGAAACTGGCACACAGACAATGAGCAGTCAGGAAAATGGCACACAGACAACACAGTCAGGAAACTGGCACACAGAAAACACAGTCAGGAAACTGGCAAACGGAAAACACAGTCAGGAAACTGGCACACAGAAAACACAGTCAGGATACTGGCACACAGAAAACACAGTCAGGAAACTGGCACACAGACAACAAGCAGCCAAGAAATTAGCGCACAGACAACGAGCAGTCAGAAAACAGGAACACAGTCAATAAGGAGTCAGTAAATTTGCACACAAACAATGAGCAGTCAGGAAACTCGCACACAGACAGCGAGCTGTCAGGATAACAGGCACACAGACAGCGAGCTCTGAGGAAACTGGCACACAGAAACACAGTCAGGAAACTGGCACACAGACAACACAGTCAGGAAACTGGCACACAGACAACACAGTCAGGAAACTGGCACACAGACAACCAACAGTCAGGAAACTGGCACACAGACAGCAAATTCAGCAAGTTGGCACACAGACAACGCAGTGAGGATACTGGAACACAGACAATGAGAAGTCAGGGAACTGGCACACAGACAATGTGCAGTCAGGAACTTGGCACACAGACAGCGAGCAGTCAGGAAACTTGCACACACACAATACAGTCAACAAATTGGCACACACACAACACAGTCGGCAAACTGGCACACAGACAGCAAGCGGTCAGGAAACTGGCACACAGACAACACTATCAGGAAACTTGCCCACAGGCGACACAGTCAGTAAACTGGCACAAAGAAAACGAGCAGTCAGGAAACTGGAACACAGACAATGAGCAGTCAGGAAATTGGCACACAGACAACGAGCAGTCAGAAAACAGGAACACAGTCAATAAGCAGTCAGTAAATTTGCACACAAACAATGAGCAGTCAGGAAACTCGCACACAGACAGCGGGCTGTCTGGATAACAGGCACACAGACAGCGAGCTCTCAGGAAACTGGCACACAGAAACACAGTCAGGAAACTGGCACACAGACAACACAGTCAGGAAACTGGCACACAGACAACACAGTCAGGAAACTGGCACACAGACAATGAGCAGTCAAGAAACTGACTCACAGACAACCAACAGTCAGGAATCTGGTACACAGACAATACTGTCAGGAAACTGGCACACAGACAGCAAGCAGTCAGGAAATTGGCACACGGACATCACAGTCAGGAAACTGGCACACAGAAAACCAAAAGTCAGGAAACTGGCACACAGAAAACCAAAAGTCAGGAAACTGGCGCACAGACAATGAGCAGTCAGGAAAATGGCACAATGACAACACAGCCAGGAAACTGGCACACAGAAAACGCAGTCAGGAAACTGGCACACAGACAACAAGCAGTCAAGAAATTGGCACACAGACAACGAGCAGTCAGAAAACAGGAACACAGTCAATAAGCAGTCAGGAAATTTGAACACAAACAATGAGCAGTCAGGAAACTGACACACAGACAGCAAGCTGTCAGGAAAACAGGCAAAAAGACATCGAGCTCTCAGGAAACTGGCACACAGAAACACAGTCAGGAAACTGGCACACAGACAACACAGTCAGGAAACTGGCACACAGACAATGAGCAGTCAGGAAACTTAAACACAGACAATGAGCAGTCAGGAAACTTGCACACAGACAGCGATCAGTCAGGAAAATTGCACACAGACAGCGATCAGTCAGGAAATTGAAACAAGACAGCGAGCAGTCAGGTATCTGGCAGACAGAAACACAGTCAGTAAACTGGCAAACAGACAACACCGTCTGGAAACTGGAACACAGACAACCTACAGTCAGGAAACTGGCACACAGACAACAAGCAGTCAAGAAATTGGCACACAGACAACGAGCAGTCAGAAAACAGGAACACAGTCAATAAGCAGTCAGGAAATTTGAACACAAACAATGAGCAGTCAGGAAACTGACACACAGACAGCAAGCTGTCAGGAAAACAGGCAAAAAGACATCGAGCTCTCAGGAAACTGGCACACAGAAACACAGTCAGGAAACTGGCACACAGACAACACAGTCAGGAAACTGGCACACAGACAATGAGCAGTCAGGAAACTTTAACACAGACAATGAGCAGTCAGGAAACTTGCACACAGACAGCGATCAGTCAGGAAAATTGCACACAGACAGCGATCAGTCAGGAAACTGAAACAAGACAGCGAGCAGTCAGGTATCTGGCAGACAGAAACACAGTCAGTAAACTGGCAAACAGACAACACCATCAGGAAACTGGAACACAGACAACCTACAGTCAGGAAACTGGCACACAGACAGCAAATTCAGCAAGTTGGCACACAGACAACGCAGTGAGGATACTGGGACACAGACAATGAGAAGTCAGGGAACTGGCACACAGACAATGTGCAGTCAGGAATCTGGCACACAGACAGCGAGCAGTCAGGAAACAGGCAAACACACAATACAGTCAACAAATTGGCACACACACAACACAGTCGGCAAACTGGCACAAAGACAGCAAGCGGTCAGGAAACTGGCACACAGACAACACAATCAGGAAACTGGCCCACAGACGACACAGTCAGTAAACTGGCACAAAGGAAACGAGCAGTCAGGAAACTGGAACACAGACAACGAGCAGTCAGGAAATTGGCACACAGACAATGAGCAGTCAGGAAACTTTAACACAGACAATGAGCAGTCAGGAAACTTGCACACAGACAGCGATCAGTCAGGAAAATGGCACATAGACAGCGAGCTGTCAGGTGTCTGACAGACAGAAACACAGTAAGGAAACTGGCAAACAGACAACACGGTCAGGAAACTGGCACCCAGACAACCAACAGTCAAGAAACTGGCACACAGATAACAAATTCAGCAAGTTGGCACACAGACAACGCAGTCAGGAAAATGGCACACAGACAGTGAACAGTCAGGAAACTGGCACACAGACAATGAGCAGTCAGGAAACTGGCACACAGACAATGCAGGCAGGAAACTGGCAAACAGACAACACGGTCAGGAAACTGGCACACAGACTACACAGTCAGGAAACTAGCACACAGACATCGAGCAGTCATGAAATTGGCACATAGAGAATGAGCAGTCAGGAAATGTGCACACAGACAACGAGTAATCAAGAAACTGGCACACAGACAGCGAGCATTCAGGAAACGGGCTAACACAGAAAGCGAGCAGTCAGGAGTCGGAAACACAGACAGCACAGTGTGGAAATGGCACACAAAAAAACAGCAGTCAGGAAACTGGCACACAGACAACACAGTGAGGAAACTGGCACACAGACAGCAAGCGGTCAGGAAACAGGCAAACAGACAACACAGACAGGAAACTGGCACCCAGACAGCGAGCAGTCAGGAAACTGGCACAACACAGTGAGCAGTCAGGAAACTGGCACACAGACAACACAGTCAGGAAACTGGCACACAGACAACACAGTCAGGAAACTGGCACACGGAAAACACAGTCAGGGAACTGGCACACAGACAACAAGCAGTCAAGAAATTGGCGCACAGACAATGAGCTGTCAGAAAACAGGAACACAGGCAATAAGCAGTCAGTAAATTTGCACACAAACAATGAGCAGTCAGGAAACTGGCGCACAGACAGCGAGCTGTCAGGACAACAGGCACACAGACAGGGTGCTCTCAGGAAACTGGCACACAGAAACACATTCAGGAAACTGGCACACAGACAACACAGTCAGGAAACTGGAACACAGGCAGTAAGCAGACAGGAAACAGGCATACAGACAACACAGACAGGAAACTGGCACACAGACAACGAGCAGTCAGGAAACTGGCACACAGACTACACAGTCAGGAAACTGGCACACAGACTACACAGTCAGGAAACTGGCACACAGACTACACAGTCAGGAAACTGGCACACAGACTACACAGTCAGGAAACTGGCACACAGACTACACAGTCAGGAAACTGGCACACAGACTACACAGTCAGGAAACTGGCACACAGACAGCAAGCAGACAGGAAACAGGCACACAGACAATACAGACAGGAAACTGGCACACAGACGACACAGTCAGTAAATTGGCACAAAGAAAACGAGCAGTCAGGAAACTGGAACACAGACAACGAGCAGTCAGGAAACTTTAACACAGATAATGAGCAGTCAGGAAGCTTGCACACAGACAGCGATCAGTCAGGAAAATTGCACATAGACAGCGAGCTGTCAGATGTCTAACAGACAGAAACACAGTCAGGAAACTGGCAAACAGACAACACAGTCAGGAAACTGGCACACAGACAACCAACAGTCAAGAAACTGGCACACAGATAACAAATTCAGCAAGTTGGCACACAGGCAACGCAGTCAGGAAAATGGCACACAGACAACGAGCAGTCAGGAAACTGGCACACAGACAAAAAGCAGTCAGGAAACTGGCACACAGACAACGAGCAGTCAGGAAACTGGTACACAGACAACACAGTCAGGAAACTGACTCACAGACAACCAACAGTCAGGAAACTGGCACACAGACAATACTGTCAGGAAAATGGCACACAGACAGCAAGCAGTCAGGAAATTGGCACACAGACATCACAGTCAGGAAACTGGCACACAGAAAACCAACAGTCAGGATAATGTCTTACAGACAACGAGTAGTCAGTAAAATGGCACACAGACAACACAGTCAGGAAACTGGCACACAGAAAACACAGTCAGGAAACTGGCACACAGAAAACACAGTCAGGAAACTGGCACACAGAAAACACAGTCAGGAAACTGGCAGACAGAAAACACAGTCAGGAAACTGGCACACAGAAAACACAGTCAGGAAACTGGCACACAGAAAACACAGTCAGGAAACTGGCACACAGAAAACACAGTCAGGAAACTGGCACACAGAAAACACAGTCAGGAAACTGGCACACAGAAAACACAGTCAGGAAACTGGCACACAGAAAACACAGTCAGGAAACTGGCACACAGAAAACACAGTCAGGAAACTGGCACACAGAAAACACAGTCAGGAAACTGGCACACAGAAAACACAGTCAGGAAACTGGCACACAGACAATAAGCAGTCAAGAAATTGGCACACAGACAACGAGCAGTCAGAAAACAGGAACAAAGACAATAAGCAGTCAGGAAATTTGCACACAAACAATGAGGAGTCAGGAAACTGGCACACAGACAGCAAATTCAGCAAGTTGGCACACATACAACGCAGTGAGGATACTGGGACATAGACAATGAGAAGTCAGGGAACTGGCACACAGACAATGTGCAGTCAGGAATCTGGCACACAGACAGCGAGCAGTCAGGAAACTTGCACACACACAATACAGTCAACAAATTGGCACACACACAACACACTCGGCAAATTGGCACACAGACAGCAAGCGGTCAGGAAACTGGCACACAGACAACACTATCAGGAAACTGGTACACAGACAAAACAATCAGGAAACTGGCAGACAAAAAAACAGCAGTCAGGAAACTGGCACACAGACAACAGTCAGGAAACTGGAACACAGACAACAGTCAGGAAACTGGAACACAGACAGCAAGTAGACAGGAAACAGGCATACAGACAACACAGACAGGAAACTGGCACACAGACAGTGAGCAGTCAGGAAACAGGGACACAGAAAATGAGCAGTCAGGAATCTGGCACACAGACAAAGAGCAGTCAGGAAATTGGCACACAGGCAGCGAGCAGTCAGGAAACTGGCAAACAGACAACAGAGACAGGAAACTGTCACACAGAAAAACAACAGTCAGGAAACTGGCACACAGACTACGAGCAGCAAGGAAACAGGCACACAGAGAGCGAGAAGTTAGGAAATTGGCAATAAGACAGTGAGCAGTCTGGAAACTGGGACACAGACAATGAGCAGTCAGGGAACTGCCACACAGACAACGAGCAGTCAGGAATCTGGCACAGAGACAGAGAGCTGTCGGGAAACTGGCACACACACAACACAGTCAGCAAACTGGCACACAGACAACACAGTCAGGAAACTGGCCCACAGTCTACACAGTCAGGAAACTGGCCCACAGACTACACAGTCAGGAAACTGGCACACAGACAACACGGTCAGGAAATGTGCACACAGACAATGACGAATCAAGAAACTGGCAAACAGAAAACGAGCAGTAAGGAAATTGGCACACAGAAAATGAGCAGTCACGAAACTTTAACAAAGACAATGAGCAGTCAGCAAACTTGCACACAGACAATGAGCAGTCAGGAAACTGGCACACAGACAGCGATCAGTCAGGAAACTGGCACATAGACAGCGAGCTGTCAGGAAACTGGCACATAGACAGCGAGCTGTCAGGAATCTGACAGACTGAAACACAGTCAGGAAAGTGGCACACAGACAACCAACAGTCAAGAAACTGGCACACATACAACAAATTCAGCAAGTTGGCACACAGACAATGCAGTCAGGAAAATGGCACACAGACAGCAAGCAGTCAGGAAACTGGCACACAGACAACAATGTCAGGAAACTGGCACACAGACAACAATGTCAGGAAACTGGCACACAGACAATATAGTCAGGAAACAGGCTCACAGACAATGAGCATTCAGGAAACTGGCACATAGAGAACAAGCAGTCAGGAAAATGGCACCGACAACAAGCAGTCAGGAAACTGGCACACAGACAATGAGTAGTCAAGAAACTGGCACACAGACAATGAGCAGTCAGGAAACTGGCACACAGACAATGAGCAGTCAGGAAACTGGCTAACACAAACAGTGAGCAGTCAGGAGTCTGACACACAGACAGCACAGTCTAGAACTTGGCACACAGACAACTAACAGTCAGGAAACTGGCACACAGACATCCAACAGTCAGGAAACGGAAACACAGACAGTGAGCAGACAGGAAACTGGCACAACACAGCGAGCAATCAGGATACTGGCACACAGACAACACAGTCAGGAAACTGGCACACAGACAAAGAGCAGTCAGGAAACTGACTCACAGACAACCAACAGTCAGGAAACTGGCACACAGACAACACTGTCAGGATACTGGCACACAGAAAGCAAACAGTCTGGAAATTGGCACACAGACATCAAAATCAGGAAACTGGCACACAGAAAACCAACAGTCAGGAAACTTGCACACAGTCAACGAGCAGTCAGGAAAATGGCACACAGACAACACAGTCAGGAAACTGGCACACAGAAAACACAGTCAGGAAACTGGCACAAAGACAACACAGTCAGGAAACTGGAACACAGACAGCCAGCAGACAGGAAACAGGCATACAGACAACACAGACAGGAAACTGGCACACAGACAACGAGCAGTCAGCAAACTGGCACACAGACTACACAGTCAGGAAACTGGCACACAGACAACACAGTCAGGAAACTGGAACACAGACAGCAAGCAGACAGGAAACAGGCATACAGACCAACACACAGGAAACTGGCACACAGACAGTCAGGAAACTGGCACAACACAGAGAGCAGTCAGGAAACTGGCACACAGACAAGACAGTCAGGAGACTGGCACACAGACAATTAGCAGTCAGGAAACTGGCACACTGACAACCAACAGTCAAGAAATTGACACAAAGACAAAGATCAGTCAGGAAACTGGCACGCAGACAGCAAGCAGTCAGGAAATTGGCAAACAGACAACAGAGTAAGGAAACTGGCACACAGAAAACCAACAGTCAGGAAATTGGCACAAAGACAATGAGCAGTCAGGAAACTGGCACACAGACAACGAGCAGTCAGGAAACTGGCAAACAGACAACAGAGACAGGAAACTGGCACACAGAAAAACAACAGTCAGGAAACTGGCACACAGACAAAGAGCAGTAAGGAAACTGGCACACAGACAGCGAGCAGTTGGGAAACTGGCACACAGACAGCGAGCAGCTGGGAAACTGGCACACACACAACACAGTCAGCAAACTGGCACACAGACAGCAAGCGGTCAGGAAACAGGCAAACAGACAACACAGACAGGAAACTGGCACACAGACAGCAAGCAGTCAGGAAACTGGCACAACACAGCGAGCAGTCAGGAAACTGGCACACAGACAACGAGCAGTCAGGAGACTGACTCCCAGACAACCAACAGTCAGGAAACTGGCACACAGACAGCAAGCAGTCAGGAAATTGGCACACAGACATCACAGTCAGGAAACTGGCACACAGACATCACAGTCAGGAAACTGGCACACAGAAAACCAACAGTCAGGAAACTGGCACACAGACAATGAGCAGTCAGGAAAATGGCACACAGACAACACAGTCAGGAAACTGGCACACAGAAAACACAGTCAGGAAACTGGCAAACGGAAAACACAGTCAGGAAACTGGCACACAGAAAACACAGTCAGGATACTGGCACACAGAAAACACAGTCAGGAAACTGGCACACAGACAACAAGCAGCCAAGAAATTAGCGCACAGACAACGAGCAGTCAGAAAACAGGAACACAGTCAATAAGGAGTCAGTAAATTTGCACACAAACAATGAGCAGTCAGGAAACTCGCACACAGACAGCGAGCTGTCAGGATAACAGGCACACAGACAGCGAGCTCTGAGGAAACTGGCACACAGAAACACAGTCAGGAAACTGGCACACAGACAACACAGTCAGGAAACTGGCACACAGACAACACAGTCAGGAAACTGGCACACAGACAACCAACAGTCAGGAAACTGGCACACAGACAGCAAATTCAGCAAGTTGGCACACAGACAACGCAGTGAGGATACTGGAACACAGACAATGAGAAGTCAGGGAACTGGCACACAGACAATGTGCAGTCAGGAACTTGGCACACAGACAGCGAGCAGTCAGGAAACTTGCACACACACAATACAGTCAACAAATTGGCACACACACAACACAGTCGGCAAACTGGCACACAGACAGCAAGCGGTCAGGAAACTGGCACACAGACAACACTATCAGGAAACTTGCCCACAGGCGACACAGTCAGTAAACTGGCACAAAGAAAACGAGCAGTCAGGAAACTGGAACACAGACAATGAGCAGTCAGGAAATTGGCACACAGACAACGAGCAGTCAGAAAACAGGAACACAGTCAATAAGCAGTCAGTAAATTTGCACACAAACAATGAGCAGTCAGGAAACTCGCACACAGACAGCGGGCTGTCTGGATAACAGGCACACAGACAGCGAGCTCTCAGGAAACTGGCACACAGAAACACAGTCAGGAAACTGGCACACAGACAACACAGTCAGGAAACTGGCACACAGACAACACAGTCAGGAAACTGGCACACAGACAATGAGCAGTCAAGAAACTGACTCACAGACAACCAACAGTCAGGAATCTGGTACACAGACAATACTGTCAGGAAACTGGCACACAGACAGCAAGCAGTCAGGAAATTGGCACACGGACATCACAGTCAGGAAACTGGCACACAGAAAACCAAAAGTCAGGAAACTGGCACACAGAAAACCAAAAGTCAGGAAACTGGCGCACAGACAATGAGCAGTCAGGAAAATGGCACAATGACAACACAGCCAGGAAACTGGCACACAGAAAACGCAGTCAGGAAACTGGCACACAGACAACAAGCAGTCAAGAAATTGACACACAGACAACGAGCAGTCAGAAAACAGGAACACAGTCAATAAGCAGTCAGGAAATTTGAACACAAACAATGAGCAGTCAGGAAACTGACACACAGACAGCAAGCTGTCAGGAAAACAGGCAAAAAGACATCGAGCTCTCAGGAAACTGGCACACAGAAACACAGTCAGGAAACTGGCACACAGACAACACAGTCAGGAAACTGGCACACAGACAATGAGCAGTCAGGAAACTTAAACACAGACAATGAGCAGTCAGGAAACTTGCACACAGACAGCGATCAGTCAGGAAAATTGCACACAGACAGCGATCAGTCAGGAAACTGAAACAAGACAGCGAGCAGTCAGGTATCTGGCAGACAGAAACACAGTCAGTAAACTGGCAAACAGACAACACCGTCAGGAAACTGGAACACAGACAACCTACAGTCAGGAAACTGGCACACAGACAACAAGCAGTCAAGAAATTGGCACACAGACAACGAGCAGTCAGAAAACAGGAACACAGTCAATAAGCAGTCAGGAAATTTGAACACAAACAATGAGCAGTCAGGAAACTGACACACAGACAGCAAGCTGTCAGGAAAACAGGCAAAAAGACATCGAGCTCTCAGGAAACTGGCACACAGAAACACAGTCAGGAAACTGGCACACAGACAACACAGTCAGGAAACTGGCACACAGACAATGAGCAGTCAGGAAACTTTAACACAGACAATGAGCAGTCAGGAAACTTGCACACAGACAGCGATCAGTCAGGAAAATTGCACACAGACAGCGATCAGTCAGGAAACTGAAACAAGACAGCGAGCAGTCAGGTATCTGGCAGACAGAAACACAGTCAGTAAACTGGCAAACAGACAACACCGTCAGGAAACTGGAACACAGACAACCTACAGTCAGGAAACTGGCACACAGACAGCAAATTCAGCAAGTTGGCACACAGACAACGCAGTGAGGATACTGGGACACAGACAATGAGAAGTCAGGGAACTGGCACACAGACAATGTGCAGTCAGGAATCTGGCACACAGACAGCGAGCAGTCAGGAAACAGGCAAACACACAATACAGTCAACAAATTGGCACACACACAACACAGTCGGCAAACTGGCACAAAGACAGCAAGCGGTCAGGAAACTGGCACACAGACAACACAATCAGGAAACTGGCCCACAGACGACACAGTCAGTAAACTGGCACAAAGGAAACGAGCAGTCAGGAAACTGGAACACAGACAACGAGCAGTCAGGAAATTGGCACACAGACAATGAGCAGTCAGGAAACTTTAACACAGACAATGAGCAGTCAGGAAACTTGCACACAGACAGCGATCAGTCAGGAAAATGGCACATAGACAGCGAGCTGTCAGGTGTCTGACAGACAGAAACACAGTAAGGAAACTGGCAAACAGACAACACGGTCAGGAAACTGGCACCCAGACAACCAACAGTCAAGAAACTGGCACACAGATAACAAATTCAGCAAGTTGGCACACAGACAACGCAGTCAGGAAAATGGCACACAGACAGTGAACAGTCAGGAAACTGGCACACAGACAATGAGCAGTCAGGAAACTGGCACACAGACAATGCAGGCAGGAAACTGGCAAACAGACAACACGGTCAGGAAACTGGCACACAGACTACACAGTCAGGAAACTAGCACACAGACATCGAGCAGTCATGAAATTGGCACATAGAGAATGAGCAGTCAGGAAATGTGCACACAGACAACGAGTAATCAAGAAACTGGCACACAGACAGCGAGCATTCAGGAAACGGGCTAACACAGAAAGCGAGCAGTCAGGAGTCGGAAACACAGACAGCACAGTGTGGAAATGGCACACAAAAAAACAGCAGTCAGGAAACTGGCACACAGACAACACAGTGAGGAAACTGGCACACAGACAGCAAGCGGTCAGGAAACAGGCAAACAGACAACACAGACAGGAAACTGGCACCCAGACAGCGAGCAGTCAGGAAACTGGCACAACACAGTGAGCAGTCAGGAAACTGGCACACAGACAACACAGTCAGGAAACTGGCACACAGACAACACAGTCAGGAAACTGGCACACGGAAAACACAGTCAGGGAACTGGCACACAGACAACAAGCAGTCAAGAAATTGGCGCACAGACAATGAGCTGTCAGAAAACAGGAACACAGGCAATAAGCAGTCAGTAAATTTGCACACAAACAATGAGCAGTCAGGAAACTGGCGCACAGACAGCGAGCAGTCAGGAATCTGGCACAGAGACAGAGAGCTGTCGGGAAACTGGCACACACACAACACAGTCAGCAAACTGGCACACAGACAACACAGTCAGGAAACTGGCCCACAGTCTACACAGTCAGGAAACTGGCCCACAGACTACACAGTCAGGAAACTGGCCCACAGACTACACAGTCAGGAAACTGGCACACAGACAACACGGTCAGGAAATGTGCACACAGACAATGAGGAATCAAGAAACTGGCAAACAGAAAACGAGCAGTAAGGAAATTGGCACACAGAAAATGAGCAGTCACGAAACTTTAACAAAGACAATGAGCAGTCAGCAAACTTGCACACAGACAATGAGCAGTCAGGAAACTGGCACACAGACAGCGATCAGTCAGGAAACTGGCACATAGACAGCGAGCTGTCAGGAAACTGGCACATAGACAGCGAGCTGTCAGGAATCTGACAGACTGAAACACAGTCAGGAAAGTGGCACACAGACAACCAACAGTCAAGAAACTGGCACACATACAACAAATTCAGCAAGTTGGCACACAGACAATGCAGTCAGGAAAATGGCACACAGACAGCAAGCAGTCAGGAAACTGGCACACAGACAACAATGTCAGGAAACTGGCACACAGACAACAATGTCAGGAAACTGGCACACAGACAATATAGTCAGGAAACAGGCTCACAGACAATGAGCATTCAGGAAACTGGCACATAGAGAACAAGCAGTCAGGAAAATGGCACCGACAACAAGCAGTCAGGAAACTGGCACACAGACAATGAGTAGTCAAGAAACTGGCACACAGACAATGAGCAGTCAGGAAACTGGCACACAGACAATGAGCAGTCAGGAAACTGGCTAACACAAACAGTGAGCAGTCAGGAGTCTGACACACAGACAGCACAGTCTAGAACTTGGCACACAGACAACTAACAGTCAGGAAACTGGCACACAGACATCCAACAGTCAGGAAACGGAAACACAGACAGTGAGCAGACAGGAAACTGGCACAACACAGCGAGCAATCAGGATACTGGCACACAGACAACACAGTCAGGAAACTGGCACACAGACAAAGAGCAGTCAGGAAACTGACTCACAGACAACCAACAGTCAGGAAACTGGCACACAGACAACACTGTCAGGATACTGGCACACAGAAAGCAAACAGTCTGGAAATTGGCACACAGACATCAAAATCAGGAAACTGGCACACAGAAAACCAACAGTCAGGAAACTTGCACAAAGTCAACGAGCAGTCAGGAAAATGGCACACAGACAACACAGTCAGGAAACTGGCACACAGAAAACACAGTCAGGAAACTGGCACAAAGACAACACAGTCAGGAAACTGGAACACAGACAGCCAGCAGACAGGAAACAGGCATACAGACAACACAGACAGGAAACTGGCACACAGACAACGAGCAGTCAGCAAACTGGCACACAGACTACACAGTCAGGAAACTGGCACACAGACAACACAGTCAGGAAACTGGAACACAGACAGCAAGCAGACAGGAAACAGGCATACAGACCAACACACAGGAAACTGGCACACAGTCAGTCAGGAAACTGGCACAACACAGAGAGCAGTCAGGAAACTGGCACACAGACAAGACAGTCAGGAGACTGGCACACAGACAATTAGCAGTCAGGAAACTGGCACACTGACAACCAACAGTCAAGAAATTGACACAAAGACAAAGATCAGTCAGGAAACTGGCACGCAGACAGCAAGCAGTCAGGAAATTGGCAAACAGACAACAGAGTAAGGAAACTGGCACACAGAAAACCAACAGTCAGGAAATTGGCACAAAGACAATGAGCAGTCAGGAAACTGGCACACAGACAACGAGCATTCAGGAAACTGGCACACAGGCAGCGAGCAGTCAGGAAACTGGCAAACAGACAACAGAGACAGGAAACTGGCACACAGAAAAAACAACAGTCAGGAAACTGGCACACAGACAAAGAGCAGTAAGGAAACTGGCACACAGACAGCGAGCAGTTGGGAAACTGGCACACAGACAGCGAGCAGCTGGGAAACTGGCACACACACAACACAGTCAGCAAACTGGCACACAGACAGCAAGCGGTCAGGAAACAGGCAAACAGACAACACAGACAGGAAACTGGCACACAGACAGCAAGCAGTCAGGAAACTGGCACAACACAGCGAGCAGTCAGGAAACTGGCACACAGACAACGAGCAGTCAGGAGACTGACTCCCAGACAACCAACAGTCAGGAAACTGGCACACAGACAGCAAGCAGTCAGGAAATTGGCACACAGACATCACAGTCAGGAAACTGGCACACAGACATCACAGTCAGGAAACTGGCACACAGAAAACCAACAGTCAGGAAACTGGCACACAGACAATGAGCAGTCAGGAAAATGGCACACAGACAACACAGTCAGGAAACTGGCACACAGAAAACACAGTCAGGAAACTGGCAAACGGAAAACACAGTCGGGAAACTGGCACACAGAAAACACAGTCAGGATACTGGCACACAGAAAACACAGTCAGGAAACTGGCACACAGACAACAAGCAGCCAAGAAATTAGCGCACAGACAACGAGCAGTCAGAAAACAGGAACACAGTCAATAAGGAGTCAGTAAATTTGCACACAAACAATGAGCAGTCAGGAAACTCGCACACAGACAGCGAGCTGTCAGGATAACAGGCACACAGACAGCGAGCTCTGAGGAAACTGGCACACAGAAACACAGTCAGGAAACTGGCACACAGACAACACAGTCAGGAAACTGGCACACAGACAACACAGTCAGGAAACTGGCACACAGACAACCAACAGTCAGGAAACTGGCACACAGACAGCAAATTCAGCAAGTTGGCACACAGACAACGCAGTGAGGATACTGGAACACAGACAATGAGAAGTCAGGGAACTGGCACACAGACAATGTGCAGTCAGGAACTTGGCACACAGACAGCGAGCAGTCAGGAAACTTGCACACACACAATACAGTCAACAAATTGGCACACACACAACACAGTCGGCAAACTGGCACACAGACAGCAAGCGGTCAGGAAACTGGCACACAGACAACACTATCAGGAAACTTGCCCACAGGCGACACAGTCAGTAAACTGGCACAAAGAAAACGAGCAGTCAGGAAACTGGAACACAGACAATGAGCAGTCAGGAAATTGGCACACAGACAACGAGCAGTCAGAAAACAGGAACACAGTCAATAAGCAGTCAGTAAATTTGCACACAAACAATGAGCAGTCAGGAAACTCGCACACAGACAGCGGGCTGTCTGGATAACAGGCACACAGACAGCGAGCTCTCAGGAAACTGGCACACAGAAACACAGTCAGGAAACTGGCACACAGACAACACAGTCAGGAAACTGGCACACAGACAACACAGTCAGGAAACTGGCACACAGACAATGAGCAGTCAAGAAACTGACTCACAGACAACCAACAGTCAGGAATCTGGTACACAGACAATACTGTCAGGAAACTGGCACACAGACAGCAAGCAGTCAGGAAATTGGCACACGGACATCACAGTCAGGAAACTGGCACACAGAAAACCAAAAGTCAGGAAACTGGCACACAGAAAACCAAAAGTCAGGAAACTGGCGCACAGACAATGAGCAGTCAGGAAAATGGCACAATGACAACACAGCCAGGAAACTGGCACACAGAAAACGCAGTCAGGAAACTGGCACACAGACAACAAGCAGTCAAGAAATTGGCACACAGACAACGAGCAGTCAGAAAACAGGAACACAGTCAATAAGCAGTCAGGAAATTTGAACACAAACAATGAGCAGTCAGGAAACTGACACACAGACAGCAAGCTGTCAGGAAAACAGGCAAAAAGACATCGAGCTCTCAGGAAACTGGCACACAGAAACACAGTCAGGAAACTGGCACACAGACAACACAGTCAGGAAACTGGCACACAGACAATGAGCAGTCAGGAAACTTAAACACAGACAATGAGCAGTCAGGAAACTTGCACACAGACAGCGATCAGTCAGGAAAATTGCACACAGACAGCGATCAGTCAGGAAACTGAAACAAGACAGCGAGCAGTCAGGTATCTGGCAGACAGAAACACAGTCAGTAAACTGGCAAACAGACAACACCGTCAGGAAACTGGAACACAGACAACCTACAGTCAGGAAACTGGCACACAGACAACAAGCAGTCAAGAAATTGGCACACAGACAACGAGCAGTCAGAAAACAGGAACACAGTCAATAAGCAGTCAGGAAATTTGAACACAAACAATGAGCAGTCAGGAAACTGACACACAGACAGCAAGCTGTCAGGAAAACAGGCAAAAAGACATCGAGCTCTCAGGAAACTGGCACACAGAAACACAGTCAGGAAACTGGCACACAGACAACACAGTCAGGAAACTGGCACACAGACAATGAGCAGTCAGGAAACTTTAACACAGACAATGAGCAGTCAGGAAACTTGCACACAGACAGCGATCAGTCAGGAAAATTGCACACAGACAGCGATCAGTCAGGAAACTGAAACAAGACAGCGAGCAGTCAGGTATCTGGCAGACAGAAACACAGTCAGTAAACTGGCAAACAGACAACACCGTCAGGAAACTGGAACACAGACAACCTACAGTCAGGAAACTGGCACACAGACAGCAAATTCAGCAAGTTGGCACACAGACAACGCAGTGAGGATACTGGGACACAGACAATGAGAAGTCAGGGAACTGGCACACAGACAATGTGCAGTCAGGAATCTGGCACACAGACAGCGAGCAGTCAGGAAACAGGCAAACACACAATACAGTCAACAAATTGGCACACACACAACACAGTCGGCAAACTGGCACAAAGACAGCAAGCGGTCAGGAAACTGGCACACAGACAACACAATCAGGAAACTGGCCCACAGACGACACAGTCAGTAAACTGGCACAAAGGAAACGAGCAGTCAGGAAACTGGAACACAGACAACGAGCAGTCAGGAAATTGGCACACAGACAATGAGCAGTCAGGAAACTTTAACACAGACAATGAGCAGTCAGGAAACTTGCACACAGACAGCGATCAGTCAGGAAAATGGCACATAGACAGCGAGCTGTCAGGTGTCTGACAGACAGAAACACAGTAAGGAAACTGGCAAACAGACAACACGGTCAGGAAACTGGCACCCAGACAACCAACAGTCAAGAAACTGGCACACAGATAACAAATTCAGCAAGTTGGCACACAGACAACGCAGTCAGGAAAATGGCACACAGACAGTGAACAGTCAGGAAACTGGCACACAGACAATGAGCAGTCAGGAAACTGGCACACAGACAATGCAGGCAGGAAACTGGCAAACAGACAACACGGTCAGGAAACTGGCACACAGACTACACAGTCAGGAAACTAGCACACAGACATCGAGCAGTCATGAAATTGGCACATAGAGAATGAGCAGTCAGGAAATGTGCACACAGACAACGAGTAATCAAGAAACTGGCACACAGACAGCGAGCATTCAGGAAACGGGCTAACACAGAAAGCGAGCAGTCAGGAGTCGGAAACACAGACAGCACAGTGTGGAAATGGCACACAAAAAAACAGCAGTCAGGAAACTGGCACACAGACAACACAGTGAGGAAACTGGCACACAGACAGCAAGCGGTCAGGAAACAGGCAAACAGACAACACAGACAGGAAACTGGCACCCAGACAGCGAGCAGTCAGGAAACTGGCACAACACAGTGAGCAGTCAGGAAACTGGCACACAGACAACACAGTCAGGAAACTGGCACACAGACAACACAGTCAGGAAACTGGCACACGGAAAACACAGTCAGGGAACTGGCACACAGACAACAAGCAGTCAAGAAATTGGTGCACAGACAATGAGCTGTCAGAAAACAGGAACACAGGCAATAAGCAGTCAGTAAATTTGCACACAAACAATGAGCAGTCAGGAAACTGGCGCACAGACAGCGAGCTGTCAGGACAACAGGCACACAGACAGGGTGCTCTCAGGAAACTGGCACACAGAAACACATTCAGGAAACTGGCACACAGACAACACAGTCAGGAAACTGGAACACAGGCAGTAAGCAGACAGGAAACAGGCATACAGACAACACAGACAGGAAACTTGCACACAGACAACGAGCAGTCAGGAAACTGGCACACAGACTACACAGTCAGGAAACTGGCACACAGACTACACAGTCAGGAAACTGGCACACAGACTACACAGTCAGGAAACTGGCACACAGACTACACAGTCAGGAAACTGGCACACAGACTACACAGTCAGGAAACTGGCACACAGACAGCAAGCAGACAGGAAACAGGCATACAGACAATACAGACAGGAAACTGGCACACAGACGACACAGTCAGTAAATTGGCACAAAGAAAACGAGCAGTCAGGAAACTGGAACACAGACAACGAGCAGTCAGGAAACTTTAACACAGATAATGAGCAGTCAGGAAGCTTGCACACAGACAGCGATCAGTCAGGAAAATTGCACATAGACAGCGAGCTGTCAGATGTCTAACAGACAGAAACACAGTCAGGAAACTGGCAAACAGACAACACAGTCAGGAAACTGGCACACAGACAACCAACAGTCAAGAAACTGGCACACAGATAACAAATTCAGCAAGTTGGCACACAGACAACACAGTCAGGAAAATGGCACACAGACAACGAGCAGTCAGGAAACTGGCACACAGACAACGAGCAGTCAGGAAACTGGCACACAGACAACGAGCAGTCAGGAAACTGGCACACAGACAACGAGCAGTCAGGAAACTGGCACACAGACAACGAGCAGTCAGGAAACTGGCACACAGAAAATGCAGGCAGGAAACTGGCAAACAGACAACACAGTCAGGAAACTGGCACACAGACTACACAGTCAGGAAACTGGCACACAGACAACACAGTCAGGAAACTAGCACACAGACATCGAGTAGTCATGAAATTGGCACATAGAGAATGAGCAGTCAGGAAATGTGCACACAGACAACGAGTAATCAAGAAACTGTCACACAGACAGCGAGCATTCAGGAAACTGGCTAACACAGAGAGCGAGCAGTCAGGAGTCGGAAACACAGACAGCACAGTCTGGAACTTGGCACACAAAAAAACAGCAGTCAGGAAACTGGCACACAGACAACACAGTGAGGAAACTGGCACACAGACAGCAAGCAGTCAGGAAACTGGCATGCAGACAACACAGTCAGGAAACTGGCACAACACAATGAGCAGTCAAGAAACTGACTCACAGACAACCAACAGTCAGGAATCTGGTACACAGACAATACTGTCAGGAAACTGGCACACAGACAGCAAGCAGTCAGGAAATTGGCACACGGACATCACAGTCAGGAAACTGGCACACAGAAAACCAAAAGTCAGGAAACTGGCGCACAGACAATGAGCAGTCAGGAAAATGGCACAATGACAACACAGCCAGGAAACTGGCACACAGAAAACACAGTCAGGAAACTGGCACACAGACAACAAGCAGTCAAGAAATTGGCACACAGACAACGAGCAGTCAGGAAACTTGCACACAGACAGCAATCAGTCAGGAAAATTGCACACAGACAGCGATCAGTCAGGAAACTGAAAAAAGACAGCGAGCAGTCAGGTATCTGGCAGACAGAAACACAGTCAGTAAACTGGCAAACAGACAACACCGTCAGGAAACTGGAACAAAGACAACCTACAGTCAGGAAACTGGCATACAGACAACAAGCAGTCAAGAATTTGGCACACAGACAACGAGCAGTCAGAAAACAGGAACACAGTCAATAAGCAGTGAGGAAATTTGAACACAAACAATGAGCAGTCAGGAAACTGACACCCAGACAGCAAGCTGTCAGGAAAACAGGCAAAAAGACATCGAGCTCTCAGGAAACTGGCACACAGAAACACAGTCAGGAAACTGGCACACAGACAACACAGTCAGGAAACTGGCACACAGACAACACAGTCAGGAAACTGGCACACAGACAATGAGCAGTCAGGAAACTTTAACACAGACAATGAGCAGTCAGGAAACTTGCACACAGACAGCGATCAGTCAGGAAAATGGCACATAGACAGCGAGCTGTCAGGTGTCTGACAGACAGAAACACAGTAAGGAAACAGGCAAACAGACAACACGGTCAGGAAACTGGCACCCAGACAACCAACAGTCAAGAAACTGGCACACAGATAACAAATTCAGCAAGTTGGCACACAGACAACGCAGTCAGGAAAATGGCACACAGACAGTGAACAGTCAGGAAACTGGCACACAGACAATGAGCAGTCAGGAAACTGGCACACAGACAATGCAGGCAGGAAACTGGCAAACAGACAACACAGTCAGGAAACTGGCACACAGACTACACAGTCAGGAAACTGGCACACAGACTACACAGTCAGGAAACTGGCACACAGACAACACAGTCAGGAAACTAGCACACAGACATCGAGCAGTCATGAAATTGGCACATAGAGAATGAGCAGTCAGGAAATGTGCACACAGACAACGAGTAATCAAGAAACTGGCACACAGACAGCGAGCATTCAGGAAACGGGCTAACACAGAAAGCGAGCAGTCAGGAGTCGGAAACACAGACAGCACAGTGTGGAAATGGCACACAAAAAAACAGCAGTCAGGAAACTGGCACACAGACAACACAGTGAGGAAACTGGCACACAGACAGCAAGCGGTCAGGAAACAGGCAAACAGACAACACAGACAGGAAACTGGCACACAGACAGCGAGCAGTCAGGAAACTGGCACAACACAGTGAGCAGTCAGGAAACTGGCACACAGACAACACAGTCAGGAAACTGGCACACGGAAAACACAGTCAGGGAACTGGCACACAGACAACAAGCAGTCAAGAAATTGGCGCACAGACAATGAGCTGTCAGAATACAAGAACACAGGCAATAAGCAGTCAGTAAATTTGAACACAAACAATGAGCAGTCAGGAAACTGGCGCACAGACAGCGAGCTGTCAGGACAACAGGCACACAGACAGGGCGCTCTCAGGAAACTGGCACACAGAAACACAGTCAGGAAACTGGCACACAGACAACACAGTCAGGAAACTGGAACACAGACAGTAAGCAGACAGGAAACAGGCATACAGACAACACAGACAGAAAACTGGCACACAGACAACGAGCAGTCAGGAAACTGGCACACAGACTACACAGTCAGGAAACTGGCACACAGACTACACAGTCAGGAAACTGGCACACAGACTACACAGTCAGGAAACTGGCACACAGACTACACAGTCAGGAAACTGGCACACAGACTACACAGTCAGGAAACTGGCACACAGACAGCAAGCAGACAGGAAACAGGCATACAGACAGGAAACTGGCACACAGACGACACAGTCAGTAAACTGGCACAAAGAAAACGAGCAGTCAGGAAACTGGAACACAGACAACGTGCAGTCAGGAAACTTTAATACAGACAATGAGCAGTCAGGGAGCTTGCACACAGACAGCGATCAGTCAGGAAAATGGCACATAGACAGCGAGCTGTCAGGTGTCTAACAGACAGAAACACAGTCAGGAAACTGGCAAACAGACAACACAGTCAGGAAACTGGCACCCAGACAACCAACAGTCAAGAAACTGGCACACAGATAACAAATTCAGCAAGTTGGCACACAGACAACGCAGTCAGGAAAATGGCACACAGACAGTGAACAGTCAGGAAACTGGCACACAGACAATGAGCAGTCAGGAAACTGGCACACAGACAATGAGCAGTCAGGAAACTGGCACACAGACAATGAGCAGTCAGGAAACTGGCACACAGACAACGAGCAGTCAGGAAAGTGTCAAACAGACAACACAGTCAGGAAACTGGCACACAGACTACACAGTCAGGAAACTGGCACACAGACTACACAGTCAGGAAACTGGCACACAGACAACACAGTCAGGAAACTAGCACACAGACATCGAGTAGTCATGAAATTGGCACATAGAGAATGAGCAGTCAGGAAATGTGCACACAGACAACGAGTAATCAAGAAACTGTCACACAGACAGCGAGCATTCAGGAAACTGGCTAACACAGAGAGCGAGCAGTCAGGAGTCGGAAACACCGACAGCACAGTCTGGAACTTGGCACACAAAAAAACAGCAGTCAGGAAACTGGCACACAGACAACACAGTGAGGAAATTGGCACACAGACAGCAAGCAGTCAGGAAACTGGCACACAGACAACACAGTCAGGAAACTGGCACACAGACAACGAGCAGTCAAAAAACTGACTCACAGACAACCAACAGTCAGGAATCTGGTACACAGACAATACTGTCAGGAAACTGGCACACAGACAGCAAGCAGTCAGGAAATTGGCACACGGACATCACAGTCAGGAAACTGGCACACAGAAAACCAAAAGTCAGGAAACTGACACACAGACAATGAGCAGTCAGGAAAATGGCACAATGACAAAACAGCCAGGAAACTGGCACACAGAAAACACAGTCAGGAAACTGGCACACAGACAACAAGCAGTCAAGAAATTGGCACACAGACAACGAGCAGTCAGAAAACAGGAACACAGTCAATAAGCAGTCAGGAAATTTGAACACAAACAATGAGCAGTCAGGAAACTGACACACAGACAGCAAGCTGTCAGGAAAACAGGCAAAAAGACATCAGGCTCTCAGGAAACTGGCACACAGAAACACAGACAGGAAACTGGCACACAGACAACACAGTCAGGAAACTGGCACACAGACAATGAGCAGTCAGGAAACTTTAACACAGACAATGAGCAGTCAGGAAACTTGCACACAGACAGCGATCAGTCAGGAAAATTGCACACAGACAGCGATCAGTCAGGAAACTGAAACAAGACAGCGAGCAGTCAGGTATCTGGCAGACAGAAACACAGTCAGTAAACTGGCAAACAGACAACACCGTCAGGGAACTGGAACACAGACAACCAACAGTCAAGAAACTGGCACACAGATAACAAATTCAGCAAGTTGGAACACAGACAACTCAGTCAGGAAAATGGCACACAGACAGCGAGCAGTCGGGAAACTGGCACACAGACAATGAGCAGCCAGGAAACTGGCACACAGTCAATGCAGGCAGGAAACTAGCACACAGACAACACGGTCAGGAAACTGCCACACAGACGACACAGTCAGTAAACTGGCACACAGAAAATGAGCAGTCAGGAAACTGGCAAACAGACAGCGAGCAGTCAGGAAACTGGCAAACAGACAGCGAGCAGTCAGGAAACTGGCTAACACAGACAGCGAGCATTCAGGAGTCTGAAACACAGATAGCACAGTCTGGAACTTAGCACACAGACAACCAACAGTCAGGAAACTGGCACACAGACAACACAGTCAGGAAACTGGCCCACAGACAACACAGTCAGGAAACTGGCCAACAGACAACACAGTCAGGAAACTGGCCCACAGACAACACAGTCAGGAAACTGGCAAAAAGAAAATGAGCAGTCAGGAAATTGACACACAGAAAACGAGAAGTCACAAAACTTTAACACAGACAATGAGCAGTCAGGAAACTTGCACACAGACAATGAGCAGTCAGGAAACTTGCACACAGACAATGAGCAGTCAGGAAACTGGCAGACAGAAACACAGTCAGGAAAGTGGCACACAGACAACCAACAGTCAAGAAACTGGCACACATACAACAAATTCAGCAAGTTGGCACACAGACAATGCAGTCAGGAAAATGGCACACAAACAGCGAGCAGTCAGGAAACTGGCACACAGACAACAATGTCAGGAAACTGGCACACAGACAATATAGTCAGGAAACAGGCTCACAGACAATGAGCAATCAGGAAACTGGCACATAGAGAACGAGCAGTCAGGAAATTTGCACACAGAATACGAGCAGCCAGGAAACTGGCACCGACAACAAGCAGTCAGGAAACTGGCACACAGACAATGAGTAGTCAAGAAACTGGCACACAGATAATGAGAAGTTAGGAAACTGTCACACAGACAGCGAGCAGTCAGGAAACTGGCTAACATAAACAGCGAGCAGTCAGGAGTCTGACACACAGACAGCACAGTCTGGAACTTGGCACACAGACAACCAACAGTCAGGAAACTGGCACACAGACATCCAACAGTCAGGAAACGGAAACACAGACAGTGAGCAGACAGGAAAGTGGCACAACACAGCGAGCAATCAGGATACTTGCACACAGACAACACAGTCAGGAAACTGGCACACAGACAACAAGCAGTTCGGAAACTGACTCACAGACAACCAACAGTGAGAAACTGGCACACAGACAACACTGTCAGGAAACTGGCACACAGACAGCAAGCAGTCAGGAAATTGGCACACAGACATCACAATCAGGAAACTAGCACACAGAAAACCAACAGTCAGGAAACTGGCACACAGACAACGAGCAGTCAGGAAAATGGCACACAGACTACACAGTCAGGAAACTGGCAAACAGACAACACAGTCAGGAAACTGGCACACAGGCAACACAGTCAGGAAACTGGAACACAGACAGCCAGCAGACAGGAAAAAGGCATACAGACAACACAGACAGGAAACTGGCACACAGAAAACGAGCAGTCAGGAAACTGGCACACAGACTACAATGTCAGGAAACTGGCACACAGACTACAAAGTCAGGAAACTGGAACACAGACAGCAAGCAGACAGGAAACTGGCACACAGACAACGAGCAGTCAGGAAAATGGCACACAGACTACACAGTCAGGAAACTGGCACACATACAACACAGTCAGGAAACTGGAACACAGACAGTCAGGAAACTGGCACAACACAGAGAGCAGTCAGGAAACTGGCACACAGACAAGACAGTCAGGAGACTGGCACACAGAGAATTAGCAGTCAGGAAATTGACACACTGACAACCAACAGTCAAGAAATTGACACAAGGACAATGATCAGTCAGGAAACTGGCAAGCAGACAGCAAGCAGTCAGTAAATTGGCACACAGCCAACAGAGTAAGGAAACTGGCACACAGAAAACCAACAGTCAGGAAATTGGCACAAAGACAATGAGCAGTCAGGAAACTTGCACACAGACAACGAGCAGTCAGGAAACTGGCAAACAGACAACAGAGACAGGAAACTGGCACACAGAAAAAAAACAGTCAGGAAACTTGAACACAGACAACAAGCAGTAAGGAAACTGGCACACAGAGAGCGAGAAGTTAGGAAATTGCAAAAAGACAGTGAGCATTCAGGAAACTGGCACACAGACAATGAGCAGTCAGGGAACTGCCACACAAACAGCGAGCAGTCAGGAAACTGGCACCAGACACAGTGAGCAGTCAGGAAACTGGCACACAGACAACACAGTCAGGAAACTGGCACACGGAAAACACAGTCAGGGAACTGGCACACAGACAACAAGCAGTCAAGAAATTGGCGCACAGACAATGAGCTATCAGAAAACAGGAACACAGGCAATAAGCAGTCAGTAAATTTGCACACAAACAATGAGCAGTCAGGAAACTGGCGCACAGACAGCGAGCTGTCAGGACAACAGGCACACAGACAGGGCGCTCTCAGGAAACTGGCACACAGAAACACAGTCAGGAGACTGGCACACAGACAACACAGTCAGGAAACTGGAACACAGACAGTAAGCAGACAGGAAACTGGCATACAGACAACACAGACAGGAAACTGGCACACAGACAACGAGCAGTCAGGAACCTGGCACACAGACTACCCAGTCAGGAACCTGGCACACAGACTACCCAGTCAGGAACCTGGCACACAGACTAGCCATTGAGGAAACTGGCACACAGACAAATCATTCAGGAAACTGGCACACAGACAACACAGTCAGGAAACTGGCACACAGAAAACGAGCAGTCAGGAAACTGGAACACAGACAACGAGCAGTCAGGAAACTTTAACACAGACAATGAGCAGTCAGGAAGCTTGCACACAGACAGCGATCAGTCAGGAAAATGGCACATAGACAGCGAGCTGTCAGGTGTCTAACAGACAGAAACACAGTCAGGAAACTGGCAAACAGACAACACAGTCAGGAAACTGGCACCCAGACAACCAACAGTCAAGAAAAACAACAGTCAGGAAACTTGAACACAGAAAACGAGCAGTAAGGAAACTGGCACACAGAGAGCGAGAAGTTAGGAAATTGCAAAAAGACAGTGAGCATTCAGGAAACTGGGACACAGACAATGAGCAGTCAGGGAACTGCCACACAAACAACGAGCAGTCAGGAATCTGGCACACAGACAGCGAGCAGTCGGGAAACTGGCACACACACAACACAGTCAGGAAACTGGAACACAGACAGCAAGCAGACAGGAAACAGGCATACAGACAACACAGTCAGGAAACTGGCACACAGACAACGAGCAGTCAGGAAACTGGCACAACACAGGGAGCAGTCAGGAAACTGGCACACAGACAAGACAGGCAGGAAACTGGCACACAGACAGTTAGCAGTCAGGAAACTGGCACACTGACAACCAACAGTCAAGAAATTGACACAAAGACAAGGAGCAGTCAGGAAATTGGCACACAGACAACGAGCAGTCAGGAATCTGGCACACAGACAGCGAGCAGTCGGGAAACTTGCACACACACAACACAGTCAGGAAACTGGAATACAGACAGCAAGCAGACAGGAAACAGGCATACAGACAACACAGTCAGGAAACTGGCACACAGACGACGAGCAGTCAGGAAACTGGCAAAACACAGCGAGCAGTCAGGAAACTGGCACACAGACAATACAGTCAGGAAACTGGCACACAGGCAATTAGCAGTCAGGAAACTGGCACACTGACAACCAACAGTCAAGAAATTGACACAAAGACAAGGAGCAGTCAGGAAATTAGCACACAGACAACGAGCAGTCAGGAAACTGGCACACAGACAGCGAGCAGTCTGGAAACTGGCAAACAGACAACACAGACAGGAAACTGGCACACAGAAAAACAACAGTCATGAAACTGGCACACAGAGAGCGAGCAGTTAGGAAATTGGCAAAAAGACAATGAGCATGAGCAGTCAGGAAATTGGGACACAGACAAAGAGCAGTCAGGGAACTGCCACACAGACAACGAGCAGTCAGGAATCTGGTACACAGACAGCGAGCAGTCAGGAAACTGGCACACAGACAACAAAGTCAGGAAACTTGGCAAACAGACTACCCAGTCAGGAAACTGGCACACAGACAAAACATTCAGGAAACTGGCACACGGACAACACACTCAGGAAACGAGCACACAGACAATGAGCAGTCATGAAATTGGCATAAAGACAACGAGCAGTCAGGAAATAAGAAGATTGACAAAAAGCATCCAGGAAACTGGCACACAGTCAACACAATCAGGAAACTGGCACACAGACAACACAATCAGGAAAATGGCACACAAAAAACCAGCAGTCAGGAAAAAGGCACACAGACAACACAGTCAGGAAACTGGCACACAGACAGCAAGGAGTCAGGAAACAGACAAAGAGACAGCACAGACAGGAAACTGGCACACAGACAGCGAGCAGTCAGGAAACTGGCACAACACAGAGAGCAGTCAGGAAACAGGCACACAGACAAGACTTTCAGGAAACTGGCACACAGACAATTAGCAATCAGGAAACAGGCACACTGACAACCAACAGTCAAGAAATTGACACAAAGACAATGATCTGTCAGGAACTGGCACACAGACATCAAGCAGTCAGGAAAATAGCACACAGACAACTCAGTAAGGAAACTGGCACACAGAAAACCAACAGTCAGGTAATTGGCACAAAGACAATGAGCAGTCAGGAAACTGGCACACAGACAACACTATCAGGAAACTTGCCCACAGGCGACACAGTCAGTAAACTGGCACAAAGAAAACGAGCAGTCAGGAAACTGGAACACAGACAATGAGCAGTCAGGAAATTGGCACACAGACAACGAGCAGTCAGAAAACAGGAACACAGTCAATAAGCAGTCAGTAAATTTGCACACAAACAATGAGCAGTCAGGAAACTCGCACACAGACAGCGGGCTGTCTGGATAACAGGCACACAGACAGCGAACTCTCAGGAAACTGGCACACAGAAACACAGTCAGGAAACTGGCACACAGACAACACAGTCAGGAAACTGGCACACAGACAACACAGTCAGGAAACTGGCACACAGACAATGAGCAGTCAAGAAACTGACTCACAGACAACCAACAGTCAGGAATCTGGTACACAGACAATACTGTCAGGAAACTGGCACACAGACAGCAAGCAGTCAGGAAATTGGCACACGGACATCACAGTCAGGAAACTGGCACACAGAAAACCAAAAGTCAGGAAACTGGCACACAGAAAACCAAAAGTCAGGAAACTGGCGCACAGACAATGAGCAGTCAGGAAAATGGCACAATGACAACACAGCCAGGAAACTGGCACACAGAAAACGCAGTCAGGAAACTGGCACACAGACAACAAGCAGTCAAGAAATTGGCACACAGACAACGAGCAGTCAGAAAACAGGAACACAGTCAATAAGCAGTCAGGAAATTTGAACACAAACAATGAGCAGTCAGGAAACTGACACACAGACAGCAAGCTGTCAGGAAAACAGGCAAAAAGACATCGAGCTCTCAGGAAACTGGCACACAGAAACACAGTCAGGAAACTGGCACACAGACAACACAGTCAGGAAACTGGCACACAGACAATGAGCAGTCAGGAAACTTAAACACAGACAATGAGCAGTCAGGAAACTTGCACACAGACAGCGATCAGTCAGGAAAATTGCACACAGACAGCGATCAGTCAGGAAACTGAAACAAGACAGCGAGCAGTCAGGTATCTGGCAGACAGAAACACAGTCAGTAAACTGGCAAACAGACAACACCGTCAGGAAACTGGAACACAGACAACCTACAGTCAGGAAACTGGCACACAGACAACAAGCAGTCAAGAAATTGGCACACAGACAACGAGCAGTCAGAAAACAGGAACACAGTCAATAAGCAGTCAGGAAATTTGAACACAAACAATGAGCAGTCAGGAAACTGACACACAGACAGCAAGCTGTCAGGAAAACAGGCAAAAAGACATCGAGCTCTCAGGAAACTGGCACACAGAAACACAGTCAGGAAACTGGCACACAGACAACACAGTCAGGAAACTGGCACACAGACAATGAGCAGTCAGGAAACTTTAACACAGACAATGAGCAGTCAGGAAACTTGCACACAGACAGCGATCAGTCAGGAAAATTGCACACAGACAGCGATCAGTCAGGAAACTGAAACAAGACAGCGAGCAGTCAGGTATCTGGCAGACAGAAACACAGTCAGTAAACTGGCAAACAGACAACACCGTCAGGAAACTGGAACACAGACAACCTACAGTCAGGAAACTGGCACACAGACAGCAAATTCAGCAAGTTGGCACACAGACAACGCAGTGAGGATACTGGGACACAGACAATGAGAAGTCAGGGAACTGGCACACAGACAATGTGCAGTCAGGAATCTGGCACACAGACAGCGAGCAGTCAGGAAACAGGCAAACACACAATACAGTCAACAAATTGGCACACACACAACACAGTCGGCAAACTGGCACAAAGACAGCAAGCGGTCAGGAAACTGGCACACAGACAACACAATCAGGAAACTGGCCCACAGACGACACAGTCAGTAAACTGGCACAAAGGAAACGAGCAGTCAGGAAACTGGAACACAGACAACGAGCAGTCAGGAAATTGGCACACAGACAATGAGCAGTCAGGAAACTTTAACACAGACAATGAGCAGTCAGGAAACTTGCACACAGACAGCGATCAGTCAGGAAAATGGCACATAGACAGCGAGCTGTCAGGTGTCTGACAGACAGAAACACAGTAAGGAAACTGGCAAACAGACAACACGGTCAGGAAACTGGCACCCAGACAACCAACAGTCAAGAAACTGGCACACAGATAACAAATTCAGCAAGTTGGCACACAGACAACGCAGTCAGGAAAATGGCACACAGACAGTGAACAGTCAGGAAACTGGCACACAGACAATGAGCAGTCAGGAAACTGGCACACAGACAATGCAGGCAGGAAACTGGCAAACAGACAACACGGTCAGGAAACTGGCACACAGACTACACAGTCAGGAAACTAGCACACAGACATCGAGCAGTCATGAAATTGGCACATAGAGAATGAGCAGTCAGGAAATGTGCACACAGACAACGAGTAATCAAGAAACTGGCACACAGACAGCGAGCATTCAGGAAACGGGCTAACACAGAAAGCGAGCAGTCAGGAGTCGGAAACACAGACAGCACAGTGTGGAAATGGCACACAAAAAAACAGCAGTCAGGAAACTGGCACACAGACAACACAGTGAGGAAACTGGCACACAGACAGCAAGCGGTCAGGAAACAGGCAAACAGACAACACAGACAGGAAACTGGCACCCAGACAGCGAGCAGTCAGGAAACTGGCACAACACAGTGAGCAGTCAGGAAACTGGCACACAGACAACACAGTCAGGAAACTGGCACACAGACAACACAGTCAGGAAACTGGCACACGGAAAACACAGTCAGGGAACTGGCACACAGACAACAAGCAGTCAAGAAATTGGCGCACAGACAATGAGCTGTCAGAAAACAGGAACACAGGCAATAAGCAGTCAGTAAATTTGCACACAAACAATGAGCAGTCAGGAAACTGGCGCACAGACAGCGAGCAGTCAGGAATCTGGCACAGAGACAGAGAGCTGTCGGGAAACTGGCACACACACAACACAGTCAGCAAACTGGCACACAGACAACACAGTCAGGAAACTGGCCCACAGTCTACACAGTCAGGAAACTGGCCCACAGACTACACAGTCAGGAAACTGGCACACAGACAACACGGTCAGGAAATGTGCACACAGACAATGAGGAATCAAGAAACTGGCAAACAGAAAACGAGCAGTAAGGAAATTGGCACACAGAAAATGAGCAGTCACGAAACTTTAACAAAGACAATGAGCAGTCAGCAAACTTGCACACAGACAATGAGCAGTCAGGAAACTGGCACACAGACAGCGATCAGTCAGGAAACTGGCACATAGACAGCGAGCTGTCAGGAAACTGGCACATAGACAGCGAGCTGTCAGGAATCTGACAGACTGAAACACAGTCAGGAAAGTGGCACACAGACAACCAACAGTCAAGAAACTGGCACACATACAACAAATTCAGCAAGTTGGCACACAGACAATGCAGTCAGGAAAATGGCACACAGACAGCAAGCAGTCAGGAAACTGGCACACAGACAACAATGTCAGGAAACTGGCACACAGACAACAATGTCAGGAAACTGGCACACAGACAATATAGTCAGGAAACAGGCTCACAGACAATGAGCATTCAGGAAACTGGCACATAGAGAACAAGCAGTCAGGAAAATGGCACCGACAACAAGCAGTCAGGAAACTGGCACACAGACAATGAGTAGTCAAGAAACTGGCACACAGACAATGAGCAGTCAGGAAACTGGCACACAGACAATGAGCAGTCAGGAAACTGGCTAACACAAACAGTGAGCAGTCAGGAGTCTGACACACAGACAGCACAGTCTAGAACTTGGCACACAGACAACTAACAGTCAGGAAACTGGCACACAGACATCCAACAGTCAGGAAACGGAAACACAGACAGTGAGCAGACAGGAAACTGGCACAACACAGCGAGCAATCAGAATACTGGCACACAGACAACACAGTCAGGAAACTGGCACAAAGACAAAGAGCAGTCAGGAAACTGACTCACAGACAACCAACAGTCAGGAAACTGGCACACAGACAACACTGTCAGGATACTGGCACACAGAAAGCAAACAGTCTGGAAATTGGCACACAGACATCAAAATCAGGAAACTGGCACACAGAAAACCAACAGTCAGGAAACTTGCACACAGTCAACCAGCAGTCAGGAAAATGGCACACAGACAACACAGTCAGGAAACTGGCACACAGAAAACACAGTCAGGAAACTGGCACAAAGACAACACAGTCAGGAAACTGGAACACAGACAGCCAGCAGACAGGAAACAGGCATACAGACAACACAGACAGGAAACTGGCACACAGACAACGAGCAGTCAGCAAACTGGCACACAGACTACACAGTCAGGAAACTGGCACACAGACAACACAGTCAGGAAACTGGAACACAGACAGCAAGCAGACAGGAAACAGGCATACAGACCAACACACAGGAAACTGGCACACAGACAGTCAGGAAACTGGCACAACACAGAGAGCAGTCAGGAAACTGGCACACAGACAAGACAGTCAGGAGACTGGCACACAGACAATTAGCAGTCAGGAAACTGGCACACTGACAACCAACAGTCAAGAAATTGACACAAAGACAAAGATCAGTCAGGAAACTGGCACGCAGACAGCAAGCAGTCAGGAAATTGGCAAACAGACAACAGAGTAAGGAAACTGGCACACAGAAAACCAACAGTCAGGAAATTGGCACAAAGACAATGAGCAGTCAGGAAACTGGCACACAGACAACGAGCATTCAGGAAACTGGCACACAGGCAGCGAGCAGTCAGGAAACTGGCAAACAGACAACAGAGACAGGAAACTGGCACACAGAAAAACAACAGTCAGGAAACTGGCACACAGACAAAGAGCAGTAAGGAAACTGGCACACAGACAGCGAGCAGTTGGGAAACTGGCACACAGACAGCGAGCAGCTGGGAAACTGGCACACACACAACACAGTCAGCAAACTGGCACACAGACAGCAAGCGGTCAGGAAACAGGCAAACAGACAACACAGACAGGAAACTGGCACACAGACAGCAAGCAGTCAGGAAACTGGCACAACACAGCGAGCAGTCAGGAAACTGGCACACAGACAACGAGCAGTCAGGAGACTGACTCCCAGACAACCAACAGTCAGGAAACTGGCACACAGACAGCAAGCAGTCAGGAAATTGGCACACAGACATCACAGTCAGGAAACTGGCACACAGACATCACAGTCAGGAAACTGGCACACAGAAAACCAACAGTCAGGAAACTGGCACACAGACAATGAGCAGTCAGGAAAATGGCACACAGACAACACAGTCAGGAAACTGGCACACAGAAAACACAGTCAGGAAACTGGCAAACGGAAAACACAGTCGGGAAACTGGCACACAGAAAACACAGTCAGGATACTGGCACACAGAAAACACAGTCAGGAAACTGGCACACAGACAACAAGCAGCCAAGAAATTAGCGCACAGACAACGAGCAGTCAGAAAACCGGAACACAGTCAATAAGGAGTCAGTAAATTTGCACACAAACAATGAGCAGTCAGGAAACTCGCACACAGACAGCGAGCTGTCAGGATAACAGGCACACAGACAGCGAGCTCTGAGGAAACTGGCACTCAGAAACACAGTCAGGAAACTGGCACACAGACAACACAGTCAGGAAACTGGCACACAGACAACACAGTCAGGAAACTGGCACACAGACAACCAACAGTCAGGAAACTGGCACACAGACAGCAAATTCAGCAAGTTGGCACACAGACAACGCAGTGAGGATACTGGAACACAGACAATGAGAAGTCAGGGAACTGGCACACAGACAATGTGCAGTCAGGAACTTGGCACACAGACAGCGAGCAGTCAGGAAACTTGCACACACACAATACAGTCAACAAATTGGCACACACACAACACAGTCGGCAAATTGGCACACAGACAGCAAGCGGTCAGGAAACTGGCACACAGACAACACTATCAGGAAACTTGCCCACAGGCGACACAGTCAGTAAACTGGCACAAAGAAAACGAGCAGTCAGGAAACTGGAACACAGACAATGAGCAGTCAGGAAATTGGCACACAGACAACGAGCAGTCAGAAAACAGGAACACAGTCAATAAGCAGTCAGTAAATTTGCACACAAACAATGAGCAGTCAGGAAACTCGCACACAGACAGCGGGCTGTCTGGATAACAGGCACACAGACAGCGAGCTCTCAGGAAACTGGCACACAGAAACACAGTCAGGAAACTGGCACACAGACAACACAGTCAGGAAACTGGCACACAGACAACACAGTCAGGAAACTGGCACACAGACAATGAGCAGTCAAGAAACTGACTCACAGACAACCAACAGTCAGGAATCTGGTACACAGACAATACTGTCAGGAAACTGGCACACAGACAGCAAGCAGTCAGGAAATTGGCACACGGACATCACAGTCAGGAAACTGGCACACAGAAAACCAAAAGTCAGGAAACTGGCACACAGAAAACCAAAAGTCAGGAAACTGGCGCACAGACAATGAGCAGTCAGGAAAATGGCACAATGACAACACAGCCAGGAAACTGGCACACAGAAAACGCAGTCAGGAAACTGGCACACAGACAACAAGCAGTCAAGAAATTGGCACACAGACAACGAGCAGTCAGAAAACAGGAACACAGTCAATAAGCAGTCAGGAAATTTGAACACAAACAATGAGCAGTCAGGAAACTGACACACAGACAGCAAGCTGTCAGGAAAACAGGCAAAAAGACATCGAGCTCTCAGGAAACTGGCACACAGAAACACAGTCAGGAAACTGGCACACAGACAACACAGTCAGGAAACTGGCACACAGACAATGAGCAGTCAGGAAACTTAAACACAGACAATGAGCAGTCAGGAAACTTGCACACAGACAGCGATCAGTCAGGAAAATTGCACACAGACAGCGATCAGTCAGGAAACTGAAACAAGACAGCGAGCAGTCAGGTATCTGGCAGACAGAAACACAGTCAGTAAACTGGCAAACAGACAACACCGTCAGGAAACTGGAACACAGACAACCTACAGTCAGGAAACTGGCACACAGACAACAAGCAGTCAAGAAATTGGCACACAGACAACGAGCAGTCAGAAAACAGGAACACAGTCAATAAGCAGTCAGGAAATTTGAACACAAACAATGAGCAGTCAGGAAACTGACACACAGACAGCAAGCTGTCAGGAAAACAGGCAAAAAGACATCGAGCTCTCAGGAAACTGGCACACAGAAACACAGTCAGGAAACTGGCACACAGACAACACAGTCAGGAAACTGGCACACAGACAATGAGCAGTCAGGAAACTTTAACACAGACAATGAGCAGTCAGGAAACTTGCACACAGACAGCGATCAGTCAGGAAAATTGCACACAGACAGCGATCAGTCAGGAAACTGAAACAAGACAGCGAGCAGTCAGGTATCTGGCAGACAGAAACACAGTCAGTAAACTGGCAAACAGACAACACCGTCAGGAAACTGGAACACAGACAACCTACAGTCAGGAAACTGGCACACAGACAGCAAATTCAGCAAGTTGGCACACAGACAACGCAGTGAGGATACTGGGACACAGACAATGAGAAGTCAGGGAACTGGCACACAGACAATGTGCAGTCAGGAATCTGGCACACAGACAGCGAGCAGTCAGGAAACAGGCAAACACACAATACAGTCAACAAATTGGCACACACACAACACAGTCGGCAAACTGGCACAAAGACAGCAAGCGGTCAGGAAACTGGCACACAGACAACACAATCAGGAAACTGGCCCACAGATGACACAGTCAGTAAACTGGCACAAAGGAAACGAGCAGTCAGGAAACTGGAACACAGACAACGAGCAGTCAGGAAATTGGCACACAGACAATGAGCAGTCAGGAAACTTTAACACAGACAATGAGCAGTCAGGAAACTTGCACACAGACAGCGATCAGTCAGGAAAATGGCACATAGACAGCGAGCTGTCAGGTGTCTGACAGACAGAAACACAGTAAGGAAACTGGCAAACAGACAACACGGTCAGGAAACTGGCACCCAGACAACCAACAGTCAAGAAACTGGCACACAGATAACAAATTCAGCAAGTTGGCACACAGACAACGCAGTCAGGAAAATGGCACACAGACAGTGAACAGTCAGGAAACTGGCACACAGACAATGAGCAGTCAGGAAACTGGCACACAGACAATGCAGGCAGGAAACTGGCAAACAGACAACACGGTCAGGAAACTGGCACACAGACTACACAGTCAGGAAACTAGCACACAGACATCGAGCAGTCATGAAATTGGCACATAGAGAATGAGCAGTCAGGAAATGTGCACACAGACAACGAGTAATCAAGAAACTGGCACACAGACAGCGAGCATTCAGGAAACGGGCTAACACAGAAAGCGAGCAGTCAGGAGTCGGAAACACAGACAGCACAGTGTGGAAATGGCACACAAAAAAACAGCAGTCAGGAAACTGGCACACAGACAACACAGTGAGGAAACTGGCACACAGACAGCAAGCGGTCAGGAAACAGGCAAACAGACAACACAGACAGGAAACTGGCACCCAGACAGCGAGCAGTCAGGAAACTGGCACAACACAGTGAGCAGTCAGGAAACTGGCACACAGACAACACAGTCAGGAAACTGGCACACAGACAACACAGTCAGGAAATTGGCACACGGAAAACACAGTCAGGGAACTGGCACACAGACAACAAGCAGTCAAGAAATTGGCGCACAGACAATGAGCTGTCAGAAAACAGGAACACAGGCAATAAGCAGTCAGTAAATTTGCACACAAACAATGAGCAGTCAGGAAACTGGCGCACAGACAGCGAGCTGTCAGGACAACAGGCACACAGACAGGGTGCTCTCAGGAAACTGGCACACAGAAACACATTCAGGAAACTGGCACACAGACAACACAGTCAGGTAACTGGAACACAGGCAGTAAGCAGACAGGAAACAGGCATACAGACAACACAGACAGGAAACTGGCACACAGACAACGAGCAGTCAGGAAACTGGCACACAGACTACACAGTCAGGAAACTGGCACACAGACTACACAGTCAGGAAACTGGCACACAGACTACACAGTCAGGAAACTGGCACACAGACTACACAGTCAGGAAACTGGCACACAGACTACACAGTCAGGAAACTGGCACACAGACAGCAAGCAGACAGGAAACAGGCATACAGACAATACAGACAGGAAACTGGCACACAGACGACACAGTCAGTAAATTGGCACAAAGAAAACGAGCAGTCAGGAAACTTTAACACAGACAACGAGCAGTCAGGAAACTTTAACACAGATAATGAGCAGTCAGGAAGCTTGCACACAGACAGCGATCAGTCAGGAAAATTGCACATAGACAGCGAGCTGTCAGATGTCTAACAGACAGAAACACAGTCAGGAAACTGGCAAACAGACAACACAGTCAGGAAACTGGCACACAGACAACCAACAGTCAAGAAACTGGCACACAGATAACAAATTCAGCAAGTTGGCACACAGGCAACGCAGTCAGGAAAATGGCACACAGACAACGAGCAGTCAGGAAACTGGCACACAGACAAAAAGCAGTCAGGAAACTGGCACACAGACAACGAGCAGTCAGGAAACTGGCACACAGACAACGAGCAGTCAGGAAACTGGCACACAGACAACGAGCAGTCAGGAAACTGGCACACAGAAAATGCAGGCAGGAAACTGGCAAACAGACAACACAGTCAGGAAACTGGCACACAGACTACACAGTCAGGAAACTGGCACACAGACAACACAGTCAGGAAACTAACACACAGACATCGAGTAGTCATGAAATTGGCACATAGAGAATGAGCAGTCAGGAAATGTGCACACAGACAACGAGTAATCAAGAAACTGTCACACAGACAGCGAGCATTCAGGAAACTGGCTAACACAGAGAGCGAGCAGTCAGGAGTCGGAAACACAGACAGCACAGTCTGGAACTTGGCACACAAAAAAACAGCAGTCAGGAAACTGGCACACAGACAACACAGTCAGGAAACTGGCACACAGACAGCAAGCAGTCAGGAAACTGGCATGCAGACAACACAGTCAGGAAACTGGCACAACACAATGAGCAGTCAAGAAACTGACTCACAGACAACCAACAGTCAGGAATCTGGTACACAGACAATACTGTCAGGAAACTGGCACACAGACAGCAAGCAGTCAGGAAATTGGCACACGGACATCACAGTCAGGAAACTGGCACACAGAAAACCAAAAGTCAGGAAACTGGCGCACAGACAATGAGCAGTCAGGAAAATGGCACAATGACAACACAGCCAGGAAACTGGCACACAGAAAACACAGTCAGGAAACTGGCACACAGACAACAAGCAGTCAAGAAATTGGCACACAGACAACGAGCAGTCAGGAAACTTGCACACAGACAGCGATCAGTCAGGAAAATTGCACACAGACAGCGATCAGTCAGGAAACTGAAAAAAGACAGCGAGCAGTCAGGTATCTGGCAGACAGAAACACAGTCAGTAAACTGGCAAACAGACAACACCGTCAGGAAACTGGAACAAAGACAACCTACAGTCAGGAAACTGGCATACAGACAACAAGCAGTCAAGAAATTGGCACACAGACAACGAGCAGTCAGAAAACAGGAACACAGTCAATAAGCAGTGAGGAAATTTGAACACAAACAATGAGCAGTCAGGAAACTGACACCCAGACAGCAAGCTGTCAGGAAAACAGGCAAAAAGACATCGAGCTCTCAGGAAACTGGCACACAGAAACACAGTCAGGAAACTGGCACACAGACAACACAGTCAGGAAACTGGCACACAGACAACACAGTCAGGAAACTGGCACACAGACAATGAGCAGTCAGGAAACTTTAACACAGACAATGAGCAGTCAGGAAACTTGCACACAGACAGCGATCAGTCAGGAAAATTGCACACAGACAGCGATCAGTCAGGAAACTGAAACAAGACAGCGAGCAGTCAGGTATCTGGCAGACAGAAACACAGTCAGTAAACTGGCAAACAGACAACACCATCAGGAAACTGGAACACAGACAACCTACAGTCAGGAAACTGGCACACAGACAGCAAATTCAGCAAGTTGGCACACAGACAACTCTGTGAGGATACTGGGACACAGACAATGAGAAGTCAGGGAACTGGCACACAGACAATGTGCAGTCAGGAATCTGGCACACAGACAGCGAGCAGTCAGGAAACAGGCAAACACACAATACAGTCAACAAATTGGCACACACACAACACAGTCGGCGAACTGGCACAAAGACAGCAAGCGGTCAGGAAACTGGCACACAGACAACACAATCAGGAAACTGGCCCACAGACGACACAGTCAGTAAACAGGCACAAAGGAAACGAGCAGTCAGGAAACTGGAACACAGACAACGAGCAGTCAGGAAATTGGCACACAGACAATGAGCAGTCAGGAAACTTTAACACCGACAATGAGCAGTCAGGAAACTTGCACACAGACAGCGATCAGTCAGGAAAATGGCACATAGACAGCGAGCTGTCAGGTGTCTGACAGACAGAAACACAGTAAGGAAACAGGCAAACAGACAACACGGTCAGGAAACTGGCACCCAGACAACCAACAGTCAAGAAACTGGCACACAGATAACAAATTCAGCAAGTTGGCACACAGACAACGCAGTCAGGAAAATGGCACACAGACAGTGAACAGTCAGGAAACTGGCACACAGACAATGCGCAGTCAGGAAACTGGCACACAGACAATGCAGGCAGGAAACTGGCAAACAGACAACACAGTCAGGAAACTGGCACACAGACTACACAGTCAGGAAACTGGCACACAGACAACACAGTCAGGAAACTAGCACACAGACATCGAGCAGTCATGAAATTGGCACATAGAGAATGAGCAGTCAGGAAATGTGCACACAGACAACGAGTAATCAAGAAACTGGCACACAGACAGCGAGCATTCAGGAAACGGGCTAACACAGAAAGCGAGCAGTCAGGAGTCGGAAACACAGACAGCACAGTGTGGAAATGGCACACAAAAAAACAGCAGTCAGGAAACTGGCACACAGACAACACAGTGAGGAAACTGGCACACAGACAGCAAGCGGTCAGGAAACAGGCAAACAGACAACACAGACAGGAAACTGGCACACAGACAGCGAGCAGTCAGGAAACTGGCACAACACAGTGAGCAGTCAGGAAACTGGCACACAGACAACACAGTCAGGAAACTGGCACACGGAAAACACAGTCAGGGAACTGGCACACAGACAACAAGCAGTCAAGAAATTGGCGCACAGACAATGAGCTGTCAGAATACAAGAACACAGGCAATAAGCAGTCAGTAAATTTGAACACAAACAATGAGCAGTCAGGAAACTGGCGCACAGACAGCGAGCTGTCAGGACAACAGGCACACAGACAGGGCACTCTCAGGAAACTGGCACACAGAAACACAGTCAGGAAACTGGCACACAGACAACACAGTCAGGAAACTGGAACACAGACAGTAAGCAGACAGGAAACAGGCATACAGACAACACAGACAGAAAACTGGCACACAGACAACGAGCAGTCAGGAAACTGGCACACAGACTACACAGTCAGGAAACTGGCACACAGACTACACAGTCAGGAAACTGGCACACAGACTACACATTCAGGAAACTGGCACACAGACTACACAGTCAGGAAACTGGCACACAGACTACACAGTCAGGAAACTGGCACACAGACAGCAAGCAGACAGGAAACAGGCATACAGACAGGAAACTGGCACACAGACGACACAGTCAGTAAACTGGCACAAAGAAAACGAGCAGTCAGGAAACTGGAACACAGACAACGTGCAGTCAGGAAACTTTAATACAGACAATGAGCAGTCAGGGAGCTTGCACACAGACAGCGATCAGTCAGGAAAATGGCACATAGACAGCGAGCTGTCAGGTGTCTAACAGACAGAAACACAGTCAGGAAACTGGCAAACAGACAACACAGTCAGGAAACTGGCACCCAGACAACCAACAGTCAAGAAACTGGCACACAGATAACAAATTCAGCAAGTTGGCACACAGACAACGCAGTCAGGAAAATGGCACACAGACAGTGAACAGTCAGGAAACTGGCACACAGACAATGAGCAGTCAGGAAACTGGCACACAGACAATGAGCAGTCAGGAAACTGGCACACAGACAACGAGCAGTCAGGAAAGTGGCAAACAGACAACACAGTCAGGAAACTGGCACACAGACTACACAGTCAGGAAACTGGCACACAGACTACACAGTCAGGAAACTGGCACACAGACAACACAGTCAGGAAACTAGCACACAGACATCGAGTAGTCATGAAATTGGCACATAGAGAATGAGCAGTCAGGAAATGTGCACACAGACAACGAGTAATCAAGAAACTGTCACACAGACAGCTAGCATTCAGGAAACTGGCTAACACAGAGAGCGAGCAGTCAGGAGTCGGAAACACAGACAGCACAGTCTGGAACTTGGCACACAAAAAAACAGCAGTCAGGAAACTGGCACACAGACAACACAGTGAGGAAATTGGCACACAGACAGCAAGCAGTCAGGAAACTGGCACACAGACAACACAGTCAGGAAACTGGCACACAGACAACGAGCAGTCAAAAAACTGACTCACAGACAACCAACAGTCAGGAATCTGGTACACAGACAATACTGTCAGGAAACTGGCACACAGACAGCAAGCAGTCAGGAAATTGGCACACGGACATCACAGTCAGGAAACTGGCACACAGAAAACCAAAAGTCAGGAAACTGACACACAGACAATGAGCAGTCAGGAAAATGGCACAATGACAAAACAGCCAGGAAACTGGCACACAGAAAACACAGTCAGGAAACTGGCACACAGACAACCAGCAGTCAAGAAATTGGCACACAGACAACGAGCAGTCAGAAAACAGGAACACAGTCAATAAGCAGTCAGGAAATTTGAACACAAACAATGAGCAGTCAGGAAACTGACACACAGACAGCAAGCTGTCAGGAAAACAGGCAAAAAGACATCAGGCTCTCAGGAAACTGGCACACAGAAACACAGACAGGAAACTGGCACACAGACAACACAGTCAGGAAACTGGCACACAGACAATGAGCAGTCAGGAAACTTTAACACAGACAATGAGCAGTCAGGAAACTTGCACACAGACAGCGATCAGTCAGGAAAATTGCACACAGACAGCGATCAGTCAGGAAACTGAAACAAGACAGCGAGCAGTCAGGTATCTGGCAGACAGAAACACAGTCAGTAAACTGGCAAACAGACAACACCGTCAGGGAACTGGAACACAGACAACCAACAGTCAAGAAACTGGCACACAGATAACAAATTCAGCAAGTTGGAACACAGACAACTCAGTCAGGAAAATGGCACACAGACAGCGAGCAGTCGGGAAACTGGCACACAGACAATGAGCAGCCAGGAAACTGGCACACAGTCAATGCAGGCAGGAAACTAGCACACAGACAACACGGTCAGGAAACTGCCACACAGACGACACAGTCAGTAAACTGGCACACAGAAAATGAGCAGTCAGGAAACTGGCAAACAGACAGCGAGCAGTCAGGAAACTGGCAAACAGACAGCGAGCAGTCAGGAAACTGGCTAACACAGACAGCGAGCATTCCGGAGTCTGAAACACAGATAGCACAGTCTGGAACTTAGCACACAGACAACCAACAGTCAGGAAACTGGCACACAGACAACACAGTCAGGAAACTGGCCCACAGACAACACAGTCAGGAAACTGGCCAACAGACAACACAGTCAGGAAACTGGCCCACAGACAACACAGTCAGGAAACTGGCAAAAAGAAAATGAGCAGTCAGGAAATTGACACACAGAAAACGAGAAGTCACAAAACTTTAACACAGACAATGAGCAGTCAGGAAACTTGCACACAGACAATGAGCAGTCAGGAAACTTGCACACAGACAATGAGCAGTCAGGAAACTGGCAGACAGAAACACAGTCAGGAAAGTGGCACACAGACAACCAACAGTCAAGAAACTGGCACACATACAACAAATTCAGCAAGTTGGCACACAGACAATGCAGTCAGGAAAATGGCACACAAACAGCGAGCAGTCAGGAAACTGGCACACAGACAACAATGTCAGGAAACTGGCACACAGACAATATAGTCAGGAAACAGGCTCACAGACAATGAGCAATCAGGAAACTGGCACATAGAGAACGAGCAGTCAGGAAATTTGCACACAGAATACGAGCAGCCAGGAAACTGGCACCGACAACAAGCAGTCAGGAAACTGGCACACAGACAATGAGTAGTCAAGAAACTGGCACACAGATAATGAGAAGTTAGGAAACTGTCACACAGACAGCGAGCAGTCAGGAAACTGGCTAACATAAACAGCGAGCAGTCAGGAGTCTGACACACAGACAGCACAGTCTGGAACTTGGCACACAGACAACCAACAGTCAGGAAACTGGCACACAGACATCCAACAGTCAGGAAACGGAAACACAGACAGTGAGCAGACAGGAAAGTGGCACAACACAGCGAGCAATCAGGATACTTGCACACAGACAACACAGTCAGGAAACTGGCACACAGACAACAAGCAGTTCGGAAACTGACTCACAGACAACCAACAGTGAGAAACTGGCACACAGACAACACTGTCAGGAAACTGGCACACAGACAGCAAGCAGTCAGGAAATTGGCACACAGACATCACAATCAGGAAACTAGCACACAGAAAACCAACAGTCAGGAAACTGGCACACAGACAACGAGCAGTCAGGAAAATGGCACACAGACTACACAGTCAGGAAACTGGCAAACAGACAACACAGTCAGGAAACTGGCACACAGGCAACACAGTCAGGAAACTGGAACACAGACAGCCAGCAGACAGGAAAAAGGCATACAGACAACACAGACAGGAAACTGGCACACAGAAAACGAGCAGTCAGGAAACTGGCACACAGACTACAATGTCAGGAAACTGGCACACAGACTACAAAGTCAGGAAACTGGAACACAGACAGCAAGCAGACAGGAAACTGGCACACAGACAACGAGCAGTCAGGAAAATGGCACACAGACTACACAGTCAGGAAACTGGCACACATACAACACAGTCAGGAAACTGGAACACAGACAGTCAGGAAACTGGCACAACACAGAGAGCAGTCAGGAAACTGGCACACAGACAAGACAGTCAGGAGACTGGCACACAGAGAATTAGCAGTCAGGAAATTGACACACTGACAACCAACAGTCAAGAAATTGACACAAGGACAATGATCAGTCAGGAAACTGGCAAGCAGACAGCAAGCAGTCAGTAAATTGGCACACAGCCAACAGAGTAAGGAAACTGGCACACAGAAAACCAACAGTCAGGAAATTGGCACAAAGACAATGAGCAGTCAGGAAACTTGCACACAGACAACGAGCAGTCAGGAAACTGGCAAACAGACAACAGAGACAGGAAACTGGCACACAGAAAAAAAACAGTCAGGAAACTTGAACACAGACAACAAGCAGTAAGGAAACTGGCACACAGAGAGCGAGAAGTTAGGAAATTGCAAAAAGACAGTGAGCATTCAGGAAACAGGCACACAGACAATGAGCAGTCAGGGAACTGCCACACAAACAGCGAGCAGTCAGGAAACTGGCACAACACAGTGAGCAGTCAGGAAACTGGCACACAGACAACACAGTCAGGAAACTGGCACACGGAAAACACAGTCAGGGAACTGGCACACAGACAACAAGCAGTCAAGAAATTGGCGCACAGACAATGAGCTATCAGAAAACAGGAACACAGGCAATAAGCAGTCAGTAAATTTGCACACAAACAATGAGCAGTCAGGAAACTGGCGCACAGACAGCGAGCTGTCAGGACAACAGGCACACAGACAGGGCGCTCTCAGGAAACTGGCACACAGAAACACAGTCAGGAGACTGGCACACAGACAACACAGTCAGGAAACTGGAACACAGACAGTAAGCAGACAGGAAACTGGCATACAGACAACACAGACAGGAAACTGGCACACAGACAACGAGCAGTCAGGAAACTGGCACACAGACTACACAGTCAGGAAACTGGCACACAGACTACACAGTCAGGAAACTGGCACACAGACTACACAGTCAGGAAACTGGCACACAGACTACACAGTCAGGAAACTGGCACACAGACTACACAGTCAGGAAACTGGCACACAGACTACACAGTCAGGAAACTGGCACACTGACAGCAAGCAGACAGGAAACAGGCATACAGACAATACAGACAGGAAACTGGCACACAGACAACACAGTCAGTAAACTGGCACAAAGAAAACGAGCAGTCAGGAAACTGGAACACAGACAACGAGCAGTCAGGAAACTTTAACACAGACAATGAGCAGTCAGGAAGCTTGCACACAGACAGCGATCAGTCAGGAAAATGGCACATAGACAGCGAGCTGTCAGGTGTCTAACAGACAGAAACACAGTCAGGAAACTGGCAAACAGACAACACAGTCAGGAAACTGGCACCCAGACAACCAACAGTCAAGAAAAACAACAGTCAGGAAACTTGAACACAGACAACGAGCAGTAAGGAAACTGGCACACAGAGAGCGAGAAGTTAGGAAATTGCAAAAAGACAGTGAGCATTCAGGAAACTGGGACACAGACAATGAGCAGTCAGGGAACTGCCACACAAACAACGAGCAGTCAGGAATCTGGCACACAGACAGCGAGCAGTCGGGAAACTGGCACACACACAACACAGTCAGGAAACTGGAACACAGACAGCAAGCAGACAGGAAACAGGCATACAGACAACACAGTCAGGAAACTGGCACACAGACAACGAGCAGTCAGGAAACTGGCACAACACAGGGAGCAGTCAGGAAACTGGCACACAGACAAGACAGGCAGGAAACTGGCACACAGACAATTAGCAGTCAGGAAACTGGCACACTGACAACCAACAGTCAAGAAATTGACACAAAGACAAGGAGCAGTCAGGAAATTGGCACACAGACAACGAGCAGTCAGGAATCTGGCACACAGACAGCGAGCAGTCGGGAAACTTGCACACACACAACACAGTCAGGAAACTGGAATACAGACAGCAAGCAGACAGGAAACAGGCATACAGACAACACAGTCAGGAAACTGGCACACAGACGACGAGCAGTCAGGAAACTGGCAAAACACAGCGAGCAGTCAGGAAACTGGCACACAGACAATACAGTCAGGAAACTGGCACACAGGCAATTAGCAGTCAGGAAACTGGCACACTGACAACCAACAGTCAAGAAATTGACACAAAGACAAGGAGCAGTCAGGAAATTAGCACACAGACAACGAGCAGTCAGGAAACTGGCACACAGACAGCGAGCAGTCTGGAAACTGGCAAACAGACAACACAGACAGGAAACTGGCACACAGAAAAACAACAGTCATGAAACTGGCACACAGAGAGCGAGCAGTTAGGAAATTGGCAAAAAGACAATGAGCATGAGCAGTCAGGAAATTGGGACACAGACAAAGAGCAGTCAGGGAACTGCCACACAGACAACGAGCAGTCAGGAATCTGGTACACAGACAGCGAGCAGTCAGGAAACTGGCACACAGACAACAAAGTCAGGAAACTTGGCAAACAGACTACCCAGTCAGGAAACTGGCACACAGACAAAACATTCAGGAAACTGGCACACGGACAACACACTCAGGAAACGAGCACACAGACAATGAGCAGTCATGAAATTGGCATACAGACAACGAGCAGTCAGGAAATAAGAAGATTGACAAAAAGCATCCAGGAAACTGGCACACAGTCAACACAATCAGGAAACTGGCACACAGACAACACAATCAGGAAAATGGCACACAAAAAACCAGCAGTCAGGAAAAAGGCACACAGACAACACAGTCAGGAAACTGGCACACAGACAGCAAGGAGTCAGGAAACAGACAAAGAGACAGCACAGACAGGAAACTGGCACACAGACAGCGAGCAGTCAGGAAACTGGCACAACACAGAGAGCAGTCAGGAAACAGGCACACAGACAAGACTTTCAGGAAACTGGCACACAGACAATTAGCAATCAGGAAACAGGCACACTGACAACCAACAGTCAAGAAATTGACACAAAGACAATGATCTGTCAGGAACTGGCACACAGACATCAAGCAGTCAGGAAAATAGCACACAGACAACTCAGTAAGGAAACTGGCACACAGAAAACCAACAGTCAGGTAATTGGCACAAAGACAATGAGCAGTCAGGAAACTGGCACACAGACAACGAGCAGTCAGGAAACTGGCACACAGACAGCGAGCAGTCAAGAAATTGGCACACAAAACGAGCAGTCAGGAATCTGGCAGACAGAAACACAGTCAGGAAACTGGCAAACAGACAACGAGCAGTCAGAAAACAGGAACACAGTCAATAAGCAGTCAGTAAATTTGCACACAAACAATGAGCAGTCAGGAAACTCGCACACAGACAGCGGGCTGTCTGGATAACAGGCACACAGACAGCGAACTCTCAGGAAACTGGCACACAGAAACACAGTCAGGAAACTGGCACACAGACAACACAGTCAGGAAACTGGCACACAGACAACACAGTCAGGAAACTGGCACACAGACAATGAGCAGTCAAGAAACTGACCTCCAGACAACCAACAGTCAGGAATCTGGTACACAGACAATACTGTCAGGAAACTGGCACACAGACAGCAAGCAGTCAGGAAATTGGCACACGGACATCACAGTCAGGAAACTGGCACACAGAAAACCAAAAGTCAGGAAACTGGCACACAGAAAACCAAAAGTCAGGAAACTGGCGCACAGACAATGAGCAGTCAGGAAATTGGCACAGAGACAAAGAGCAGTCAGAAAACTGGCACACAGACAACATAGTCAGGAAACTTGCGAACAGACAACACAGTCAGGAAACTGGCACACAGACAACGAACAGTCAAAAACTGGCAAACAGACAATGAGCAGTCAGGAAATTGGCAAACGGACAACAAGCAGGCAGGAAACTGGCACACAGACAACATGCAGTCAGCAAACTGGCACACAGACAGTGAGCAGTCAGCAAACTTTCACAACACAGCGAGCAATCAGGAATCTGAGACACAGACAGCACAGTCAGGAAACTGGCACACAGACAACCAAAAGTCAGGAAACTGGCACACAGACAACGCAGTCAGGAAACTGGCACACAGATAGCAAGCAGTCAGAAAACTGGCACATGGACAAAAAAGTCAGGAAGCTGGCAAACAAAAAACCAAAAGTCAGGAAAATGGCACACAGAAAACGAGCAGTCAGGAAACTGGCACACAGACCACACAGTCAGGAAACTGGCACACAGACAACACAGTCAGGAAACTGGCACACAGACAACACAGTCAGGAAACTGGCACACAGGCAATGAGCAGTCAGGAAACTGGCACATAGAGAACGAGCAGTCAGGAAATTTGCACACAGAATACGAGCATTCAGGAAACTGGCACCGACAACAAGCAGTCAGAAAACTGGCACACAGACAACGAGCAATCAGGAAACTGGCACACAGACAACGAGCAGTCAGGAAACTGGCACACAGACAACGAGCAATCAGGAAACTGGCACACAGACAACGAGCAATCAGGAAACTGGCACACAGACAACGAGCAGTCAGGAAACTGGCACACAGAGAACGAGCAGTCATTAAACTGGCACACAGACAGTGAGCAGTCAGGAATCTGACACACAGACAACACAGTCAGGAAACTGGCCCACAGACTACACATCCAGGAAACTGGCACACAGAAAACGAGCAGTCAGGAAATTGGCACACAGACAACGAGCAGTCTGGAAACTTTAACACAGACAATGAGCAGTCAGGAAAGTTGCACACAGACAATGAGCAGTCAGGAAACAGGCACACAGACAAGACAGTCAAGAAGCTTTCACACAGACAACGAACAGTCACGAAATTGGCACACAGATAACGAGGAATCAGGAATTTGGCACATTGACAACGAGCATTCAGGAATACTGGCACACAGACAACACAATCAGGAAACTGGCACACAGACAACACAATCAGGAAACTGCCACACTGAGAGCAAGCAGTCAGGAAACTGGCACACAGACAACAAAGTCAGGAAACTGGCACACAGACAATGAGCTGTCAGGAAACTGTGACACAGACAATGAGCAGTCAGGAAACTGGCACACAGACAGCGAGCAGTCAGGAAACTGGCACAACACAGCGAGTAATCAGGAAACTGGCACATAGACAGCAACGGTCAAGAATTTGACACAAAGACATTGATCAGTCAGGAAACAGGCACACAGAAAGCAAGCAGTCAGGAAATTGGCACACAGACAACACAGTAAGGAAACTGGCACACAGACAACACAATCAGGAAACTGGCACACTGAGAGCAAGCAGTCAGGAAACTGGCACACAGACAACACAGTCAGGAAACTGGCACACAGACAACACAGTCAGGAAACTGGCACACAGACAACGAGCAGTCAGGAAACTGGCACACAGACAGCGAGCAGTCAGGAAACTGGCACAACACAGCGAGTAATCAGGAAACTGGCACATAGACAGCAACGGTCAAGAATTTGACACAAAGACATTGATCAGTCAGGAAACAGGCAAACAGAAAGCAAGCAGTCAGGAAATTGGCACACAGACAACACAGTAAGGAAACTGGCACACAGACAACACAATCAGGAAACTGGCACACAGACAACACAGTCAGGAAACTGGCACACAGACAACGAGCAGTTAGGAAACTGGCACACAGACAACACAGTCAGGAAACTGGCACACAAAAAACCAACAGTCCGGAAACTGTCACACAGACAATGAGCAGTCAGGAAACTGGCACACAGACAATGAGCAGTCAGGTAACTGGCACACAGAGAGCGAGCAGTTAGGAAATTGTCACACAGACAATGGGCAGTCAGGAAACTGGCACACAGACAGCGAGCAGTCAGGAAATTGGCAAAAAGACAATTAGCAGTCAGGAAACTGGCACACAGACAGCGAGCTGTCAGGAATCAGGCAGACAGAAACACAGTCTGGACACTGGCAAACAGACAATACAGTCAGGAAACTGGCACACAGACAACAAACAGTCAAGAAACTGGCACACAGAGAACAAATTCAACAAGTTGGCAAACAGACAAATCAGTCAGGAAATTGGCACACAGACAATGAGCAGTCAGGAAACTGGCACACAAACAACGAGCAGTCAGGAAACTGACACACAGAGAGCGAGCAGTTAGGAAATTGGCAAGAAGACAATGAGCAGTCAGGAAACTGGCACACAGACAGCGATCAATCTGGAAACTGGCACATAGAAAGCGAGCTGCCAGCTATCTGGCAGACAGAAACACAGTCAGGAAACTGGCACACAGACAACCAACAGTCAAGAAACTGGCACACAGACAACAAATTCAGCAAGTTGGCACACAGACAACACAGTCAGGAAACTGGCAAACAGTCAATGAGCAGTCAGAAAATTGGCACACAGACAACGAGCAGTCAGGAAACTGGCACACAGAAAACACAGTCAGGAAACAGGCACACACAACGAGCAGACAGGAAACTGGCAAACAGACAGCGAGCAGTCAGGAAACTGGCACAACACAGCGAGTAATCAGGAAACTGGCACATAGACAGCAACGGTCAAGAATTTGACACAAAGACATTGATCAGTCAGGAAACAGGCACACAGAAAGCAAGCAGTCAGGAAATTGGCACACAGACAACACAGTAAGGAAACTGGCACACAGACAACACAATCAGGAAACTGGCACACTGAGAGCAAGCAGTCAGGAAACTGGCACACAGACAACACAGTCAGGAAACTGGCACACAGACAACACAATCAGGAAACTGCCACACTGAGAGCAAGCAGTCAGGAAACTGGCACACAGACAACAAAGTCAGGAAACTGGCACACAGACAATGAGCTGTCAGGAAACTGTGACACAGACAATGAGCAGTCAGGAAACTGGCACACAGACAGCGAGCAGTCAGGAAACTGGCACAACACAGCGAGTAATCAGGAAACTGGCACATAGACAGCAACGGTCAAGAATTTGACACAAAGACATTGATCAGTCAGGAAACAGGCACACAGAAAGCAAGCAGTCAGGAAATTGGCACACAGACAACACAGTAAGGAAACTGGCACACAGACAACACAATCAGGAAACTGGCACACTGAGAGCAAGCAGTCAGGAAACTGGCACACAGACAACACAGTCAGGAAACTGGCACACAGACAACACAGTCAGGAAACTGGCACACAGACAACGAGCAGTCAGGAAACTGGCACACAGACAGCGAGCAGTCAGGAAACTGGCACAACACAGCGAGTAATCAGGAAACTGGCACATAGACAGCAACGGTCAAGAATTTGACACAAAGACATTGATCAGTCAGGAAACAGGCAAACAGAAAGCAAGCAGTCAGGAAATTGGCACACAGACAACACAGTAAGGAAACTGGCACACAGACAACACAATCAGGAAACTGGCACACAGACAACACAGTCAGGAAACTGGCACACAGACAACGAGCAGTTAGGAAACTGGCACACAGACAACACAGTCAGGAAACTGGCACACAAAAAACCAACAGTCCGGAAACTGTCACACAGACAATGAGCAGTCAGGAAACTGGCACACAGACAATGAGCAGTCAGGTAACTGGCACACAGAGAGCGAGCAGTTAGGAAATTGTCACACAGACAATGGGCAGTCAGGAAACTGGCACACAGACAGCGAGCAGTCAGGAAATTGGCAAAAAGACAATTAGCAGTCAGGAAACTGGCACACAGACAGCGAGCTGTCAGGAATCAGGCAGACAGAAACACAGTCTGGACACTGGCAAACAGACAATACAGTCAGGAAACTGGCACACAGACAACAAACAGTCAAGAAACTGGCACACAGAGAACAAATTCAACAAGTTGGCAAACAGACAAATCAGTCAGGAAATTGGCACACAGACAATGAGCAGTCAGGAAACTGGCACACAAACAACGAGCAGTCAGGAAACTGACACACAGAGAGCGAGCAGTTAGGAAATTGGCAAGAAGACAATGAGCAGTCAGGAAACTGGCACACAGACAGCGATCAATCTGGAAACTGGCACATAGAAAGCGAGCTGCCAGCTATCTGGCAGACAGAAACACAGTCAGGAAACTGGCACACAGACAACCAACAGTCAAGAAACTGGCACACAGACAACAAATTCAGCAAGTTGGCACACAGACAACACAGTCAGGAAACTGGCAAACAGTCAATGAGCAGTCAGAAAATTGGCACACAGACAACGAGCAGTCAGGAAACTGGCACACAGAAAACACAGTCAGGAAACAGGCACACACAACGAGCAGACAGGAAACTGGCAAACAGACAGCGAGCAGTCAGGAAACTGGCACAACACAGCGAGTAATCAGGAAACTGGCACATAGACAGCAACGGTCAAGAATTTGACACAAAGACATTGATCAGTCAGGAAACAGGCACACAGAAAGCAAGCAGTCAGGAAATTGGCACACAGACAACACAGTAAGGAAACTGGCACACAGACAACACAATCAGGAAACTGGCACACTGAGAGCAAGCAGTCAGGAAACTGGCACACAGACAACACAGTCAGGAAACTGGCACACAGACAACACAGTCAGGAAACTGGCACACAGACAACGAGCAGTCTGGAAACTGGCACACAGACAGCGAGCAGTCAGGAAACTGGCACAACACAGCGAGTAATCAGGAAACTGGCACATAGACAGCAACGGTCAAGAATTTGACACAAAGACATTGATCAGTCAGGAAACAGGCAAACAGAAAGCAAGCAGTCAGGAAATTGGCACACAGACAACACAGTAAGGAAACTGGCATACAGACAACACAATCAGGAAACTGGCACACTGAGAGCAAGCAGTCAGGAAACTGGCACACAGACAACACAGTCAGGAAACTGGCACACAGACAACACAGTCAGGAAACTGGCACACAGACAACGAGCAGTCTGGAAACTGGCACACAGACAGCGAGCAGTCAGGAAACTGGCACAACACAGCGAGTAATCAGGAAACTGGCACATAGACAGCAACGGTCAAGAATTTGACACAAAGACATTGATCAGTCAGGAAACAGGCAAACAGAAAGCAAGCAGTCAGGAAATTGGCACACAGACAACACAGTAAGGAAACTGGCACACAGACAACACAGTCAGGAAACTGGCACACGGACAACGAGCAGTCAGGAAACTGGCACACAGACAACACAGTCAGGAAACTGGCACACAGACAACACAGTCAGGAAACTGGCACACAGACAACGAGCAGTCAGGAAACTGGCACACAGACAATGAGCAGTCAGGAAACTGGCACAACACAGCGAGCAATCAGGAAACTGGCACAAAGACAGCAACGGTCAAGAATTTGACACAAAGACATTGATCAGTCAGGAAACAGGCAAACAGAAAGCAAGCAGTCAGGAAATTGGCACACAGACAACACAGTAAGGAAACTGGCACACAAAAAACCAACAGTCCGGAAACTGTCACACAGACAATGAGCAGTCAGGAAACTGGCACACAGACAATGAGCAGTCAGGAAACTGGCACACAGAGAGCGAGCAGTTAGGAAATTGTTACACAGACAATGGGCAGTCAGGAAACTGGCACACAGACAGCGAGCAGTCAGGAAATTGGCAAAAAGACAATTAGCAGTCAGGAAACTGGCACACAGACAGCAAGCTGTCAGGAATCAGGCAGACAGAAACACAGTCTGGACACTGGCAAACAGACAATACAGTCAGGAAACTGGCACACAGACAACAAACAGTCAAGAAACTGGCACACAGAGAACAAATTCAACAAGTTGGCAAACAGACAAATCAGTCAGGAAATTGGCACACAGACAATGAGCAGTCAGGAAACTGGCACACAAACAACTAGCAGTCAGGAAACTGACACACAGAGAGCGAGCAGTTAGGAAATTGGCAAGAAGACAATGAGCAGTCAGGAAACTGGCACACAGACAGCGATCAGTCTGGAAACTGGCACATAGAAAGCGAGCTGCCAGCTATCTGGCAGACAGAAACACAGTCAGGAAACTGGCACACAGACAATGAGCAGTCAGGAAATTGGCACACAGAAAACGAGCTGTCAGGAAACTGACACACAGACAACACAGTCAGGAAACTGGCACACAGAAAACACAGTCAGGAAACTGGCACACAGAAAACACAGTCAGGAAACTGGCACACAGAAAACACAGTCAGGAAACTGGCACACAGAAAACACAGTCAGGAAACTGGCACACAGAAAACACAGTCAAGAAACTGGCACACAGACAACGAGCAGACAGGAAACTGGCAAACAGACAATGAGCAGTCAGGAAACTTGCAAAGAGACAACAAGTAGGCAGGAAACTGGCACACAGACAACGAGCAGTCAGGAAACTGGCACACACACAACGAGCAGTCAGGAAACCTTAACACAGACAGTGAGCAGTCAGGAAACTGGAACAACACAGCGAGCCGTCAGAAAACTGGCACACAGACAACCAACAGTCAGGAAACAGGCACGCAGACAACCAACAATCGCGAAACTGGCACACAGACAACGCAGTCAGGAAAATGGCACACAGAGAATGAGCAGTCAGGAAACTGGCACATGGACAAAGCAGTCAGGAAACTGGCACACGGACAACAAGCAGTCAGGAAATTGGCAAACTGACAACACAGACAGGAAACTAGCACACAGAATAACAACAGACAGGAAACTGGTAAACAGACAACGAGCAGGCAGGAAAGTGGCACACAGTTAACAAACAGTCAGGAAACTGGCACACAGACAACACAGACAGGAACCTGGCATACAGAAAATCAACAGTCAGGAAACTGGCACACAAACAACGAGCAGTCAGGAAAATGGCACAAAGAGAGCGAGCAGTTAGGAATTTGGCAAAAAGACAATGAGCAGTCAGGAAACTGGCACACAGACAACACAGTCAGGAAACTGGCACACAGACAACACAGTCAGGAAACTGGCACACAGACAACAAGCAGTCAGGAAATTGGAAAACAGACAACACAGACAGGAAACTTGCACACAGAATAACAACAGACAGGAAACTGGCAAACAGACAACGAGCAGGCAGGAAACTGGCACACAGACAACACAGACAGGAAACAGGCATACAGAAAATCAACAGTCAGGAAACTGGCACACAAACAACGAGCAGTCAGGAAACTGGCACAAAGAGAGCGAGCAGTTAGGAATTTGGCAAAAAGACAATGAGCAGTCAGGAAACTGGCACATAGACAGCTAGCTGTCAGGTATCTGGCAGAGAGAAACACAGTCAGGAAACTGGCACACAGACAACGCAGTCAGGAAACTGGCACACAGACAATGAGCAGTCAGGAAATTGACACACAGAAAACGAGCAGTCAGGTAACTGGCACACAGACAACACAGTCAGGAAACTGGCACACAGAAAACACAGTCAGGAAACAGGCACACAGACAACGGGCAGACAGGAAACTGGCACACAGAGAGCGAGCAGTTAGGAAATTGGCAAAATGACAGTGAGCAGTCAGGAAACAGGGACACAGACAATGAGCAGTCAGGGAACTGCCCCACAGACAGCGAGCAGTTAGGAAATTGGCAAAAAGACAAAGAACAGTGAGGAAACTGGCACTCAGACAGCGGTCAGTCAGGAAACTGGCACATAGACAGCGAGCTGTCAGGTATCTGGCAGACAGAAACACAGTCAGGAAACCGGCAAACAGACAACACAGTCAGGAAACTGGCACACAGACAACCAACAGTCAAGAAACTGGCACACAGACAACAAATTCAGCAAGTTGGCACACAGACAATGCAGTGAGGAAACTGGCACACAGACAATGAGCAGTCAGGAAATTGGCACACAGAAAACGAGCTGTCAGGAAACTGACACACAGACAACACAGTCAGGAAACTGGCACACAGAAAACACAGTCAGGAAACTGGCACACAGAAAACACAGTCAGGAAACTGGCACACAGAAAACACAGTCAGGAAACTGGCACACAGAAAACACAATCAGGAAACTGGCACACAGAAAACACAATCAGGAAACTGGCACACGGACAACACAGTCAGGAAGCTGGCACACAGACAACGAGCAGACAGGAAACTCGCAAACAGACAATGAGCAGTCAGGAAACTTGCAAAGAGACAACAAGTAGGCAGGAAACTGGCACACAGACAACGAGCAGTCAGGAAACTGGCACACACACAACGAGCAGTCAGGAAACCTTAACACAGACAGTGAGCAGTCAGGAAACTGGAACAACACAGCGAGCCGTCAGAAAACTGGCACACAGACAACCAACAGTCAGGAAACAGGCACGCAGACAACCAACAATCGCGAAACTGGCACACAGACAACGCAGTCAGGAAAATGGCACACAGAGAATGAGCAGTCAGGAAACTGGCACATGGACAAAACAGTCAGGAAACTGGCACACGGACAACAAGCAGTCAGGAAATTGGCAAACTGACAACACAGACAGGAAACTAGCACACAGAATAACAACAGACAGGAAACTGGTAAACAGACAACGAGCAGGCAGGAAAGTGGCACACAGTTAACGAACAGTCAGGAAACTGGCACACAGACAACACAGACAGGAACCTGGCATACAGAAAATCAACAGTCAGGAAACTGGCACACAAACAACGAGCAGTCTGGAAACTGGCACAAAGAGAGCGAGCAGTTAGGAATATGGCAAAAAGACAATGAGCAGTCAGGAAACTGGCACACAGACAACACAGTCAGGAAACTGGCACACAGACAACACAGTCAGGAAACTGGCACACAGACAACAAGCAGTTAGGAAATTGGAAAACAGACAACACAGACAGGAAACTTGCACACAGAATAACAACAGACAGGAAACTGGCAAACAGACAACGAGCAGGCAGGAAACTGGCACACAGACAACACAGACAGGAAACAGGCATACAGAAAATCAACAGTCGGGAAACTGGCACACAAACAACGAGCAGTCAGGAAACTGGCACAAAGAGAGCGAGCAGTTAGGAATTTGGCAAAAAGACAATGAGCAGTCAGGAAACTGGCACATAGACAGCTAGCTGTCAGGTATCTGGCAGAGAGAAACACAGTCAGGAAACTGGCACACAGACAACGCAGTCAGGAAACTGGCACACAGACAATGAGCAGTCAGGAAATTGACACACAGACAACGAGCAGTCAGGAAACTGGCACACAGACAACACAGTCAGGAAACTGGCACACAGAAAACACAGTCAGGAAACAGGCACACAGACAACGAGCAGACAGGAAACTGGCAAACAGACAATGAGCAGTCAGGAAACTGGCAAAGAGACAACAAGTAGGCAGGAAACTGGCACACAGACAACGAGCAGTCAGATAACTGGCACACAGACAACGAGCAGTCAGTAAACCTTAACACAGATAGTGACCAGTCAGGAAACTGGCACAACACAGCGAGCAGTCAGGAATCTGACACACAGGCAACACAGTCAGGAAACTGGCAAACAAACAACCAACAGTCAGGAAACTGTCACACGGACAACACACAATCGTGAAACTGGCACACAGACAATGCAGTCAGAAAACTGTCAGACCGACAGCAAGCAGTCAGGAAACTGGCACACGGACAAAACAGTCAGGACGCTGGCACACAGGAAACCAACAGTCAGGAAACTGGCACACAGACAACAATCAGTCAGGAAATTGGCAAACTGACAACACAGACAGGAAACTTGCACACAGAATAACAACAGACCGGAAACTGGCAAACAGACAACGGGCAGGCAGGAAACTGTCACACAGTTAACGCGCAGTCAGGAAACTAGCACACAGAAAACGAGCAGTCCGGAAACTAGCACACAGACAACGAGCAGTCAGGAAACTGGCACAACACAGCGAGCAGTCAGGAAACTGGCACATATACAGCAACGGTCAAAAATTTGATACAAAGAAAATGATCAGTCAGTAAACTGGCACACAGACAGCAAGCAGTTAGGAAATTGGCAAACAGACAAGACAGTAAGGAAACTGGCACACAGACAACACAGACAGGAAACAGGCATACAGAAAATCAACAGTCAGGAAACTGGCACACAAACAACGAGCAGTCAGGAAACTGGCACAAAGAGAGCGAGCAGTTAGGAATTTGGCAAAAAGACAATGAGCAGTCAGGAAACTGGCACATAGACAGCTAGCTGTCAGGTATCTGGCAGAGCGAAACACAGTCAGGAAACTGGCAAACAGACAACACAGTCAGGAAACTGGCAAACAGACAACACAGTCAGGAAACTGGCACACAGACAACCAACAGTCAAGAAACTGGCACACAGACAACAAATTCAGTAAGTTGGCACACAGACAACGCTGTCAGGAAACTGGCACACAGACAATGAGCAGTCAGGAAATTGGCACACAGACAACGAGCTGTCAGGAAACAGGCACATAGACAACACAGTCATGAAACTGGCACACAGACAACACAGTCAGGAAACTGGCACACAGACAACACAGTCAGGAAACTGGCACACAGAAAACAGTCAGGAAACAGGTACACAGACAACGAGCAGACAGGAAACTGGCAAACAGACAATGAGCAGTCAGGAAACTGGCAAAGAGACAACAAGTAGGCAGGAAACTGGCACACAGACAACGAGCAGTCAGATAACTGGCACACAGACAACAAGCAGTCAGGAAACCTTAACACAGATAGTGAGGAGTCAGGAAACTGGCACAACACAGCGAGCAGTCAGGAATATGACACACAGGCAACACAGTCAGGAAACTGGCACAAAAACAACCAACAGTCAGGAAACTGGCACACAGACAACAAACAATCGTGAAACTGGCACACAGACAATGCAGTCAGGAAACTGTCAGACCGACAGCAAGCAGTCAGGAAACTGGCACACGGACAAAACAGTCAGGACGCTGGCACACAGACAACAAGCAGTCAGGAAATTGGCAAACTGACAACACAGACAGGAAACTTGCACACAGAATAACAACAGACAGGAAACTGGCAAACAGACAACGGGCAGGCAGGAAACTGTCACACAGTTAACGCGCAGTCAGGAAACTAGCACACAGACAACGAGCAGTCAGGAAACTAGCACACAGACAACGAGCAGTCAGGAAACTGGCACAACACAGCGAGCAGTCAGGAAACTGGCACATAGACAGCAACGGTCAAAAATTTGATACAAAGAAAATGATCAGTCAGTAAACTGGCACACAGACAGCAAGCAGTCAGGAAATTGGCAAACAGACAAGACAGTAAGGAAACTGGCACACAGACAACCAACAGTCAGGAAATTGGCACAGAGACAATGTATCATCAGGAAACTGGCGCACAGAAAAAGAGCAGCCAGGAAACAGGCACACAGACAACACAGAGAGGAAACTGGCACACAGAAAAACATAAGTCAGGAAACTGGCAAAAATATAGGAAACTGGCACACAGAATAACAACAGACTGGAAACTGGCAAACAGACAACGTGCAGGCAGGAAACTGGCATACAGGCAACGAGTAGTGAGGAAACTAGCACACAGACAAGGAGCAGTCAGGAAACTAGCACACAGACAACGAGCAGTCAGGAAACTGGCACAGAGACAGCGAGCAGTCAGGAAAGTGGCACACAGAGAGCAAGCAGTTAGGAAATTGGCAAAAAGACAATGAGCAGTCAGGAAACTGGCACACAGACAAAGATCAGTCAGGAAACTTGAACATAGACAGCGAGCTGTCAGGTATCTGGCAGACAGAAACAGTCAGGACACTGGCAAACAGACAACACAGTCAGGAAACTGCCATACAGACAACCAACAGTCAAGAAACTGGCACACAGACAACAAATTCAGCAAGTTGGCACACAGACAACGCAGTCAGGAAACTGGCACACAGACAATGAGCAGTCAGAAAATTGGCACACAGACAATGAGCAGTCAGAAAATTGGCACACAGACAACACAGTCAGGAAACTGGCACACAGAAAACACAGTCAGGACACAGGCACACAGACATCGAGCAGACAGGACACTGGCAAACAGACAATGAGCAGTCTGAAAACTGGCAAACAGACAACAAGTAGGCAGGAAACTGGCACACAGACAACGAGCAGTCAGATAACTGGCACACAGACAACGAGCAGTCAGTAAACATTAACACACATAGTGAGCAGTCAGGAAACTGGCACAACACAGCGAGCAGTCAGGAATCTGACACACAGGCAACACAGTCAGGAAACTGGCACACAAACAACCAACAGTCAGGAAACTGGCACACAGACAACCAACAATCGCGAAACTGGCACACAGACAACGCAGTCAGGAAACTGTCAGACCGACAGCAAGCAGTCAGGAAAATGGTACACGGACAAAACACTCAGGAAGCTGGCACACAAAAAACCAACAGTCAGGAAAATGGCACACAGAGAACGAGCAGTCAGGAAACTGGCACACAAACAACGAACAGTCAGGAAACTGGCTCACAAACAACGAGCAGTCAGGAAACTGGCACACAGAGAGCGAGCAGTTAGGAAATTGGCAAAAAGACAATGAGCAGTCAGGAAACTGGAACATAGACAGCGAGCTGTCAGGTATCTGGCAGACAGAAACACAGTCAGGAAACTGGCAAACAGACAACACAGTCAGGAAACTGGCACACAGAAAACCAACAGTCAGGAAACTGGCACACAGACAATGAGCAGTCAGAAAATTGGCACACAGACAATGAGCAGTCAGAAAATGGGCACACAGACAATGAGCAGTCAGAAAATTGGCACACAAACAACACAGTCAGGAAACAGGCACACAGACATCGAGCAGACAGGAAACTGGCAAACAGACAATGAGCAGTCTGAAAACTGGCAAACAGACAACAAGTAGGCAGGAAACTGGCACACAGACAACGAGCAGTCAGATAACTGGCACACAGAAAACGAGCAGTCAGTAAACATTAACACACATAGTGAGCAGTCAGGAAAGTGGCACAACACAGCGAGCAGTCAGGAATCTGACACACAGGCAACACAGTCAGGAAACTGGCACAAAAACAACCAACAGTCAGGAAACTGGCACACAGACAACCAACAATCGCGAAACTGGCACACAGACAACCAACAATCGCGAAACTGGCACACAGACAACGCAGTCAGGAAACTGGCAGACCGACAGCAAGCAGTCAGGAAACTGGCACACGGACAAAACACTCAGGAAGCTGGCACATAAAAAAACAACAGTCAGGAAAATGGCACACAGAGAACGAGCAGTCAGGAAACTGGCACACAGACAATGCAGTCAGGAAACTGGCACACAGACAATGAGCAGTCAGAAAATTGGCACACAGACAATGAGCAGTCAGAAAATTGGCACACAGACAATGAGCAGTCAGAAAATTGGCACACAGACAATGAGCAGTCAGAAAATTGGCACACAGACAATGAGCAGTCAGAAAATTGGCACACAGACGATGAGCAGTCAGAAAATTGGCACACAGACAACACAGTTAGGAAACTGGCACACAGAAAGCACAGTCAGGAAACAGGCACACAGACATCGAGCAGACAGGAAACTGGCAAACAGACAATGAGCAGTCTGAAAACTGGCAAACAGACAACAAGTAGGCAGAAAACTGGCACACAGACAACGAGCAGTCAGATAACTGGCACACAGACAACGAGCAGTGAGTAAACATTAACACACATAGTAAGCAGTCAGGAAACTGGCACAACACAACGAGCAAAACAACCAACAGTCAGGAAACTGGCACACAGACAACCAACAATCGTGAAACTGACACACAGACAACGCAGTCAGGAAACTGGCAGACCGACAGCAAGCAGTCAGGAAACTGGCACACGGACAAAACACTCAGGAAGCTGGCACACAAAAAACCAACAGTCAGGAAAATGGCACACAGAGAACGAGCAGTCAGGAAACTGGCACACAGACAATGCAGTCAGGAAACTGGCAATCTGACAACACAGACAGGAAACTTGCACACAGAATAACAACATACAGGAAACTGGGAAACAGACAACGAGCAGGCAGGAAACTGTCACACAGTTAACACACAGTCAGGAAACTAGCACACAGACAACGAGCAGTCAGGAAACTGGCACACAGAAAGCGAGCAGTCAGGAAACTGGCACAACACATTGAGCAGTCAGGAAACTGGCACATAGACAGCAACGGTCAAAAATTTGATACAAAGACAATGATCAGTCAGGAAACTGGCACACAGACAGCAAGCAGTCAGGAAATTGGCAAACAGACAAGACAGTAAGGAAACTGGCACACAGAAAACAGTCAGGAAACAGGTACACAGACAACGAGCAGACAGGAAACTGGCAAACAGACAATGAGCAGTCAGGAAACTGGCAAAGAGACAACAAGTAGGCAGGAAACTGGCACACAGACAATGAGCAGTCAGATAACTGGCACACAGACAACAAGCAGTCAGGAAACCTTAACACAGATAGTGAGCAGTCAGGAAACTGGCACAACACAGCGAGCAGTCAGGAATCTGACACACAGGCAACACAGTCAGGAAACTGGCACAAAAACAACCAACAGTCAGGAAACTGGCACACAGACAACAAACAATCGTGAAACTGGCACACAGACAATGCAGTCAGGAAACTGTCAGACCGACAGCAAGCAGTCAGGAAACTGGCACACGGACAAAACAGTCAGGACGCTGGCACACAGACAACAAGCAGTCAGGAAACTGGCACAACACAGCGAGCAGTCAGGAAACTGGCACATAGACAGCAACAGTCAAAAATTTGATACAAAGAAAATGATCAGTCAGTAAACTGGCACACAGACAGCAAGCAGTCAGGAAATTGGCAAACAGACAAGACAGTAAGGAAACTGGCACACAGACAACCAACAGTCAGGAAATTGGCACAGAGACAATGTATCATCAGGAAACTGGCGCACAGAAAAAGAGCAGCCAGGAAACAGGCACACAGACAACAAAGAGAGGAAACTGGCACACAGAAAAACATAAGTCAGGAAACTGGCAAAAATATAGGAAACTGGCACACAGAATAACATCAGACTGGAAACTGGCAAACAGACAACGTGCAGGCAGGAAACTGGCATACAGACAACGAGCAGTGAGGAAACTAGCACACAGACAAGGAGCAGTCAGGAAACTAGCACACAGACAACGAGCAGTCAGGAAACTGGCACAGAGACAGCGAGCAGTCAGGAAAGTGGCACACAGAGAGCGAGCAGTTAGGAAATTGGCAAAAAGACAATGAGCAGTCAGGAAACTGGCACACAGACAAAGATCAGTCAGGAAACTTGAACAAAGACAGCGAGCTGTCAGGTATCTGGCAGACAGAAACAGTCAGGAAACTGGCAAACAGACAACACAGTCAGGAAACTGCCATACAGACAACCAACAGTCAAGAAACTGGCACACAGACAACAAATTCAGCAAGTTGGCACACAGACAACGCAGTCAGGAAACTGGCACACAGACAATGAGCAGTCAGAAAATTGGCACACAGACAATGAGCAGTCAGAAAATTGGCACACAGACAACACAGTCAGGAAACTGGCACACAGAAAACACAGTCAGGACACAGGCACACAGACATCGAGCAGACAGGAAACTGGCAAACAGACAATGAGCAGTCTGAAAACTGGCAAACAGACAACAAGTAGGCAGGAAACTGGCACACAGACAACGAGCAGTCAGATAACTGGCACACAGACAACGAGCAGTCAGTAAACATTAACACACATAGTGAGCAGTCAGGAAACTGGCACTACACAGCGAGCAGTCAGGAATCTGACACACAGGCAACACAGTCAGGAAACTGGCACACAAACAACCAACAGTCAGGAAACTGGCACACAGACAACCAACAATCGCGAAACTGGCACACAGACAACGCAGTCAGGAAACTGTCAGACCGACAGCAAGCAGTCAGGAAAATGGTACACGGACAAAACACTCAGGAAGCTGGCACACAAAAAACCAACAGTCAGGAAAATGGCACACAGAGAACGAGCAGTCAGGAAACTGGCACACAGACAATGCAGTGAGGAAACTGGCACACAGACAATGCAGTCAGGAAACTGGCACACAGACAACAAGCCGTCAGGAAATTGGCACAAAGACAATGAACAGTCAGGAACCTGGCACACAAACAACGAGCAGTCAGGAAACTGGCACACAGAGAGCGAGCAGTTAGGAAATTGGCAAAAAGACAATGAGCAGTCAGGAAACTGGAACATAGACAGCGAGCTGTCAGGTATCTGGCAGACAGAAACACAGTCAGGAAACTGGCAAACAGACAACACAGTCAGGAAACTGGCACACAGAAAACCAACAGTCAAGAAACTGGCACACAGACAACGAGCAGTCAGATAACTGGCACACAGAAAACGAGCAGTCAGTAAACATTAACACACATAGTGAGCAGTCAGGAAAGTGGCACAACACAGCGAGCAGTCAGGAATCTGACACACAGGCAACACAGTCAGGAAACTGGCACACAAACAACCAACAGTCAGGAAACTGGCACACAGACAACCAACAATCGCGAAACTGGCACACAGACAACGCAGTCAGGAAACTGGCAGACCGACAGCAAGCAGTCAGGAAACTGGCACACGGACAAAACACTCAGGAAGCTGGCACATAAAAAACCAACAGTCAGGAAAATGGCACACAGAGAACGAGCAGTCAGGAAACTGGCACACAGACAATGCAGTCAGGAAACTGGCACACAGACAATGAGCAGTCAGAAAATTGGCACACAGACAATGAGCAGTCAGAAAATTGACACACAGACAATGAGCAGTCAGAAAGTTGGCACACAGACAATGAGCAGTCAGATAATTGGCACACAGACAACACAGTTAGGAAACTGGCACACAGAAAGCACAGTCAGGAAACAGGCACACAGACATCGAGCAGACAGGAAACTGGCAAACAGACAATGAGCAGTCTGAAAACTGGCAAACAGACAACAAGTAGGCAGAAAACTGGCACACAGACAACGAGCAGTCAGATAACTGGCACACAGACAACGAGCAGTGAGTAAACATTAACACACATAGTAAGCAGTCAGGAAACTGGCACAACACAACGAGCAGTCAGGAATCTGACACACAGGCAACACAGTCAGGAAACTGGCACACAATCAACCAACAGTCAGGAAACTGGCACACAGAAAACCAACAATCGTGAAACTGGCACACAGACAACGCAGTCAGGAAACTGGCAGACCGACAGCAAGCAGTCAGGAAACTGGCACACGGACAAAACACTCAGGAAGCTGGCACACAAAAAACCAACAGTCAGGAAAATGGCACACAGAGAACGAGCAGTCAGGAAACTGGCACACAGACAATGCAGTCAGGAAACTGGCAATCTGACAACACAGACAGGAAACTTGCACACAGAATAACAACAGACAGGAAACTGGGAAACAGAAAACGAGCAGGCAGGAAACTGTCACACAGTTAACGCACAGTCAGTAAACTAGCACACAGACAACGAGCAGTCAGGAAACTGGCACACAGAAAGCGAGCAGTCAGGAAACTGGCACAACACATTGAGCAGTCAGGAAACTGGCACATAGACAGCAACGGTCAAAAATTTGATACAAAGACAATGATCAGTCAGGAAACTGGCACACAGACAGCAAGCAGTCAGGAAATTGGCAAACAGACAAGACAGTAAGGAAACTGGCACACAGAAAACAGTCAGGAAACAGGTACACAGACAACGAGCAGACAGGAAACTGGCAAACAGACAATGAGCAGTCAGGAAACTGGCAAAGAGACAACAAGTAGGCAGGAAACTGGCACACAGACAACGAGCAGTCAGATAACTGGCACACAGACAACAAGCAGTCAGGAAACCTTAACACAGATAGTGAGGAGTCAGGAAACTGGCACAACACAGCGAGCAGTCAGGAATATGACACACAGGCAACACAGTCAGGAAACTGGCACAAAAACAACCAACAGTCAGGAAACTGGCACACAGACAACAAACAATCGTGAAACTGGCACACAGACAATGCAGTCAGGAAACTGTCAGACCGACAGCAAGCAGTCAGGAAACTGGCACACGGACAAAACAGTCAGGACGCTGGCACACAGACAACAAGCAGTCAGGAAATTGGCAAACTGACAACACAGACAGGAAACTTGCACACAGAATAACAACAGACAGGAAACTGGCAAACAGACAACGGGCAGGCAGGAAACTGTCACACAGTTAACGCGCAGTCAGGAAACTAGCACACAGACAACGAGCAGTCAGGAAACTGGCACACAGAGAGCGAGAAGTTAGGAAATTGCAAAAAGACAGTGAGCATTCAGGAAACTGGGACACAGACAATGAGCAGTCAGGGAACTGCCACACAAACAACGAGCAGTCAGGAATCTGGCACACAGACAGCGAGCAGTCGGGAAACTGGCACACACACAACACAGTCAGGAAACTGGAACACAGACAGCAAGCAGACAGGAAACAGGCATACAGACAACACAGTCAGGAAACTGGCACACAGACAACGAGCAGTCAGGAAACTGGCACAACACAGGGAGCAGTCAGGAAACTGGCACACAGACAAGACAGGCAGGAAACTGGCACACAGACAATTAGCAGTCAGGAAACTGGCACACTGACAACCAACAGTCAAGAAATTGACACAAAGACAAGGAGCAGTCAGGAAATTGGCACACAGACAACGAGCAGTCAGGAATCTGGCACACAGACAGCGAGCAGTCGGGAAACTTGCACACACACAACACAGTCAGGAAACTGGAATACAGACAGCAAGCAGACAGGAAACAGGCATACAGACAACACAGTCAGGAAACTGGCACACAGACGACGAGCAGTCAGGAAACTGGCAAAACACAGCGAGCAGTCAGGAAACTGGCACACAGACAATACAGTCAGGAAACTGGCACACAGGCAATTAGCAGTCAGGAAACTGGCACACTGACAACCAACAGTCAAGAAATTGACACAAAGACAAGGAGCAGTCAGGAAATTAGCACACAGACAACGAGCAGTCAGGAAACTGGCACACAGACAGCGAGCAGTCTGGAAACTGGCAAACAGACAACACAGACAGGAAACTGGCACACAGAAAAACAACAGTCATGAAACTGGCACACAGAGAGCGAGCAGTTAGGAAATTGGCAAAAAGACAATGAGCATGAGCAGTCAGGAAATTGGGACACAGACAAAGAGCAGTCAGGGAACTGCCACACAGACAACGAGCAGTCAGGAATCTGGTACACAGACAGCGAGCAGTCAGGAAACTGGCACACAGACAACAAAGTCAGGAAACTTGGCAAACAGACTACCCAGTCAGGAAACTGGCACACAGACAAAACATTCAGGAAACTGGCACACGGACAACACACTCAGGAAACGAGCACACAGACAATGAGCAGTCATGAAATTGGCATACAGACAACGAGCAGTCAGGAAATAAGAAGATTGACAAAAAGCATCCAGGAAACTGGCACACAGTCAACACAATCAGGAAACTGGCACACAGACAACACAATCAGGAAAATGGCACACAAAAAACCAGCAGTCAGGAAAAAGGCACACAGACAACACAGTCAGGAAACTGGCACACAGACAGCAAGGAGTCAGGAAACAGACAAAGAGACAGCACAGACAGGAAACTGGCACACAGACAGCGAGCAGTCAGGAAACTGGCACAACACAGAGAGCAGTCAGGAAACAGGCACACAGACAAGACTTTCAGGAAACTGGCACACAGACAATTAGCAATCAGGAAACAGGCACACTGACAACCAACAGTCAAGAAATTGACACAAAGACAATGATCTGTCAGGAACTGGCACACAGACATCAAGCAGTCAGGAAAATAGCACACAGACAACTCAGTAAGGAAACTGGCACACAGAAAACCAACAGTCAGGTAATTGGCACAAAGACAATGAGCAGTCAGGAAACTGGCACACAGACAACGAGCAGTCAGGAAACTGGCACACAGACAGCGAGCAGTCAAGAAATTGGCACACAAAACGAGCAGTCAGGAATCTGGCAGACAGAAACACAGTCAGGAAACTGGCAAACAGACAATACAGTCAGGAAACTGGCACACAGACAAACAACAGTAAAGAAACTGGAACACAAACAACAAATTCAGCAAGTTGGCACACAGACATGCAGTCAGGAAACTGGCACACAGACAAAGAGCAGCCAGGAAACTGGCACACAGACAACATAGTCAGGAAACTGGCGCACAGACAACACAGTCAGGAAACTGGCACACAGACAACGAACAGTCAGGAAACTGGCAAACAGACAATGAGCAGTCAGGAAACTGGCAAACGGACAACAAGCAGGCAGGAAATTGGCACACAGACAACAAGCGGTCAGGAAACTGGCACACAGACAACGAGCAGTCAGGAAACAGGCACACAGACAGTGAGCAGTCAGTAAACTATCACAACGCAGCGAGCAGTCAGGAATCTGACACACAGACAACACAGTCAGGAAACTGGCACACAAACAACCAACAGTCGGGAAGCTGGCACACAGACAACGCAGACAGGAAACTGGCACACAGACAATGAGCAGTCAGGAAATTGGCACAGAGACAAAGAGCAGTCAGAAAACTGGCACACAGACAACATAGTCAGGAAACTTGCGAACAGACAACACAGTCAGGAAACTGGCACACAGACAACGAACAGTCAAAAACTGGCAAACAGACAATGAGCAGTCAGGAAATTGGCAAACGGACAACAAGCAGGCAGGAAACTGGCACACAGACAACATGCAGTCAGCAAACTGGCACACAGACAGTGAGCAGTCAGCAAACTTTCACAACACAGCGAGCAATCAGGAATCTGAGACACAGACAGCACAGTCAGGAAACTGGCACACAGACAACCAAAAGTCGGGAAACTGGCACACAGACAACGCAGTCAGGAAACTGGCACACAGATAGCAAGCAGTCAGAAAACTGGCACATGGACAAAAAAGTCAGGAAGCTGGCAAACAAAAAACCAAAAGTCAGGAAAATGGCACACAGAAAACGAGCAGTCAGGAAACTGGCACACAGACCACACAGTCAGGAAACTGGCACACAGACAACACAGTCAGGAAACTGGCACACAGACAACACAGTCAGGAAACTGGCACACAGGCAATGAGCAGTCAGGAAACTGGCACATAGAGAACGAGCAGTCAGGAAATTTGCACACAGAATACGAGCATTCAGGAAACTGGCACCGACAACAAGCAGTCAGGAATCTCGCACACAGACAACGAGTTGTCAAGAAACTGGCACACAGACAGTGAGCAGTCAGGAAACTGGCACACAGACAACACAATCAGGAAACTGGCACACAGACAACGAGCAGTCAGGAAACTGGCACACAGACAACGAGCAGTCAGGAAACTGGCACACAGAGAACGAGCAGTCATTAAACTGGCACACAGACAGTGAGCAGTCAGGAATCTGACACACAGACAACACAGTCAGGAAACTGGCCCACAGACTACACATCCAGGAAACTGGCACACAGAAAACGAGCAGTCAGGAAATTGGCACACAGACAACGAGCAGTCTGGAAACTTTAACACAGACAATGAGCAGTCAGGAAAGTTGCACACAGACAATGAGCAGTCAGGAAACAGGCACACAGACAAGACAGTCAAGAAGCTTTCACACAGACAACGAACAGTCACGAAATTGGCACACAGATAACGAGGAATCAGGAATTTGGCACATTGACAACGAGCATTCAGGAATACTGGCACACAGACAACACAATCAGGAAACTGGCACACAGACAACACAATCAGGAAACTGCCACACTGAGAGCAAGCAGTCAGGAAACTGGCACACAGACAACAAAGTCAGGAAACTGGCACACAGACAATGAGCTGTCAGGAAACTGTGACACAGACAATGAGCAGTCAGGAAACTGGCACACAGACAGCGAGCAGTCAGGAAACTGGCACAACACAGCGAGTAATCAGGAAACTGGCACATAGACAGCAACGGTCAAGAATTTGACACAAAGACATTGATCAGTCAGGAAACAGGCACACAGAAAGCAAGCAGTCAGGAAATTGGCACACAGACAACACAGTAAGGAAACTGGCACACAGACAACACAATCAGGAAACTGGCACACTGAGAGCAAGCAGTCAGGAAACTGGCACACAGACAACACAGTCAGGAAACTGGCACACAGACAACACAGTCAGGAAACTGGCACACAGACAACGAGCAGTCAGGAAACTGGCACACAGACAGCGAGCAGTCAGGAAACTGGCACAACACAGCGAGTAATCAGGAAACTGGCACATAGACAGCAACGGTCAAGAATTTGACACAAAGACATTGATCAGTCAGGAAACAGGCAAACAGAAAGCAAGCAGTCAGGAAATTGGCACACAGACAACACAGTAAGGAAACTGGCACACAGACAACACAATCAGGAAACTGGCACACAGACAACACAGTCAGGAAACTGGCACACAGACAACGAGCAGTTAGGAAACTGGCACACAGACAACACAGTCAGGAAACTGGCACACAAAAAACCAACAGTCCGGAAACTGTCACACAGACAATGAGCAGTCAGGAAACTGGCACACAGACAATGAGCAGTCAGGTAACTGGCACACAGAGAGCGAGCAGTTAGGAAATTGTCACACAGACAATGGGCAGTCAGGAAACTGGCACACAGACAGCGAGCAGTCAGGAAATTGGCAAAAAGACAATTAGCAGTCAGGAAACTGGCACACAGACAGCGAGCTGTCAGGAATCAGGCAGACAGAAACACAGTCTGGACACTGGCAAACAGACAATACAGTCAGGAAACTGGCACACAGACAACAAACAGTCAAGAAACTGGCACACAGAGAACAAATTCAACAAGTTGGCAAACAGACAAATCAGTCAGGAAATTGGCACACAGACAATGAGCAGTCAGGAAACTGGCACACAAACAACGAGCAGTCAGGAAACTGACACACAGAGAGCGAGCAGTTAGGAAATTGGCAAGAAGACAATGAGCAGTCAGGAAACTGGCACACAGACAGCGATCAATCTGGAAACTGGCACATAGAAAGCGAGCTGCCAGCTATCTGGCAGACAGAAACACAGTCAGGAAACTGGCACACAGACAACCAACAGTCAAGAAACTGGCACACAGACAACAAATTCAGCAAGTTGGCACACAGACAACACAGTCAGGAAACTGGCAAACAGTCAATGAGCAGTCAGAAAATTGGCACACAGACAACGAGCAGTCAGGAAACTGGCACACAGAAAACACAGTCAGGAAACAGGCACACACAACGAGCAGACAGGAAACTGGCAAACAGACAGCGAGCAGTCAGGAAACTGGCACAACACAGCGAGTAATCAGGAAACTGGCACATAGACAGCAACGGTCAAGAATTTGACACAAAGACATTGATCAGTCAGGAAACAGGCACACAGAAAGCAAGCAGTCAGGAAATTGGCACACAGACAACACAGTAAGGAAACTGGCACACAGACAACACAATCAGGAAACTGGCACACTGAGAGCAAGCAGTCAGGAAACTGGCACACAGACAACACAGTCAGGAAACTGGCACACAGACAACACAATCAGGAAACTGCCACACTGAGAGCAAGCAGTCAGGAAACTGGCACACAGACAACAAAGTCAGGAAACTGGCACACAGACAATGAGCTGTCAGGAAACTGTGACACAGACAATGAGCAGTCAGGAAACTGGCACACAGACAGCGAGCAGTCAGGAAACTGGCACAACACAGCGAGTAATCAGGAAACTGGCACATAGACAGCAACGGTCAAGAATTTGACACAAAGACATTGATCAGTCAGGAAACAGGCACACAGAAAGCAAGCAGTCAGGAAATTGGCACACAGACAACACAGTAAGGAAACTGGCACACAGACAACACAATCAGGAAACTGGCACACTGAGAGCAAGCAGTCAGGAAACTGGCACACAGACAACACAGTCAGGAAACTGGCACACAGACAACACAGTCAGGAAACTGGCACACAGACAACGAGCAGTCAGGAAACTGGCACACAGACAGCGAGCAGTCAGGAAACTGGCACAACACAGCGAGTAATCAGGAAACTGGCACATAGACAGCAACGGTCAAGAATTTGACACAAAGACATTGATCAGTCAGGAAACAGGCAAACAGAAAGCAAGCAGTCAGGAAATTGGCACACAGACAACACAGTAAGGAAACTGGCACACAGACAACACAATCAGGAAACTGGCACACAGACAACACAGTCAGGAAACTGGCACACAGACAACGAGCAGTTAGGAAACTGGCACACAGACAACACAGTCAGGAAACTGGCACACAAAAAACCAACAGTCCGGAAACTGTCACACAGACAATGAGCAGTCAGGAAACTGGCACACAGACAATGAGCAGTCAGGTAACTGGCACACAGAGAGCGAGCAGTTAGGAAATTGTCACACAGACAATGGGCAGTCAGGAAACTGGCACACAGACAGCGAGCAGTCAGGAAATTGGCAAAAAGACAATTAGCAGTCAGGAAACTGGCACACAGACAGCGAGCTGTCAGGAATCAGGCAGACAGAAACACAGTCTGGACACTGGCAAACAGACAATACAGTCAGGAAACTGGCACACAGACAACAAACAGTCAAGAAACTGGCACACAGAGAACAAATTCAACAAGTTGGCAAACAGACAAATCAGTCAGGAAATTGGCACACAGACAATGAGCAGTCAGGAAACTGGCACACAAACAACGAGCAGTCAGGAAACTGACACACAGAGAGCGAGCAGTTAGGAAATTGGCAAGAAGACAATGAGCAGTCAGGAAACTGGCACACAGACAGCGATCAATCTGGAAACTGGCACATAGAAAGCGAGCTGCCAGCTATCTGGCAGACAGAAACACAGTCAGGAAACTGGCACACAGACAACCAACAGTCAAGAAACTGGCACACAGACAACAAATTCAGCAAGTTGGCACACAGACAACACAGTCAGGAAACTGGCAAACAGTCAATGAGCAGTCAGAAAATTGGCACACAGACAACGAGCAGTCAGGAAACTGGCACACAGAAAACACAGTCAGGAAACAGGCACACACAACGAGCAGACAGGAAACTGGCAAACAGACAGCGAGCAGTCAGGAAACTGGCACAACACAGCGAGTAATCAGGAAACTGGCACATAGACAGCAACGGTCAAGAATTTGACACAAAGACATTGATCAGTCAGGAAACAGGCACACAGAAAGCAAGCAGTCAGGAAATTGGCACACAGACAACACAGTAAGGAAACTGGCACACAGACAACACAATCAGGAAACTGGCACACTGAGAGCAAGCAGTCAGGAAACTGGCACACAGACAACACAGTCAGGAAACTGGCACACAGACAACACAGTCAGGAAACTGGCACACAGACAACGAGCAGTCTGGAAACTGGCACACAGACAGCGAGCAGTCAGGAAACTGGCACAACACAGCGAGTAATCAGGAAACTGGCACATAGACAGCAACGGTCAAGAATTTGACACAAAGACATTGATCAGTCAGGAAACAGGCAAACAGAAAGCAAGCAGTCAGGAAATTGGCACACAGACAACACAGTAAGGAAACTGGCATACAGACAACACAATCAGGAAACTGGCACACTGAGAGCAAGCAGTCAGGAAACTGGCACACAGACAACACAGTCAGGAAACTGGCACACAGACAACACAGTCAGGAAACTGGCACACAGACAACGAGCAGTCTGGAAACTGGCACACAGACAGCGAGCAGTCAGGAAACTGGCACAACACAGCGAGTAATCAGGAAACTGGCACATAGACAGCAACGGTCAAGAATTTGACACAAAGACATTGATCAGTCAGGAAACAGGCAAACAGAAAGCAAGCAGTCAGGAAATTGGCACACAGACAACACAGTAAGGAAACTGGCACACAGACAACACAGTCAGGAAACTGGCACACAGACAACGAGCAGTCAGGAAACTGGCACACGGACAACACAGTCAGGAAACTGGCACACAGACAACACAATCAGGAAACTGGCACACGGACAACGAGCAGTCAGGAAACTGGCACACGGACAACGAGCAGTCAGGAAACTGGCACAACACAGCGAGTAATCAGGAAACTGGCACATAGACAGCAACGGTCAAGAATTTGACACAAAGACATTGATCAGTCAGGAAACAGGCAAACAGAAAGCAAGCAGTCAGGAAATTGGCACACAGACAACACAGTAAGGAAACTGGCACACAAAAAACCAACAGTCCGGAAACTGTCACACAGACAATGAGCAGTCAGGAAACTGGCACACAGACAATGAGCAGTCAGGAAACTGGCACACAGAGAGCGAGCAGTTAGGAAATTGTTACACAGACAATGGGCAGTCAGGAAACTGGCACACAGACAGCGAGCAGTCAGGAAATTGGCAAAAAGACAATTAGCAGTCAGGAAACTGGCACACAGACAGCAAGCTGTCAGGAATCAGGCAGACAGAAACACAGTCTGGACACTGGCAAACAGACAATACAGTCAGGAAACTGGCACACAGACAACAAACAGTCAAGAAACTGGCACACAGAGAACAAATTCAACAAGTTGGCAAACAGACAAATCAGTCAGGAAATTGGCACACAGACAATGAGCAGTCAGGAAACTGGCACACAAACAACTAGCAGTCAGGAAACTGACACACAGAGAGCGAGCAGTTAGGAAATTGGCAAGAAGACAATGAGCAGTCAGGAAACTGGCACACAGACAGCGATCAGTCTGGAAACTGGCACATAGAAAGCGAGCTGCCAGCTATCTGGCAGACAGAAACACAGTCAGGAAACTGGCACACAGACAATGAGCAGTCAGGAAATTGGCACACAGAAAACGAGCTGTCAGGAAACTGACACACAGACAACACAGTCAGGAAACTGGCACACAGAAAACACAGTCAGGAAACTGGCACACAGAAAACACAGTCAGGAAACTGGCACACAGAAAACACAGTCAGGAAACTGGCACACAGAAAACACAGTCAGGAAACTGGCACACAGAAAACACAGTCAAGAAACTGGCACACAGACAACGAGCAGACAGGAAACTGGCAAACAGACAATGAGCAGTCAGGAAACTTGCAAAGAGACAACAAGTAGGCAGGAAACTGGCACACAGACAACGAGCAGTCAGGAAACTGGCACACACACAACGAGCAGTCAGGAAACCTTAACACAGACAGTGAGCAGTCAGGAAACTGGAACAACACAGCGAGCCGTCAGAAAACTGGCACACAGACAACCAACAGTCAGGAAACAGGCACGCAGACAACCAACAATCGCGAAACTGGCACACAGACAACGCAGTCAGGAAAATGGCACACAGAGAATGAGCAGTCAGGAAACTGGCACATGGACAAAGCAGTCAGGAAACTGGCACACGGACAACAAGCAGTCAGGAAATTGGCAAACTGACAACACAGACAGGAAACTAGCACACAGAATAACAACAGACAGGAAACTGGTAAACAGACAACGAGCAGGCAGGAAAGTGGCACACAGTTAACAAACAGTCAGGAAACTGGCACACAGACAACACAGACAGGAACCTGGCATACAGAAAATCAACAGTCAGGAAACTGGCACACAAACAACGAGCAGTCAGGAAAATGGCACAAAGAGAGCGAGCAGTTAGGAATTTGGCAAAAAGACAATGAGCAGTCAGGAAACTGGCACACAGACAACACAGTCAGGAAACTGGCACACAGACAACACAGTCAGGAAACTGGCACACAGACAACAAGCAGTCAGGAAATTGGAAAACAGACAACACAGACAGGAAACTTGCACACAGAATAACAACAGACAGGAAACTGGCAAACAGACAACGAGCAGGCAGGAAACTGGCACACAGACAACACAGACAGGAAACAGGCATACAGAAAATCAACAGTCAGGAAACTGGCACACAAACAACGAGCAGTCAGGAAACTGGCACAAAGAGAGCGAGCAGTTAGGAATTTGGCAAAAAGACAATGAGCAGTCAGGAAACTGGCACATAGACAGCTAGCTGTCAGGTATCTGGCAGAGAGAAACACAGTCAGGAAACTGGCACACAGACAACGCAGTCAGGAAACTGGCACACAGACAATGAGCAGTCAGGAAATTGACACACAGAAAACGAGCAGTCAGGTAACTGGCACACAGACAACACAGTCAGGAAACTGGCACACAGAAAACACAGTCAGGAAACAGGCACACAGACAACGGGCAGACAGGAAACTGGCACACAGAGAGCGAGCAGTTAGGAAATTGGCAAAATGACAGTGAGCAGTCAGGAAACAGGGACACAGACAATGAGCAGTCAGGGAACTGCCCCACAGACAGCGAGCAGTTAGGAAATTGGCAAAAAGACAAAGAACAGTGAGGAAACTGGCACTCAGACAGCGGTCAGTCAGGAAACTGGCACATAGACAGCGAGCTGTCAGGTATCTGGCAGACAGAAACACAGTCAGGAAACCGGCAAACAGACAACACAGTCAGGAAACTGGCACACAGACAACCAACAGTCAAGAAACTGGCACACAGACAACAAATTCAGCAAGTTGGCACACAGACAATGCAGTGAGGAAACTGGCACACAGACAATGAGCAGTCAGGAAATTGGCACACAGAAAACGAGCTGTCAGGAAACTGGCACACAGACAACACAATCAGGAAACTGGCACACAGAAAACACAATCAGGAAACTGGCACACAGAAAACACAATCAGGAAACTGGCACACAGAAAACACAATCAGGAAACTGGCACACAGAAAACACAATCAGGAAACTGGCACACAGAAAACACAGTCAGGAAACTGGCACACAGAAAACACAGTCAAGAAACTGGCACACAGACAACGAGCAGACAGGAAACTCGCAAACAGACAATGAGCAGTCAGGAAACTTGCAAAGAGACAACAAGTAGGCAGGAAACTGGCACACAGACAACGAGCAGTCAGGAAACTGGCACACACACAACGAGCAGTCAGGAAACCTTAACACAGACAGTGAGCAGTCAGGAAACTGGAACAACACAGCGAGCCGTCAGAAAACTGGCACACAGACAACCAACAGTCAGGAAACAGGCACGCAGACAACCAACAATCGCGAAACTGGCACACAGACAACGCAGTCAGGAAAATGGCACACAGAGAATGAGCAGTCAGGAAACTGGCACATGGACAAAACAGTCAGGAAACTGGCACACGGACAACAAGCAGTCAGGAAATTGGCAAACTGACAACACAGACAGGAAACTAGCACACAGAATAACAACAGACAGGAAACTGGTAAACAGACAACGAGCAGGCAGGAAAGTGGCACACAGTTAACGAACAGTCAGGAAACTGGCACACAGACAACACAGACAGGAACCTGGCATACAGAAAATCAACAGTCAGGAAACTGGCACACAAACAACGAGCAGTCTGGAAACTGGCACAAAGAGAGCGAGCAGTTAGGAATATGGCAAAAAGACAATGAGCAGTCAGGAAACTGGCACACAGACAACACAGTCAGGAAACTGGCACACAGACAACACAGTCAGGAAACTGGCACACAGACAACAAGCAGTTAGGAAATTGGAAAACAGACAACACAGACAGGAAACTTGCACACAGAATAACAACAGACAGGAAACTGGCAAACAGACAACGAGCAGGCAGGAAACTGGCACACAGACAACACAGACAGGAAACAGGCATACAGAAAATCAACAGTCGGGAAACTGGCACACAAACAACGAGCAGTCAGGAAACTGGCACAAAGAGAGCGAGCAGTTAGGAATTTGGCAAAAAGACAATGAGCAGTCAGGAAACTGGCACATAGACAGCTAGCTGTCAGGTATCTGGCAGAGAGAAACACAGTCAGGAAACTGGCACACAGACAACGCAGTCAGGAAACTGGCACACAGACAATGAGCAGTCAGGAAATTGACACACAGACAACGAGCAGTCAGGAAACTGGCACACAGACAACACAGTCAGGAAACTGGCACACAGAAAACACAGTCAGGAAACAGGCACACAGACAACGAGCAGACAGGAAACTGGCAAACAGACAATGAGCAGTCAGGAAACTGGCAAAGAGACAACAAGTAGGCAGGAAACTGGCACACAGACAACGAGCAGTCAGATAACTGGCACACAGACAACGAGCAGTCAGTAAACCTTAACACACATAGTGAGCAGTCAGGAAACTGGCACTACACAGCGAGCAGTCAGGAATCTGACACACAGGCAACACAGTCAGGAAACTGGCACACAAACAACCAACAGTCAGGAAACTGGCACACAGACAACCAACAATCGCGAAACTGGCACACAGACAACGCAGTCAGGAAACTGTCAGACCGACAGCAAGCAGTCAGGAAAATGGTACACGGACAAAACACTCAGGAAGCTGGCACACAAAAAACCAACAGTCAGGAAAATGGCACACAGAGAACGAGCAGTCAGGAAACTGGCACACAGACAATGCAGTGAGGAAACTGGCACACAGACAATGCAGTCAGGAAACTGGCACACAGACAACAAGCCGTCAGGAAATTGGCACAAAGACAATGAACAGTCAGGAACCTGGCACACAAACAACGAGCAGTCAGGAAACTGGCACACAGAGAGCGAGCAGTTAGGAAATTGGCAAAAAGACAATGAGCAGTCAGGAAACTGGAACATAGACAGCGAGCTGTCAGGTATCTGGCAGACAGAAACACAGTCAGGAAACTGGCAAACAGACAACACAGTCAGGAAACTGGCACACAGAAAACCAACAGTCAAGAAACTGGCACACAGACAACGAGCAGTCAGATAACTGGCACACAGAAAACGAGCAGTCAGTAAACATTAACACACATAGTGAGCAGTCAGGAAAGTGGCACAACACAGCGAGCAGTCAGGAATCTGACACACAGGCAACACAGTCAGGAAACTGGCACACAAACAACCAACAGTCAGGAAACTGGCACACAGACAACCAACAATCGCGAAACTGGCACACAGACAACGCAGTCAGGAAACTGGCAGACCGACAGCAAGCAGTCAGGAAACTGGCACACGGACAAAACACTCAGGAAGCTGGCACATAAAAAACCAACAGTCAGGAAAATGGCACACAGAGAACGAGCAGTCAGGAAACTGGCACACAGACAATGCAGTCAGGAAACTGGCACACAGACAATGAGCAGTCAGAAAATTGGCACACAGACAATGAGCAGTCAGAAAATTGGCACACAGACAATGAGCAGTCAGAAAGTTGGCACACAGACAATGAGCAGTCAGATAATTGGCACACAGACAACACAGTTAGGAAACTGGCACACAGAAAGCACAGTCAGGAAACAGGCACACAGACATCGAGCAGACAGGAAACTGGCAAACAGACAATGAGCAGTCTGAAAACTGGCAAACAGACAACAAGTAGGCAGAAAACTGGCACACAGACAACGAGCAGTCAGATAACTGGCACACAGACAACGAGCAGTGAGTAAACATTAACACACATAGTAAGCAGTCAGGAAACTGGCACAACACAACGAGCAGTCAGGAATCTGACACACAGGCAACACAGTCAGGAAACTGGCACACAATCAACCAACAGTCAGGAAACTGGCACACAGAAAACCAACAATCGTGAAACTGGCACACAGACAACGCAGTCAGGAAACTGTCAGACCGACAGCAAGCAGTCAGGAAACTGGCACACGGACAAAACACTCAGGAAGCTGGCACACAAAAAACCAACAGTCAGGAAAATGGCACACAGAGAACGAGCAGTCAGGAAACTGGCACACAGACAATGCAGTCAGGAAACTGGCAATCTGACAACACAGACAGGAAACTTGCACACAGAATAACAACAGACAGGAAACTGGGAAACAGAAAACGAGCAGGCAGGAAACTGTCACACAGTTAACGCACAGTCAGTAAACTAGCACACAGACAACGAGCAGTCAGGAAACTGGCACACAGAAAGCGAGCAGTCAGGAAACTGGCACAACACATTGAGCAGTCAGGAAACTGGCACATAGACAGCAACGGTCAAAAATTTGATACAAAGACAATGATCAGTCAGGAAACTGGCACACAGACAGCAAGCAGTCAGGAAATTGGCAAACAGACAAGACAGTAAGGAAACTGGCACACAGAAAACAGTCAGGAAACAGGTACACAGACAACGAGCAGACAGGAAACTGGCAAACAGACAATGAGCAGTCAGGAAACTGGCAAAGAGACAACAAGTAGGCAGGAAACTGGCACACAGACAACGAGCAGTCAGATAACTGGCACACAGACAACAAGCAGTCAGGAAACCTTAACACAGATAGTGAGCAGTCAGGAAACTGGCACAACACAGCGAGCAGTCAGGAATCTGACACACAGGCAACACAGTCAGGAAACTGGCACAAAAACAACCAACAGTCAGGAAACTGGCACACAGACAACAAACAATCGTGAAACTGGCACACAGACAATGCAGTCAGGAAACTGTCAGACCGACAGCAAGCAGTCAGGAAACTGGCACACGGACAAAACAGTCAGGACGCTGGCACACAGACAACAAGCAGTCAGGAAATTGGCAAACTGACAACACAGACAGGAAACTTGCACACAGAATAACAACAGACAGGAAACTGGCAAACAGACAACGGGCAGGCAGGAAACAGTCACACAGTTAACGCACAGTCAGGAAACTAGCACACAGACAACGAGCAGTCGGGAAATTGGCAAACACACAACACAGTCAGCAAACTGGCACACAGACAAAGATCAGTCAGGAAACTTGAACAAAAACAGCGAGCTGTCAGGTATCTGGCAGACAGAAACAGTCAGGAAACTGGCAAACAGACAACACAGTCAGGAAACTGCCATACAGACAACCAACAGTCAAGAAACTGGCACACAGACAACAAATTCAGCAAGTTGGCACACAGACAACGCAGTCAGGAAACTGGCACACAGACAATGAGCAGTCAGAAAATTGGCACACAGACAATGAGCAGTCAGAAAATTGGCACACAGACAACACAGTCAGGAAACTGGCACACAGAAAACACAGTCAGGAAACAGGCACACAGACATCGAGCAGACAGGAAACTGGCAAACAGACAATGAGCAGTCTGAAAACTGGCAAACAGACAACGAGCAGCCAATAAACATTAACACACATAGTGAGCAGTCAGGAAACTGGCACAACACAGCGAGCAGTCAGGAATCTGACACACAGGCAACACAGTCAGGAAACTGGCACACAAACAACCAACAGTCAGGAAACTGGCACACAGACAACCAACAATCGCGAAACTGGCACACAGACAACACAGTCAGGAAACTGTCAGACCGACAGCAAGCAGTCAGGAAAATGGTACACGGACAAAACACTCAGGAAGCTGGCACACAAAAAACCAACAGTCAGGAAAATGGCACACAGAGAACGAGCAGTCAGGAAACTGGCACACAGACAATGCAGTGAGGAAACTGGCACACAGACAATGCAGTCAGGAAACTGGCACACAGACAATGCAGTCAGGAAACTGGCACACAGACAATGCAGTCAGGAAACTGGCACACAGACAACAAGCCGTCAGGAAATTGGCACAAAGACAATGAACAGTCAGGAAACTGGCACACAAACAACGAGCAGTCAGGAAACTGGCACACAGAGAGCGAGCAGTTAGGAAATTGGCAAAAAGACAATGAGCAGTCAGGAAACTGGAACATAGACAGCGAGCTGTCAGGTATCTGGCAGACAGAAACACAGTCAGGAAACTGGCAAACAGACAACACAGTCAGGAAACTGGCAAACAGAAAACCAACAGTCAAGAAACTGGCACACAGACAACAAATTCAGCAAGCAGTCAGGAAAATGGTACACGGACAAAACACTCAGGAAGCTGGCACACAAAAAACCAACAGTCAGGAAAATGGCACACAGAGAACGAGCAGTCAGGAAACTGGCACACAAACAACGAACAGTCAGGAAACTGGCTCACAAACAACGAGCAGTCAGGAAACTGGCACACAGAGAGCGAGCAGTTAGGAAATTGGCAAAAAGACAATGAGCAGTCAGGAAACTGGAACATAGACAGCGAGCTGTCAGGTATCTGGCAGACAGAAACACAGTCAGGAAACTGGCAAACAGACAACACAGTCAGGAAACTGGCACACAGAAAACCAACAGTCAGGAAACTGGCACACAGACAATGAGCAGTCAGAAAATTGGCACACAGACAATGAGCAGTCAGAAAATGGGCACACAGACAATGAGCAGTCAGAAAATTGGCACACAAACAACACAGTCAGGAAACAGGCACACAGACATCGAGCAGACAGGAAACTGGCAAACAGACAATGAGCAGTCTGAAAACTGGCAAACAGACAACAAGTAGGCAGGAAACTGGCACACAGACAACGAGCAGTCAGATAACTGGCACACAGAAAACGAGCAGTCAGTAAACATTAACACACATAGTGAGCAGTCAGGAAAGTGGCACAACACAGCGAGCAGTCAGGAATCTGACACACAGGCAACACAGTCAGGAAACTGGCACAAAAACAACCAACAGTCAGGAAACTGGCACACAGACAACCAACAATCGCGAAACTGGCACACAGACAACCAACAATCGCGAAACTGGCACACAGACAACGCAGTCAGGAAACTGGCAGACCGACAGCAAGCAGTCAGGAAACTGGCACACGGACAAAACACTCAGGAAGCTGGCACATAAAAAAACAACAGTCAGGAAAATGGCACACAGAGAACGAGCAGTCAGGAAACTGGCACACAGACAATGCAGTCAGGAAACTGGCACACAGACAATGAGCAGTCAGAAAATTGGCACACAGACAATGAGCAGTCAGAAAATTGGCACACAGACAATGAGCAGTCAGAAAATTGGCACACAGACAATGAGCAGTCAGAAAATTGGCACACAGACAATGAGCAGTCAGAAAATTGGCACACAGACAATGAGCAGTCAGAAAATTGGCACACAGACAACACAGTTAGGAAACTGGCACACAGAAAGCACAGTCAGGAAACAGGCACACAGACATCGAGCAGACAGGAAACTGGCAAACAGACAATGAGCAGTCTGAAAACTGGCAAACAGACAACAAGTAGGCAGAAAACTGGCACACAGACAACGAGCAGTCAGATAACTGGCACACAGACAACGAGCAGTGAGTAAACATTAACACACATAGTAAGCAGTCAGGAAACTGGCACAACACAACGAGCAAAACAACCAACAGTCAGGAAACTGGCACACAGACAACCAACAATCGTGAAACTGACACACAGACAACGCAGTCAGGAAACTGGCAGACCGACAGCAAGCAGTCAGGAAACTGGCACACGGACAAAACACTCAGGAAGCTGGCACACAAAAAACCAACAGTCAGGAAAATGGCACACAGAGAACGAGCAGTCAGGAAACTGGCACACAGACAATGCAGTCAGGAAACTGGCAATCTGACAACACAGACAGGAAACTTGCACACAGAATAACAACATACAGGAAACTGGGAAACAGACAACGAGCAGGCAGGAAACTGTCACACAGTTAACACACAGTCAGGAAACTAGCACACAGACAACGAGCAGTCAGGAAACTGGCACACAGAAAGCGAGCAGTCAGGAAACTGGCACAACACATTGAGCAGTCAGGAAACTGGCACATAGACAGCAACGGTCAAAAATTTGATACAAAGACAATGATCAGTCAGGAAACTGGCACACAGACAGCAAGCAGTCAGGAAATTGGCAAACAGACAAGACAGTAAGGAAACTGGCACACAGAAAAAGAGCAGCCAGGAAACAGGCACACAGACAACAAAGAGAGGAAACTGGCACACAGAAAAACATAAGTCAGGAAACTGGCAAAAATATAGGAAACTGGCACACAGAATAACATCAGACTGGAAACTGGCAAACAGACAACGTGCAGGCAGGAAACTGGCATACAGACAACGAGCAGTGAGGAAACTAGCACACAGACAAGGAGCAGTCAGGAAACTAGCACACAGACAACGAGCAGTCAGGAAACTGGCACAGAGACAGCGAGCAGTCAGGAAAGTGGCACACAGAGAGCGAGCAGTTAGGAAATTGGCAAAAAGACAATGAGCAGTCAGGAAACTGGCACACAGACAAAGATCAGTCAGGAAACTTGAACAAAGACAGCGAGCTGTCAGGTATCTGGCAGACAGAAACAGTCAGGAAACTGGCAAACAGACAACACAGTCAGGAAACTGCCATACAGACAACCAACAGTCAAGAAACTGGCACACAGACAACAAATTCAGCAAGTTGGCACACAGACAACGCAGTCAGGAAACTGGCACACAGACAATGAGCAGTCAGAAAATTGGCACACAGACAATGAGCAGTCAGAAAATTGGCACACAGACAACACAGTCAGGAAACTGGCACACAGAAAACACAGTCAGGACACAGGCACACAGACATCGAGCAGACAGGAAACTGGCAAACAGACAATGAGCAGTCTGAAAACTGGCAAACAGACAACAAGTAGGCAGGAAACTGGCACACAGACAACGAGCAGTCAGATAACTGGCACACAGACAACGAGCAGTCAGTAAACATTAACACACATAGTGAGCAGTCAGGAAACTGGCACAACACAGCGAGCAGTCAGGAATCTGACACACAGGCAACACAGTCAGGAAACTGGCACACAAACAACCAACAGTCAGGTAACTGGCACACAGACAACCAACAATCGCGAAACTGGCACACAGACAACGCAGTCAGGAAACTGTCAGACCGACAGCAAGCAGTCAGGAAAATGGTACACGGACAAAACACTCAGGAAGCTGGCACACAAAAAACCAACAGTCAGGAAAATGGCACACAGAGAACGAGCAGTCAGGAAACTGGCACACAGACAATGCAGTGAGGAAACTGGCACACAGACAATGCAGTCAGGAAACTGGCACACAGACAACAAGCCGTCAGGAAATTGGCACAAAGACAATGAACAGTCAGGAAACTGGCACACAAACAACGAGCAGTCAGGAAACTGGCACACAGAGAGCGAGCAGTTAGGAAATTGGCAAAAAGACAATGAGCAGTCAGGAAACTGGAACATAGACAGCGAGCTGTCAGGTATCTGGCAGACAGAAACACAGTCAGGAAACTGGCAAACAGACAACACAGTCAGGAAACTGGCACACAGAAAACCAACAGTCAAGAAACTGGCACACAGACAACGAGCAGTCAGATAACTGGCACACAGAAAACGAGCAGTCAGTAAACATTAACACACATAGTGAGCAGTCAGGAAAGTGGCACAACACAGCGAGCAGTCAGGAATCTGACACACAGGCAACACAGTCAGGAAACTGGCACACAAACAACCAACAGTCAGGAAACTGGCACACAGACAACCAACAATCGCGAAACTGGCACACAGACAACGCAGTCAGGAAACTGGCAGACCGACAGCAAGCAGTCAGGAAACTGGCACACGGACAAAACACTCAGGAAGCTGGCACATAAAAAACCAACAGTCAGGAAAATGGCACACAGAGAACGAGCAGTCAGGAAACTGGCACACAGACAATGCAGTCAGGAAACTGGCACACAGACAATGAGCAGTCAGAAAATTGGCACACAGACAATGAGCAGTCAGAAAATTGGCACACAGACAATGAGCAGTCAGAAAGTTGGCACACAGACAATGAGCAGTCAGATAATTGGCACACAGACAACACAGTTAGGAAACTGGCACACAGAAAGCACAGTCAGGAAACAGGCACACAGACATCGAGCAGACAGGAAACTGGCAAACAGACAATGAGCAGTCTGAAAACTGGCAAACAGACAACAAGTAGGCAGAAAACTGGCACACAGACAACGAGCAGTCAGATAACTGGCACACAGACAACGAGCAGTGAGTAAACATTAACACACATAGTAAGCAGTCAGGAAACTGGCACAACACAACGAGCAGTCAGGAATCTGACACACAGGCAACACAGTCAGGAAACTGGCACACAATCAACCAACAGTCAGGAAACTGGCACACAGAAAACCAACAATCGTGAAACTGGCACACAGACAACGCAGTCAGGAAACTGTCAGACCGACAGCAAGCAGTCAGGAAACTGGCACACGGACAAAACACTCAGGAAGCTGGCACACAAAAAACCAACAGTCAGGAAAATGGCACACAGAGAACGAGCAGTCAGGAAACTGGCACACAGACAATGCAGTCAGGAAACTGGCAATCTGACAACACAGACAGGAAACTTGCACACAGAATAACAACAGACAGGAAACTGGGAAACAGAAAACGAGCAGGCAGGAAACTGTCACACAGTTAACGCACAGTCAGTAATCTAGCACACAGACAACGAGCAGTCAGGAAACTGGCACACAGAAAGCGAGCAGTCAGGAAACTGGCACAACACATTGAGCAGTCAGGAAACTGGCACATAGACAGCAACGGTCAAAAATTTGATACAAAGACAATGATCAATCAGGAAACTGGCACACAGACAGCAAGCAGTCAGGAAATTGGCAAACAGACAAGACAGTAAGGAAACTGGCACACAGAAAACAGTCAGGAAACAGGTACACAGACAACGAGCAGACAGGAAACTGGCAAACAGACAATGAGCAGTCAGGAAACTGGCAAAGAGACAACAAGTAGGCAGGAAACTGGCACACAGACAACGAGCAGTCAGATAACTGGCACACAGACAACAAGCAGTCAGGAAACCTTAACACAGATAGTGAGCAGTCAGGAAACTGGCACAACACAGCGAGCAGTCAGGAATCTGACACACAGGCAACACAGTCAGGAAACTGGCACAAAAACAACCAACAGTCAGGAAACTGGCACACAGACAACAAACAATCGTGAAACTGGCACACAGACAATGCAGTCAGGAAACTGTCAGACCGACAGCAAGCAGTCAGGAAACTGGCACACGGACAAAACAGTCAGGACGCTGGCACACAGACAACAAGCAGTCAGGAAATTGGCAAACTGACAACACAGACAGGAAACTTGCACACAGAATAACAACAGACAGGAAACTGGCAAACAGACAACGGGCAGGCAGGAAACTGTCACACAGTTAACGCGCAGTCAGGAAACTAGCACACAGACAACGAGCAGTCGGGAAATTGGCAAACACACAACACAGTCAGCAAACTGGCACACAGACAAAGATCAGTCAGGAAACTTGAACAAAAACAGCGAGCTGTCAGGTATCTGGCAGACAGAAACAGTCAGGAAACTGGCAAACAGACAACACAGTCAGGAAACTGCCATACAGACAACCAACAGTCAAGAAACTGGCACACAGACAACAAATTCAGCAAGTTGGCACACAGACAACGCAGTCAGGAAACTGGCACACAGACAATGAGCAGTCAGAAAATTGGCACACAGACAATGAGCAGTCAGAAAATTGGCACACAGACAACACAGTCAGGAAACTGGCACACAGAAAACACAGTCAGGAAACAGGCACACAGACATCGAGCAGACAGGAAACTGGCAAACAGACAATGAGCAGTCTGAAAACTGGCAAACAGACAACGAGCAGCCAATAAACATTAACACACATAGTGAGCAGTCAGGAAACTGGCACAACACAGCGAGCAGTCAGGAATCTGACACACAGGCAACACAGTCAGGAAACTGGCACACAAACAACCAACAGTCAGGAAACTGGCACACAGACAACCAACAATCGCGAAACTGGCACACAGACAACACAGTCAGGAAACTGTCAGACCGACAGCAAGCAGTCAGGAAAATGGTACACGGACAAAACACTCAGGAAGCTGGCACACAAAAAACCAACAGTCAGGAAAATGGCACACAGAGAACGAGCAGTCAGGAAACTGGCACACAGACAATGCAGTGAGGAAACTGGCACACAGACAATGCAGTCAGGAAACTGGCACACAGACAATGCAGTCAGGAAACTGGCACACAGACAATGCAGTCAGGAAACTGGCACACAGACAACAAGCCGTCAGGAAATTGGCACAAAGACAATGAACAGTCAGGAAACTGGCACACAAACAACGAGCAGTCAGGAAACTGGCACACAGAGAGCGAGCAGTTAGGAAATTGGCAAAAAGACAATGAGCAGTCAGGAAACTGGAACATAGACAGCGAGCTGTCAGGTATCTGGCAGACAGAAACACAGTCAGGAAACTGGCAAACAGACAACACAGTCAGGAAACTGGCAAACAGAAAACCAACAGTCAAGAAACTGGCACACAGACAACAAATTCAGCAATTTGGCACACAGACAACGCAGTCAGGAAACTGGCACACAGACAATGAGCAGTCAGAAAATTGGCACACAGACAATGAGCAGTCAGAAAATGGGCACACAGACAATGAGCAGTCAGAAAATAGGCACACAAACAACACAGTCAGGAAACTGGCACACAGAAAACACAGTCAGGAAACAGGCACACAGACATCGAGCAGACAGGAAACTGGCAAACAGACAATGAGCAGTCTGAAAACTGGCAAACAGACAACAAGTAGGCAGGAAACTGGCACACAGACAATGAGCAGTCAGATAACTGGCACACAGACAACGAGCAGCCAATAAACATTAACACACATAGTGAGCAGTCAGGAAACTGGCACAACACAGCGAGCAGTCAGGAATCTGACACACAGGCAACACAGTCAGGAAACTGGCACACAAACAACCAACAGTCAGGAAACTGGCACACAGACAACCAACAATCGCGAAACTGGCACACAGACAACACAGTCAGGAAACTGTCAGACCGACAGCAAGCAGTCAGGAAAATGGTACACGGACAAAACACTCAGGAAGCTGGCACACAAAAAACCAACAGTCAGGAAAATGGCACACAGAGAACGAGCAGTCAGGAAACTGGCATACAGACAATGCAGTGAGGAAACTGGCACACAGACAATGCAGTCAGGAAACTGGCACACAGACAATGCAGTCAGGAAACTGGCACACAGACAACAAGCCGTCAGGAAATTGGCACAAAGACAATGAACAGTCAGGAAACTGGCACACAAACAACGAGTAATCAGGAAACTGGCACACAGAGAGCGAGCAGTTAGGAAATTGGCAAAAAGACAATGAGCAGTCAGGAAACTGGAACATAGACAGCGAGCTGTCAGGTATCTGGCAGACAGAAACACAGTCAGGAAACTGGCAAACAGACAACACAGTCAGGAAACTGGCAAACAGAAAACCAACAGTCAAGAAACTGGCACACAGACAACAAATTCAGCAATTTGGCACACAGACAACGCAGTCAGGAAACTGGCACACAGACAATGAGCAGTCAGAAAATTGGCACACAGACAATGAGCAGTCAGAAAATGGGCACACAGACAATGAGCAGTCAGAAAATAGGCACACAAACAACACAGTCAGGAAACTGGCACACAGAAAACACAGTCAGGAAACAGGCACACAGACATCGAGCAGACAGGAAACTGGCAAACAGACAATGAGCAGTCTGAAAACTGGCAAACAGACAACAAGTAGGCAGGAAACTGGCACACAGACAACGAGCAGTCAGATAACTGGCACACAGACAACGAGCAGCCAATAAACATTAACACACATAGTGAGCAGTCAGGAAACTGGCACAACACAGCGAGCAGTCAGGAATCTGACACACAGGCAACACAGTCAGGAAACTGGCACACAAACAACCAACAGTCAGGAAACTGGCACACAGACAACCAACAATCGCGAAACTGGCACACAGACAACACAGTCAGGAAACTGTCAGACCGACAGCAAGCAGTCAGGAAAATGGTACACGGACAAAACACTCAGGAAGCTGGCACACAAAAAACCAACAGTCAGGAAAATGGCACACAGAGAACGAGCAGTCAGGAAACTGGCACACAGACAATGCAGTGAGGAAACTGGCACACAGACAATGCAGTCAGGAAACTGGCACACAGACAATGCAGTCAGGAAACTGGCACACAGACAACAAGCCGTCAGGAAATTGGCACAAAGACAATGAACAGTCAGGAAACTGGCACACAAACAACGAGCAGTCAGGAAACTGGCACACAGAGAGCGAGCAGTTAGGAAATTGGCAAAAAGACAATGAGCAGTCAGGAAACTGGAACATAGACAGCGAGCTGTCAGGTATCTGGCAGACAGAAACACAGTCAGGAAACTGGCAAACAGACAACACAGTCAGGAAACTGGCACACAATCAACCAACAGTCAGGAAACTGGCACACAAACAACCAACAATCACGAAACTGGCACACAGACAACGCAGTCAGGAAACTGGCACGCGGACAAAACACCCAGGAAGCTGGCACACAAAAAACCAACAGTCAGGAAAATGACACACAGAGAACGAGCAGTCAGGAAACTGGTACACAGACAATGCAGTCAGGAAACTGGCAATCTGACAACACAGACAGGAAACTTGCACACAGAATAACAACAGACAGGAAACTGGGAAACAGACAACGAGCAGGCAGGAAACTGTCACACAGTTAACGCACAGTCAGTAAACTAGCACACAGACAACGAGCAGTCAGGAAACTGGCACACAGAAAGCGAGCAGTCAGGAAACTGGCACAACACAGTGAGAAGTCAGGAAACTGGCACATAGACAGCAACGGTCAAAAATTTGATACAAAGACAATGATCAGTCAGGAAACTGGCACACAGACAGAAAGCAGTCAGGAAATTGGCAAACAGACAAGACAGTAAGGAAACTGGCACACAGAAAACCAACAGTCAGGAAATTGGCACAAAGACAATGTATAGTCAGGAAACTGGCACACAGAAAAAGAGCAGTCAGGAAACTGGCACACAGACAACAACAGAGAGGAAACTGGTACACAGAAAAACATCAGTCAGGAAACTGGCACACAGACAATGAGCAGTCAGGAAACTGGTACATAGACAGCGAGCTGTCACGAATCTGGCAGACAGAAACACAGTCAGGAAACTGGCAAACAGACAACACAGTCAGGAAACTGGCACACAGACAACCAACAGTCAAGAAACAGGCACAAAGACAAAAAATTCAGCAAGTTGGCACACAGACAACGCAGTCAGGAAACTGGCACGCAGAAAACACAGTCAGGAAACAGGCACACAGACAACGAGCAGACAGGAAACTGGCAAACAGACAATGAGCAGTCTGAAAACAGGCAAACAGACAACAAGTAGGCAGGAAACTGGCACACAGACAACGAGCAGTCAGATAACTGGCACACAGACAACGAGCAGTCAATAAACATTAACACACATAGTGAGCAGTCAGGAAACTGGCACAACACAGCGAGCAGTCAGGAATCTGACACACAGGCAACACAGTCAGGAAACTGGCAAACAAACAACCAACAGTCAGGAAACTGGCACACAGACAACAAACAATCGTGAAACTGGCACACAGACAATGCAGTCAGGAAACTGTCAGACAGACAGCAAGCAGTCAGGAAACTGGCACACGGACAAAACACTCAGGAAGCTGGCAAACAAAAAACCAACAGTCAGGAAAATGGCACACAGAGAACGAGCAGTCAGGAAACTGGCACACAGACAATGCAGTCAGGAAACTAGCACACAGACAACAAATTCAGCAAGTTGGCACACAGACAACGCAGTCAGAAAACTGGCACACAGACAATGAGCAGTCAGAAAATTGGCACACAGACAATGAGCAGTCAGAAAATTGGCACACAGACAATGAGCAGTCAGAAAATTGGCACACAGACAACACAGTCAGGAAACTGGCACACAGAAAGCACAGTCAGGAAACAGGCACACAGAAATCGAGCAGACAGGAAACTGGCAAAAAGACAATGAGCAGTCTGAAAACTGGCAAACAGACAACAAGTAGGCAGGAAACTGGCACACAGACAACGAGCAGTCAGATAACTGGCACACAGACAACGAGCAGCCAATAAACATTAACACACATAGTGAGCAGTCAGGAAACTGGCACAACACAGCGAGCAGTCAGGAATCTGACACACAGGCAACACAGTCAGGAAACTGGCACAAAAACAACCAACAGTCAGGAAACTGGCACACAGACAACCAACAATCACGAAACTGGCACACAGCCAATGCAGTCAGGAAATTGGCAGACCGACAGCAAGCAGTCAGGAAACTGGCACACGGACAAAATACTCAGGAAGCTGGCACACAAAAAACCAACAGTCTGGAAAATGGCACACAGAGAACGAGCAGTCAGGAAACTGGCACACAGACAATGCAGTCAGGAAACTGGCACACAGACAACAAATTCAGCAAGTTGGCACACAGACAACGCTGTCAGAAAACTGGCACACAGACAATGAGCAGTCAGAAAATTGGCACACAGACAATGAGCAGTCAGAAAATTGGCACACAGACAACACAGTCAGGAAACTGGCACACAGAAAGCACAGTCAGGAAACAGGCACACAGAAATCGAGCAGACAGGAAACTGGCAAACAGACAATGAGCAGTCTGAAAACTGGCAAACAGACAACAAGTAGGCAGGAAACTGGCACACAGACAACGAGCAGTCAGATAACTGGCACACAGACAACGAGCAGTCAGTAAACATTAACACACATAGTGAGCAGTCAGGAAAGTGGCACAACACAGCGAGCAGTCAGGAATCTGACACAAAGGCAACACAGTCAGGAAAGTGGCACACAAACAACCAACAGTCAGGAAACTGGCACACAGACAACCAACAATCGCGAAACTGGCACACAGACAACGCATTCAGGAAACTGGCAGACCGACAGCAAGCAGTCAGGAAACTGGCACACGGACAAAACACTCAGGAAGCTGGCACATAAAAAACCAACAGTCAGGAAAATGGCACACAGAGAACGAGCAGTCAGGAAACTGGCACACAGACAATGCAGTCAGGAATCTGACACACAGGCAACACAGTCAGGAAACTGGCACAAAAACAACCAACAGTCACGAAACTGGCACATAGACAAGCAACAATCACGAAACTGGCACACAGACAATGAGCAGTCAGAAAATTGGCACACAGACAATGAGCAGTCAGAAAATTGGCACACAGACAACACAGTCATTTAACTGGCACACAGAAAGCACAGTCAGGAAACAGGCACACAGACATCGAGCAGACAGGAAACTGGCAAACAGACAATGAGCAGTCTGAAAACTGGCAAACAGACAACAAGTAGGCAGGAAACTGGCACACAGACAACGAGCAGTCAGATAACTGGCACACAGACAACGAGCAGTCAGTAAACATTAACACACATAGTGAGCAGTCAGGAAAGTGGCACAACACAGCGAGCAGTCAGGAATCTGACACACAGGCAACACAGTCAGGAAACTGGCACACAAACAACCAACAGTCAGGAAACTGGCACACAGACAACCAACAATCGCGAAACTGGCAAACAGACAACACAGTCAGGAAACTGGCACATGGACAAAACACTCAGGAAGCTGGCACATAAAAAACCAACAGTCAGGAAATTGGCACACAGAGAACGAGCCGTCAGGAAACTGGCACAAAGACAATGCAGTCAGGAAACTGGCACACAGACAGCCAACAGTCAAGAAACTGGCACAAAGACAACAAATTTAGCAAGTTGGCACACAGACAACGCAGTCAGGAAACTGGCACACAGACAATGAGCAGTCAGAAAATTGGCACACAGACAATGAGCAGTCAGAAAATTGGCACACAGACAATGAGCAGTCAGAAAATTGGCACACAGACAACACAGTCTGGAAACTGGCACACAAAGCACAGTCAGGAAACTGGTACACAGACATTGAGCAGACAGGAAACTGGCAAACAGACAATGAGCAGTCTGAAAACTGGCAAACAGACAACAAGTAGGCAGGAAACTGGGACACAGACAACGAGCAGTCAGATAACTGGCACACAGACAACGAGCAGTCAGTAAACATTAACACACATAGTGAGCAGTCAGGAAACTGGCACAACACAGCGAGCAGTCAGGAATCTGACACACAGGCAACAGAGTGAGGAAACTGGCACACAAACAACCAACAGTCAGGAAACTGGCACACAGCCAACCAACAATCTCGAAACTGGCACACAGACAACGCAGTCAGGAAATGGGCAGACCGACAGCAAGCAGTCAGGAAACTGGCACATGGACAAAACACTCAGGAAGCTGGCACATAAAAAACCAACAGTCAGGAAAATGACACACAGAGAACGAGCAGTCAGGAAACTGGCACACAGACAATGCAGTCAGGAAACTGGCACACAGACAACCAACAGTCAAGAAACTGGCACACAGACAACAAATTCAGCAAGTTGGCACACAGACAACGCAGTCAGGAAACTGGCACACAGACAATGAGCAGTCAGAAAATTGTCACACAGACAATGAGCAGTCAGAAAATTGGCACACAGACAATGAGCAGTCAGAAAATTGGCACACAGACAATGAGCAGTCAGAAAATTGGCACACAGACAACACAGTCAGGAAACTGGCACACAGAAAGCACAGTCAGGAAACAGGCACACAGACATCGAGCAGACAGGAAACTGGCAAACAGACAATGAGCAGTCTGAAAACTGGCAAACAGACAACAAGTAGGCAGGAAACTGGCACACAGAAAGCGAGCAGTCAGGAAACTGGCACAACACAGCAAGCAGTCAGGAAACTGGCACATAGACAGCAATGGTCAAAAATTTGATACAAAGACAATGATCAGTCAGGAAACTGGCATACAGACAGCAAGCAGTCAGGAAATTGGCACACAGACAAGACAGTAAGGAAACTGGCACACAGAAAACCAACAGTCAGGAAATTGGCACAAAGACAATGTATAGTCAGGAAACTGGCACACAGAAAAAGAGCAGCCAGGAAACTGGCACACAGACAACACAGATAGGAAACTGGCACACAGAAAAACATCAGTCAGGAAACTGGCACACAGACAATGAGCAGTCAGGAAACTGGTACATAGACAGCGAGCTGTCAGGAATCTGGCAGACAGAAACACAGTCAGGAAACTGGCAAACAGACAACCAACAGTCAAGAAACAGGCACAAAGACAACAAATTCAGCAAGTTGGCACACAGACAACGCAGTCAGGAAACTGGCACACAGAAAACACAGTCAGGAAACAAGCACACAGACAACGAGCAGACAGGAAACTGGCAAACAGACAACGAGCAGTCTGAAAACTGGCAAACAGACAACAAGTAGGCAGGAAACTGGCACACAGACAACGAGCAATCAGATAACGGGCACACAGACAACAAATTAAGCAACTTGGCACACAGACAACGCAGTCAGGAAACTGGCACACAGACAATGAGCAGTCAGAAAATTGGCACACAGACAATGAGCAGTCAGAAAATTGGCACACAGACAATGAGCAGTCAGAAAATTGGCACACAGACAACACAGTCAGGAAACTGGCACACAGAAAGCACAGTCAGGAAACAGGCACACAGACATCGAGCAGACAGGAAACTGGCAAACAGATAATGAGCAGTCTGAAAACTGGCAAACAGACAACAAGTAGGCAGGAAACTGGCACACAGACAACGAGCAGTCAGATAACTGGCACACAGACAACGAGCAGTCAATAAACATTAACACACATAGTGAGCAGTCAGGAAACTGGCACAACACAGCGAGCAGTCAGGAATCTGACACACAGGCAACACAGTCAGGAAACTGGCACAAAAACAACCAACAGTCAGGAAACTGGCACACAGACAACCAACAATCGCGAAACTGGCACACAGCCAATGCAGTCAGGAAACTGTCAGACCGACAGCAAGCAGTCAGGAAACTGGCACACGGAAAAAATACTCAGGAAGCTGGCACACAAAAAACCAACAGTCAGGAAACTGGCACACAGACAACAAATTCAGCAAGTTGGCACACAGACAACGCAGTCAGAAAACTGGCACACAGACAATGAGCAGTCAGAAAATTGGCACACAGACAATGAGCAGTCAGAAAATTGGCACACAGACAATGAGCAGTCAGAAAATTGGCACACAGACAATGAGCAGTCAGAAAATTGGCACACAGACAACACAGTCAGGAAACTGGCACACAGAAAGCACAGTCAGGAAACAGGCACACAGAAATCGAGCAGACAGGAAACTGTCAAACAGACAATGAGCAGTCTGAAAACTGGCAAACAGACAACAAGTAGGCAGGAAACTGGCACACAGACAACGAGCAGTCAGATAACTGGCACACAGACAATGAGCAGTCAGTAAACATTAACACACATAGTAAGCAGTCAGGAAACTGGTACAACACAGTGAGCAGTGAGGAATCTAACACACAGGCAACACAGTCAGGAAAGTGGCACACAAACAACCAACAGTCAGGAAACTGGCACACAGACAACCAACAATCGCGAAACTGGCGCACAGACAACGCATTCAGGAAACTGGCAGACCGACAGCAAGCAGTCAGGAAACTGGCACACGGACAAAACACTCAGGAAGCTGGCACATAAAAAACCAACAGTCAGGAAAATGGCACACAGAGAACGAGCAGTCAGGAAACTGGCACACAGACAATGCAGTCAGGAATCTGACACACAGGCAACACAGTCAGGAAACTGGCACAAAAACAAACAACAGTCACGAAACTGGCACACAGACAACCAACAATCGCGAAACTGGCACACAGACAATGCAGTCAGGAAACTGGCAGACCGACAGCAAGCAGTAAGGAAACTGGCAAACGGACAAAACACTCAGGAAGCTGGCACACAAAAAACCAACAGTCAGGAAAATGGCACACAGAGAACGAGCAGTCAGGAAACTGGCACACAGACAATGCAGTCAGGAAACTGGCACACAGACAACAAATTCAGCAAGTTGGCACACAGACAACGCAGTCAGGAAACTGGCACACAATGAGCAGTCAGAAAATTGGCACACAGACAATGAGCAGTCAGAAAATTGGCACACAGACAACACAGTCATTTAACTGGCACACAGAAAGCACAGTCAGGAAACAGGCACACAGACATCGAGCAGACAGGAAACTGGCAAACAGACAATGAACAGTCTGAAAACTGGCAAACAGACAACAAGTAGGCAGGAAACTGGCACACAGACAACGAGCAGTCAGATAACTGGCACACAGACAACGAGCAGTCAGTAAATATTAACACACATAGTGAGCAGTCAGGAAACTGGCACAACACAGCGAGCTGTCAGGAATCTGACACACAGGCAACACAGTCAGGAAACTGGCACACAAACAACCAACAGTCAGGAAACTGGCACACAGACAACCAACAATCGCGAAACTGGCAAACAGACAACGCAGTCAGGAAACTGTCAGACCGACAGCAAGCAGTCAGGAAACTGGCACACGGACAAAACACTCAGGAAGCTGGCACATAAAAAACCAACAGTCAGGAAAATGGCACACAGAGAACGAGCAGTCAGGAAACTGGCACACAGACAATGCAGTCAGGAAACTGGCACACAGACAACCAACAGTCAAGAAACTGGCACACAGACAACAAATTCAGCAAGTTGGCACACAGACAACGCAGTCAGGAAACTGGCACACAGACAATGAGCAGTCAGAAAATTGGCACACAGACAATGAGCAGTCAGAAAATTGGCACACAGACAACACAGTCTGGAAACTGGCACACAAAGCACAGTCAGGAAACTGGCACACAGACATTGAGCAGACAGGAAACTGGCAAACAGACAATGAGCAGTCTGAAAACTGGCAAACAGACAACAAGTAGGCAGGAAACTGGCACACAGACAACGAGCAGTCAGATAACTGGCACACAGACAACGAGCAGTCAGTAAACATTAACACACATAGGGAGCAGTCAGGAAACTGGCACAACACAGCGAGCAGTCAGGAATCTGACACACAGGCAACACAGTCAGGAAACTGGCACACAAACAACCAACAGTCAGGAAACTGGCACACAGACAACCAACAATCGCGAAACTGGCACACAGACAACGCAGTCAGGAAACTGGCACATGGACAAAACACTCAGGAAGCTGGCACATAAAAAACCAACAGTCAGAAAAATGGCACACAGAGAACGAGCAGTCAGGATACTGGCACACAGACAATGCAGTCAGGAAACTGGCACACAGACAACCAACAGTGAAGAAACTGGCACACAGACAACAAATTCATGAAGTTAGCACACAGACAACGCAGTCAGGAAACTGGCACACAGACAATGAGCAGTCAGAAAATTGGCACACAGACAATGAGCAGTCAGAAAATTGGCACACAGACAGTGAGCAGTCAGAAAATTGGCACAGAGACAACACAGTCAGGAAAATGGCACACAGAAAGCACAGTCAGGAAACAGGCACACAGACATCGAGCAGACAGGAAACTGGCAAACAGACAATGAGCAGTCAGAAAACTGGCAAACAGACAACAAGTAGGCAGGAAACTGGCACACAAAAAGCGAGCAGTCAGGAAACTGGCACAACACAGCGAGCAGTCAGGAAACTGGCACAACACAGCGAGCAGTCAGGAAACTGGCACATAGACAGCAACGGTCAAAAATTTGATACAAAGACAATGATCAGTCAGGAAACTGACATACAGACAGCAGTCATGAAATTGGCACACAGACAAGACAGTAAGGAAACTGGCACACAGAAAACCAACAGTCAGGAAATTGGCACAAAGACAATGTATAGTCAGGAAACTGGCACACAGAAAAAGAGCAGCCAGGAAACTGGCACATAGACAACACAGAGAGGAAACTGGCACACAGAAAAACATCAGTCAGGAAACTGGCACACAGACAATGAGCAGTCAGGAAACTGGTACATAGACAGCGAGCTGTCAGGAATCTGGCAGACAGAAACACAGTCAGGAAACTGGCAAACAAACAACACAGTCAGGAAACTGGCACACAGACAACCAACAGTCAAGAAACAGGCACAAAGACAACAAATTCAGCAAGTTGGCACACAGACAACGCAGTCAGGAAACTGGCACACAGAAAACACAGTAAGGAAACAGGCACACAGACAACGAGCAGACAGGAAACTGGCAAACAGTCAACGAGCAGTCTGAAAACTGGCAAACAGACAACAAGTAGGCAGGAAACTGGCACACAGACAACAAGCAGTCAGATAACGCGCACACAGACAACGAGCAGTCAATAAACCTTAACACACATAGTGAGCAGTCAGGAAACTGGCACACAGCGAGCAGTCAGGAATCTGACACACAGGCAACACAGTCAGGAAACTGGCACAAAAACAACCAACAGTCAGGAAACTGGCACACAGACAACCAACAATCGCAAAACTGGCACACAGCCAATGCAGTCAGGAAACTGGCAGACCGACAGCAAGCAGTCAGGAAACTGGCACATGGACAAAACACTCAGGAAGCTGGCACACAAAAAACCAACAGTCAGGAAAATGGCACACAGAGAACGAGCAGTCAGGAAACTGGCACACAGACAATGCAGTCAGGAAACTGGCACACAGACAACAAATTCAGCAAGTTGGCACACAGACAACGCAGTCAGGAAACTGGCACACAGACAATGAGCAGTCAGAAAATTGTCACACAGACAATGAGCAGTCAGAAAATTGGCACACAGACAATGAGCAGTCAGAAAATTGGCACACAGACAATGAGCAGTCAGAAAATTGGCACACAGACAACACAGTCAGGAAACTGGCACACAGAAAGCACAGTCAGGAAACAGGCACACAGACAACAAGCAGACAGGAAACTGGCAAACAGATAATGAGCAGTCTGAAAACTGGCAAACAGACAACAAGTAGGCAGGAAACTGGCACACAGACAACGAGCATTCAGATAACTGGCACACAGACAACGAGCAGTCAATAAACATTAACACACATAGTGAGCAGTCAGGAAACTGGCACAACACAGCGAGCAGTCAGGAATCTGACACACAGGCAACACAGTCAGGAAACTGGCACGAAAACAACCAACAGTCAGGAAACTGGCACACAGACAACCAACAGTCGCAAAAGTGGCACACAGACAATGCAGTCAGGAAACTGTCAGACCGACAGCAAGCAGTCAGGAAACTGGCACACGGACAAAACACTCAGGAAGCTGGCACACAAAAAACCAACAGTCAGGAAAATGGCACACAGAGAACGAGCAGTCAGGAAACTGGCACACAGACAATGCAGTCAGGAAACTGGCACACAGACAACAAATTCAGCAAGTTGGCACACAGACAACGCAGTCATGAAACTGGCACACAGACAATGAGCAGTCAGAAAATTGGCACACAGACAATGTGCAGTCAGAAAATTGGCACACAGACAATGAGCAGTCAGAAAATTGGCACACAGACAACACAGTCAGGAAACTGGCACACAGAAAGCACAGTCAGGAAACAGGCACACAGACAACAAGCAGACAGGAAACTGGCAAACAGATAATGAGCAGTCTGAAAACTGGCAAACAGACAACAAGTAGGCAGGAAACTGGCACACAGACAACGAGCAGTCAGATATCTGGCACACAGACAACGAGCAGTCAATAAACATTAACACACATAGTGAGCAGTCAGGAAACTGGCACACAGGCAACACAGTCAGGAAACTGGCACGAAAACAACCAACAGTCAGGAAACTGGCACACAGACAACCAACAATCGCGAAACTGGCACACAGCCAATGCAGTCAGGAAACTGTCAGACCGACAGCAAGCAGTCAGGAAACTGGCACACGGACAAAATACTCAGGAAGCTGGCACACAAAAAACCAACAGTCAGGAAAATGGCACACAGAGAACGAGCAGTCAGGAAACTGGCACACAGACAATGCAGTCAGGAAAGTGGCACACAGACAACAAAATCAGCAAGTTGGCACACAGACAACGCAGTCAGAAAACTGGCACACAGACAATGAGCAGTCAGAAAACTGGCACACAGACAATCAGCAGTCAGAAAATTGGCACACAGACAATGAGCAGTCAGAAAATTGGCACACAGACAATGAGCAGTCAGAAAATTGGCACACAGACAACACAGTCAGGAAACTGGCACACAGAAAGCACAGTCAGGAAACAGGCACACAGAAATCGAGCAGACAGGAAACTGGCAAACAGACAATGAGCAGTCTGAAAACTGGCAAACAGACAACAAGTAGGCAGGAAACTGGGACACAGACAACGAGCAGTCAGATAACTGGCACACAGAAAACGAGCAGTCAGTAAACATTAACACACATAGTGAGCAGTCAGGAAACTGGTACAACACAGCGAGCAGTCAGGAATCTGACACACAGGCAACACAGTCAGGAAACTGGCACACAAACAACCAACAGTCAGGAAACTGGCGCAATGAAAACCAACAATCGCGAAACTGGCACACAGACAACGCATTCAGGAAACTGGCAGACCGACAGCAAGCAGTCAGGAAACTGGCACACGGACAAAACACTCAGGAAGCTGGCACATAAAAAACCAACAGTCAGGAAAATGGCACACAGAACGAGCAGTCAGGAAACTGGCACACAGACAATGCAGTCAGGAATCTGACACACAGGCAACACAGTCAGCAAACTGGCACAAAAACAAACAACAGTCACGAAACTGGCACACAGACAACCAACAATCGCGAAACTGGCACACAGACAATGCAGTCAGGAAACTGGCAGACCGACAGCAAGCAGTCAGGAAACTGGCACACGGACAAAACACTCAGGAAGCTGGCACACAAAAAACCAACAGTCAGGAAAATGGCACACAGAGAACGAGCAGTCAGGAAACTGGCACACAGACAATGCAGTCAGGAAACTGGCACACAGACAACAAATTCAGCAAGTTGGCACACAGACAACGCAGTCAGGAAACTGGCACACAGACAATGAGCAGTCAGAAAATTGGCACACAGACAATGAGCAGTCAGAAAATTGGCACACAGACAACACAGTCATTTAACTGGCACACAGAAAGCACAGTCAGGAAACAGGCACACAGACATCGAGCAGACAGGAAACTGGCAAACAGACAATGAGCAGTCTGAAAACTGGCAAACAGACAACAAGTAGGCAGGAAACAGGCACACAGACAACGAGCGGTCAGATAACTGGCACACAGACAACGAGCAGTCAGTAAACATTAACACACATATTGAGCAGTCAGGAAAGTGGCACAACACAGCGAGCTGTCAGGAATCTGACACACAGGCAACACAGTCAGGAAACTGGCACACAAACAACCAACAGTCAGGAAACTGGCACACAGACAACCAACAATCGCGAAACTGGCAAACAGACAACGCAGTCAGGAAACTGGCAGACCGACAGCAAACAGTCAGGAAACTGGCACATGGACAAAACACTCAGGAAGCTGGCACATAAAAAACCAACAGTCAGGAAAATGGCACACAGAGAACGAGCAGTCAGGAAACTGGCACACAGACAATGCAGTCAGGAAACTGGCACACAGACAACCAACAGTCAAGAAACTGGCACACAGACAACAAATTCAGCAAGTTGGCACACAGACAATGCAGTCAGGAAACTGGCACACAGACAATGAGCAGTCAGAAAATTGGCACACAGACAATGAGCAGTCAGAAAATTGGCACACAGACAACACAGTCTGGAAACTGGCACACAAAGCACAGTCAGGAAACTGGCACACAGACATTGAGCAGACAGGAAACTGGCAAACAGACAATGAGCAGTCTGAAAACTGGCAAACAGACAACAAGTAGGCAGGAAACTGGCACACAGACAACGAGCAGTCAGATAACTGGCACACAGACAACGAGCAGTCAGTAAACATTAACACACATAGTGAGCAGTCAGAAAACTGGCAAACAGACAACAAGTAGGCAGGAAACTGGCACACAGAAAGCGAGCAGTCAGGAAACTGGCACAACACAGCGAGCAGTCAGGAAACTGGCACATAGACAGCAACGGTCAAAAATTTGATACAATGACAATGATCAGTCAGGAAACTGGCATACAGACAGCAAGCAGTCAGGAAATTGGCACACAGACAAGACAGTAAGGAAACTGGCACACAGAAAACCAACAGTCAGGAAATTGGCACAAAGACAATGTATAGTCAGGAAACTGGCAGACAGAAAAAGAGCAGCCAGGAAACTGGCACACAGACAACACAGAGAGGAAACTGGCACACGGAAAAACATCAGTCAGGAAACTGGCACACAGACAATGAGCAGTCAGGAAACTCGTACATAGACAGCGAGCTGTCACGAATCTGGCAGACAGAAACACAGTCAGGAAACTGGCAAACAGACAACACAGTCAGGAAACTGGCACACAGACAACCAACAGTCAAGAAACAGGCACAAAGACAACAAATTCAGCAAGTTGGCACACAGACAACGCAGTCAGGAAACTGGCACACAGAAAACACAGTCAGGAAACAGGCACACAGACAACAAGCAGACAGGAAACTGGCAAACAGACAACGAGCAGTCTGAAAACTGGCAAACAGACAACATGTAGGCAGGAAACTGGCACACAGACAACGAGCAGTCAGATAACTGGCACACAGACAACGAGCAGTCAGTAAACATTAACACACATAGTGAGCAGTCAGGAAACTGGCACACAGCAAGCAGTCAGGAATCTGACACACAGGCAACACAGTCAGGAAACTGGCACAAAAACAACCATCAGTCAGGAAACTCGCACACAGACAACCAACAATCGCAAAACTGGCACACAGCCAATGCAGTCAGGAAACTGGTAGACCGACAGCAAGCAGTCAGGAAACTGGCACACGGACAAAACACTCAGGAAGCTGGCACACAAAAAACCAACAGTCAGGAAAATGGCACACAGAGAACGAGCAGTCAGGAAAATGGCACACAGACAATGCAGTCAGGAAACTGGCACACAGACAATGCAGTCAGGAAACTGGCACACAGACAAAAAATTCAGCAAGTTGGCACACAGACAATGAGCAGTCAGAAAATTGGCACACAGACAATGAGCAGTCAGAAAATTGGCACACAGACAATGAGCAGTCAGAAAATTGGCACACAGACAACACAGTCAGGAAACTGGCACACAGAAAGCACAGTCAGGAAACAGGCACACAGACATCGAGCAGACAGGAAACTGGCAAACAGATAATGAGCAGTCTGAAAACTGGCAAACAGACAACAAGTAGGCAGGAAACTGGCACACAGACAACGAGCAGTCAGATAACTGGCACACAGACAACGAGCAATCAGTAAACATTAACACACATAGTGAGCAGTCAGGAAACGGGCACAACACAGCGAGCAGTCAGGAATCTGACACACAGGCAACACAGTCAGGAAACTGGCACACAAACAACCAACAGTCAGGAAACTGGCACACAGACAACCAACAATCGCGAAACTGGCACACAGACAACCAACAATCGCGAAACTGCCACACAGACAACGCAGTCAGGAAACTGGCAGACCGACAGCAAGCAGTCAGGAAACTGGCACACGGACAAAACACTCAGGAAGCTGGCACATAAAAAACCAACAGTCAGGAAAATGGCACACAGAGAACGAGCAGTCAGGAAACTGGCACACAGGCAATGCAGTCAGGAAACTGGCACACAACCAACAGTCAAGAAACTGGCAAACAGACAACAAATTCAGCAAGTTGGCACACAGACAACACAGTCAGGAAACGGGCACACAGACAATGAGCAGTCAGAAAATTGGCACACAGACAATGAGCAGTCAGAAAATTGGCACACAGACAACACAGTCAGGAGACTGGCACACAGAAAGCACAGTCAGGAAACAGGCACACAGACATTGAGCAGACAGGAAACTGGCAAACAGACAATGAGCAGTCTGAAAACTGGCAAACAGACAACAAGTAGGCAGGAAACTGGCACACAGACAACGAGCAGTCATATAACTGGCACACAGACAACGAGCAGTCAGTAAACATTAACACACATAGTGAGCAGTCAGGAAAGTGGCACAAAAGAGCGCGCAGTCAGGAATCTGACACACAGGCAACACAGTCAGGAAACTGGCACACAAACAACCAACAGTCAGGAAACTGGCACACAGACAACCAACAATCGCGAAACTGGCACACAGACAACGCAGTCAGGAAACTGGCAGACCGACAGCAAGCAGTCAGGAAACTGGCACACGGACAAAACACTCAGGAAGCTGGCACATAATAAACCAACAGTCAGGAAAATGGCACACAGAGAACGAGCAGTCAGGAAACTGGCACACAGACAATGCAGTCAGGAAACTGGCACAGAAAACAAATTCAGCAAGTTGGCACACAGACAACGCAGTCAGGAAACTGGCACACAGACAATGAGCAGTCAGAAAATTGGCACACAGACAATGAGCAGTCAGAAAATGGGCACACAGACAATGAACAGTCAGAACATTGGCACACAGAAAACACAGTCAGGAAACTGGCATACAGACAACACAGTCAGGAAACAGGCACACAGACATCGAGCAGACAGGAAACTGGCAAACACACAATGAGCAGTCTGAAAACTGGCAAACAGACAACAAGTAGGCAGGAAACTGGAACACAGACAACGAGCAGTCAGATAACTGGCACACAGACAACGAGCAGTCAGTAAACATTAACACACATAGTGAGAAGTCAGGGAACTGGCACAACACAGCGAACAGTCAGGAATTTGACATACAGGCAACACAGTCAGGAAATTGGCACATAAAAAACCATCAGTCAGGAAACTGGCACACAGACAACCAACAATCGCGAAACTGGCACACAGACAACGCAGTCAGGAAACTGGCAGACCGACAGCAAGCAGTCAGGAAACTGGCACACGGACAAAACACTCAGGAAGCTGGCACATAAAAAACCAACAGTCAGGAAAATGGCACACAGAGAACGAGCAGTCAGGAAACTGGCACACAGACAATGCAGTCAGGAAACTGGCACACAGACAACCAACAGTCAAGAAACTGGCACACAGACAACCAACAGTCAAGAAACTGGCACACAGACACCAAATTCAGCAAGTTGGCACACAGACAACGCAGTCAGGAAAGTGGCACACAGACAAAGAGCAGTCAGAAAATTGGCACACAGACAATGAGCAGTCAGAAAATTGGCACACAGACAACACAGTCAGGAAACTGGCACACAGAAAGCACAGTCAGGAAACAGGCACACAGACATCGAGCAGACAGGAAACTGGCAAACAGACAATGAGCAGTCTGAAAACTGGCAAACAGACAACAAGTAGGCAGGAAACTGGCACACAGACAACCAACAGTCAAGAAACTGGCACACAGACAACCAACAGTCAAGAAACTGGCACACAGACAACCAACAATCGCGAAACTGGCACACAGACAACGCAGTCAGGAAACTGGCAGACCGACAGCAAGCAGTCAGGAAACTGGCACACAGACAAAACACTCAGGAAGCTGGCACATAATAAACCAACAGTCAGGAAAATGGCAAACAGAGAACGAGCAGTCAGGAAACTGGCACACAGACAATGCAGTCAGGAAACTGGCACACAATGAGCAGTCTGAAAACTGGCAAACAGACAACATGTAGGCAGGAAACAGGCACACAGACAACGAGCAGTCAGTAAACATTAACACACAGAGTGAGCAGTTAGGAAACTGGCACAACACAGCGAGCAGTCAGGAATCTGACACACAGGCAACACAGTCAGGAAACTGGCACACAAACAACCAACAGTCAGGAAACTGGCACACAGTCAACCAACAATCGCGAAACTGGCACACAGTCAACGCAGTCAGGAAACTGTCAGACCGACAGCAAGCAGTCAGGAAACTGGCACACGGACAAAACACTCAGGAAGCTGGCACACAAAAAACCAACAGTCAGGAAAATGGCACACGGAGAACGAGCAGTCAGGAAACTGGCACACAGACAATGCAGTCAGGAAACTGGCAAACTGACAACACAGACAGGAAACTTGCACACAGAATAACAACAGACAGGAAACTGGCAAACAGACAACGAGCAGGCAGGAAACTGTCACATAGTTAACGCACAGTCAGTAAACTAGCACACAGACAACGAGCAGTCAGGAAACTGGCACACAGAAAGCGAGCAGTCAGGAAACTGGCACAACACAGCGAGCAGTCAGGAAACTGGCACATAGACAGCAACGGTCAAAAATTTGATACAAAGACAATGATCAGTCAGGAAACTGGCATACAGACAGCAAGCAGTCAGGAAATTGGCACACAGACAAGACAGTAAGGAAACTGGCACACAGAAAACCAACAGTCAGGAAATTGGCACAAAGACAATGTATAGTCAGGAAACTGGCACACAGAAAAAGAGCAGCCAGGAAACTGGCACACAGACAACACAGAGAGGAAACTGGCACACAGAAAAACATCAGTCAAGAAACTGGCACACAGACAATGAGCAGTCAGGAAACTGGTACATAGACAGCGAGCTGTCAGGAATCTGGCAGACAGAAACACAGTCAGGAAACTGGCAAACAGACAACACAGTCAGGAAACTGGCACAAAGACAACCAACAGTCAAGAAACAGGCACAAAGACAACAAATTCAGCAAGTTGGCACAAGACAACACAGTCAGGAAACTGGCACAAGGAAAACACAGTCAGGAAACAGGCACACAGACAACAAGTAGGCAGGAAACTGGCAAACAGACAAGTCAGGAAAATGGCACACAGACAGCGAGCAGTCAGGAAACTGGCACCCAGACCATGAGCAGTCAGGAAATTGGCACACAGACAATGAGCAGTCAAGAAACTGGCACACAGACAACACAGTCAGGAAACTGGCACAGAGACCATGAGCAGTCAGGAAATTGCACACAGACAATGAGCAGTCAAGAAACTGGCACGCAGACAACACAGTCAGGAAACTGGCACACAGACAACACAGTCAGGAAACTGGCACACAGACAACACAGTCAGGAAACTGGCACACAGACAACGAGCAGTCAGGAAACTGGCAAACAGACAATGAGCAGGCAGGAATCTGGCACACAGACAATGAGCAGTCAGGAAACTGGCACACAGACAATGAGCAGTCAGGAAACTGGCACACAGGCAATGTGCAGTCAGGAAACTGGCACACAGACAATGTGCAGTCAGGAAACTGGCACACAGACAATGTGCAGTCAGGAAACTGGCACACAGACAGTGAGCAGTCAGGAAATCGGCACAACACAGCGAGCAGTCAGGAAAGTGGCACATAGACAGCTACAGTCAAAAATTTGACACAAAGACAATGATCAGTCAGTAAACTGGCACACAGACAGCAAGCAGTCAGGAAATTGGCACACAGGCAACGAGCAGTTAGGAAACGGGCACAGAGACAACGAGCAGCCAGGAAACTGGCACACAGACAACAGAGACAGGAAACTGGCACACAGAAAACCAACAGTCAGGAAACTTGCACACAGACAGCGATCAGTCAGGAAACTGGCACATAGACAGTGAGCTGTCAGGTATCTGGCACATAGACAGTGAGCTGTCAGGTATCTGGCAGACAGAAATACAGTCAGGAAACTGGCAAACAGACAACACAGTCAGGAAACTGGCACACAGACAACCAACAGTCAAGAAACTGGCACACAGACAACAAATTCAGAAAGTTGGCACACAAACAACACAGTCAGGAAACTAGCACAAAACAGCGAGCAGTCAGGAAACTGGCACAAAACAGCGAGCAGTCAGGAAACTAGCACATAGACAGCAACGGTCAAAAATTTGACACAAAGACAATGATCAGTCAGGAAACTGGCACACAGAGAGCAAGCAGTCAGGAAATTGCCACAGAGACAAAACAGAAAGGAAACTGGCAAACAGAAATCCAACAGTCAGCAAATTGGAACAAAGACAATGAGCAGTCAGGAAACTGGCACACAAACAACGAGCAGTCAGGAAACTGGCACACAAACAACGAGCAGTCAGGAAAATGGCACACAGACAACACAGACAGGAAACTGGCATACAGAAAAACAACAGTCAGAAAACTGGCAAACAGACAACGAGCAGTCAGGAAACTGGCACACAGAGAGCAACAGTTAGGAAATTTGCAAAAAGACAATGAGCAGTCAGGAAACAGGCACTTAGACAGCGATCAGTCAGGAAACTGGCACATAGACAGCGAGCTGTCAGGTATCTGGCAGACAAACACAGTCAGGAAACTGGCAAAAAGACAACACAGTCAGGAAACTGGCACACAGACAACAAACAGTCAAGAAACTGGCACACAGACAACAAATTCAGCAAGTTGGCACACAGACAACGCAGTCAGGAAACTGGCACACAGAGAATGAGCACTCAGGAAATTGGCACACAGACAACGAGCAGTCAGGAAACTGGCACACATTCAACACAGGCAGGAAACTGGCACACAGAAAACACAGTCAGGAAACTGGCACACAGACAGCAAGCAGTCAGGAAATTGGCACACTGACAACAGAGACAGGAAACTGGCACACAGAAAACCAACAGTCAGGAAACTTGCACACAGACAGCGATCAGTCAGGAAACTGGCACATAGACAGTGAGCTGTCAGGTATCTGGCAGACAGAAACACAGTCAGGACACTGGCAAACAGACAACACAGTCAGGAAACTGGCACACAGACAACCAACAGTCAAGAAACTGGCACACAGACAACAAATTCAGAAAGTTGGCACACAGACAACGCAGTCAGGAAACTGGCACACAGACATTGAGCAGTCAGGAAAATGGCACACAGACAACGAGCAGTTAGGAAACTGGCACACAGACAACAAGCAGTCAGGAAACTGGCAAACAGACAGGAAACTGGCACACAGAATAACAACAGACTGGAAACTGGCAAACAGACAACGTGCAGGCAGGAAACTGGCACACAGACAAGGAGCAGTCAGGAAACTAGCACACAGACAACGAGCAGTCAGGAAACTGGCACAAAACAGCGAGCAGTCAGGAAACTAGCACATAGACAGCAACGGTCAAAAATTTGACACAAAGACAATGATCAGTCAGGAAACTGGCACACAGACTGCAAGCAGTCAGGAAATTGCCACAGAGACAACACAGAAAGGAAACTGGCAAACAGAAATCCAACAGTCAGGAAATTGGAACAAAGACAATGAGCAGTCAAGAAACTGGCACACAAACAACGAGCAGTCAGGAAAATGGCACACAGACAACACAAACAGGAAACTGGCATACAGAAAAACAACAGTCAGAAAACTGGCAAACAGACAACGAGCAGTCAGGAAACTGGCACACAGAGAGCAACAGTTAGGAAATTTGCAAAAAGACAATGAGCAGTCAGGAAACAGGCACTTAGACAGTGATCAGTCAGGAAACTGGCACACAGACAGCGAGCTGTCAGGTATCTGGCAAACAAACACAGTCAGGAAACTGGCAAACAGACAACACAGTCAGGAAACTGGCACACAGACAACCAACAGTAAAGAAACTGGCACACAGACAACAAATTCAGAAAGTTGGCACACAGACAACGCAGTCAGGAAACTGGCACACAGAGAATGAGCACTCAGGAAATTGGCACACAGACAACGAGCAGTCAGGAAACTGGCAAACAGACAGGAAACTGGCACACAGAATAACAACAGACTGGAAACTGGCAAACAGACAACGTGCAGGCAGGAAACTGGCACACAGACAACGAGCAGTGAGGAAACTAGCACAAAGACAAGGAGCAGTCAGGAAACTAGCACACAGACAATGAACAGTCAGGAAACTGGCACAAAACAGCGAGCAGTCAGGAAACTAGCACATAGACAGCAACGGTTAGGAAATTTGCAAAAAGACAATGAGCAGTCAGGAAACAGGCACTTAGACAGCGATCAGTCAGGAAACTGGCACATAGACAGCGAGCTGTCAGGTATCTGGCAGACAAACACAGTCAGGAAACTGGCAAACAGACAACACAGTCAGGAAACTGGCACACAGACAACCAACAGTCAAGAAACTGGCACACAGACAACAAATTCAGCAAGTTGGCACATAGACAATGCAGTCAGGAAACTGGCACACAGACAATGAGCACTCAGGAAATTGGCACACAGACAACGAGCAGTCAGGAAACTGGCACAAATTCAACACAGGCAGGAAACTGGCACACAGAAAACACAGTCAGGAAACTGGCACAGAGAATAACAACAGACAGGAAACTGGCAAACAGACAACGAGCAGGCAGGAAATGGGCACACAGACAACGAGCAGTCAGGAAGCTGGCACAAAGAGAGCGAGCAGTTAAGAAATTGGCAAAAAAGACAATGAGCAGTCAGGAAAGTGGCACACAGTTAACGCGCAGTCAGGAAACTAGCACCCAGACAATGAGCAGTCAGGAAATTGGCACACAGACAATGAGCAGTCAGGAAACTGGCACACAGACAACGAGCAGTCAGAAAACTGGCAAACAGACAATGAGCAGTCAGGAAAATGGCACACAGACAACAAGCAGGCAGGAAACTGGCACACAGACAACGAGCAGTCAGGAAACTGGCACACAGACAACGTGCAGTCAGGAAACTGGCACACAGACAGTGAGCAGTCAGGAAACCGGCACAACACAGCGAGAAGTCAGGAAAGTGGCACATAGACAGCAACAGTCAAAAATTTGACACAAAGACAATGATCAGTCAGTAAACTGGCACACAGACAGCAAGCAGTCAGGAAATTGGCACACAGACAACAGAGACAGGAAACTGGCACACAGAAAACCAACAGTCAGGAAACTTGCACACAGACAGCGATCAGTCAGGAAACTGGCACATAGACAGTGAGCTGTCAGGTATCTGGCAGACAGAAACACAGTCAGGACATTGGCAAACAGACAACACAGTCAGGAAACTGGCACACAGACAACCAACAGTCAAGAAACTGGCACACTGACAACAAATTCAGAAAGTTGGCACACAGACAACGCAGTCAGGAAACTGGCACACAGACATTGAGCAGTCAGGAAATTGGCACACAGACAATGAGCAGTTAGGAAACTGGCACACAGACAACAAGCAGTCAGGAAACTGGCAAACAGACAGGAAACTGGCACACAGAATAACAACAGACTGGAAACTGGCAAACAGACAACGTGCAGGCAGGAAACTGGCACACAGACAACGAGCAGTGAGGAAACTAGCACACAGACAAGGAGCAGTCAGGAAACTAGCACACAGACAACGAGCAGTCAGGAAACTGGCACAAAACAGCGAGCAGTCAGGAAACTAGCACATAGACAGCAACGGTCAAAAATTTGACACAAAGACAATGATCAGTCAGGAAACTGGCACACAGACAGCAAGCAGTCAGGAAATTGCCACAGAGACAACACAGAAAGGAAACTGGCAAACAGAAATCCAACAGTCAGGAAATTGGAACAAAGACAATGAGCAGTCAAGAAACTGGCACACAAACAACGAGCAGTCAGGAAAATGGCACACAGACAACACAAACAGGAAACTGGCATACAGAAAAACAACAGTCAGAAAACTGGCAAACAGACAACGAGCAGTCAGGAAACTGGCACACAGAGAGCAACAGTTAGGAAATTTGCAAAAAGACAATGAGCAGTCAGGAAACAGGCACTTAGACAGTGATCAGTCAGGAAACTGGCACACAGACAGCGAGCTGTCAGGTATCTGGCAAACAAACACAGTCAGGAAACTGGCAAACAGACAACACAGTCAGGAAACTGGCACACAGACAACCAACAGTCAAGAAACTGGCACACAGACAACAAATTCAGAAAGTTGGCACACAGACAACGCAGTCAGGAAACTGGCACACAGAGAATGAGCACTCAGGAAATTGGCACACAGACAACGAGCAGTCAGGAAACTGGCACACATTCAACACAGGCAGGAAACTGGCACACAGAAAACACAGTCAGGAAACTGGCACACAGACAGCAAGCAGTCAGGAAATTGGCACACAGACAACAGAGACAGGAAACTGGCACACAGAAAACCAACAGTCAGGAAACTTGCACACAGACAGCGATCAGTCAGGAAACTGGCACATAGACAGTGAGCTGTCAGGTATCTGGCAGACAGAAACACAGTCAGGAAACTGGCAAACAGACAACACAGTCAGGAAACTGGCACACAGACAACCAACAGTCAAGAAACTGGCACACAGACAACAAATTCAGAAAGTTGGCACACAGACAACGCAGTCAGGAAACTGGCACACAGACATTGAGCAGTCAGGAAAATGGCACACAGACAACAAGCAGTCAGGAAACTGGCAAACAGACAGGAAACTGGCACACAGAATAACAACAGACTGGAAACTGGCAAACAGACAACGTGCAGGCAGGAAACTGGCACACAGACAACGAGCAGTGAGGAAACTAGCACAAAGACAAGGAGCAGTCAGGAAACTAGCACACAGACAACGAACAGTCAGGAAACTGGCACAAAACAGCGAGCAGTCAGGAAACTAGCACATAGACAGCAACGGTCAAAAATTTGACACAAAGACAATGATCAGTCAGGAAACTGGCACACAGACAGCAAGCAGTCAGGAAATTGCCACAGGGACAACACAGAAAGGAAACTGGCAAACAGAAAACCAACAGTCAGGAAATTGGCACAAAGACAATGAGCAGTCAGGAAACTGGCACACAAACAACGAGCAGTCAGGAAAATGGCACACAGACAACACAGACAGGAAACTGGCATACAGAAAAGCAACAGTCAGAAAACTGGGAAATAGACAACGAGCAGTCAGGAAACTGGCACACAGAGAGCAACAGTTAGGAAATTTGCAAAAAGACAATGAGCAGTCAGGAAACAGGCACTTAGACAGCGATCAGTCAGGAAACTGGCACATAGACAGCGAGCTGTCAGGTATCTGGCAGACAAACACAGTCAGGAAACTGGCAAACAGACAACACAGTCAGGAAACTGGCACACAGACAACCAACAGTCAAGAAACTGGCACACAGACAACAAATTCAGCAAGTTGGCACATAGACAATGCAGTCAGGAAACTGGCACACAGACAATGAGCACTCAGGAAATTGGCACACAGACAACGAGCAGTCAGGAAACTGGCACAAATTCAACACAGGCAGGAAACTGGCACACAGAAAACACAGTCAGGAAACTGGCACAGAGAATAACAACAGACAGGAAACTGGCAAACAGACAACGAGCAGGCAGGAAATGGGCACACAGACAACGAGCAGTCAGGAAGCTGGCACAAAGAGAGCGAGCAGTTAAGAAATTGGCAAAAAGACAATGAGCAGTCAGGAAAGTGGCACACAGTTAACGCGCAGTCAGGAAACTAGCACCCAGACAATGAGCAGTCAGGAAATTGGCACACAGACAATGAGCAGTCAGGAAACTGGCACACAGACAACGAGCAGTCAGAAAACTGGCAAACAGACAATGAGCAGTCAGGAAAATGGCACACAGACAACAAGCAGGCAGGAAACTGGCACACAGACAACGAGCAGTCAGGAAACTGGCACACAGACAACGTGCAGTCAGGAAACTGGCACACAGACAGTGAGCAGTCAGGAAACCGGCACAACACAGCGAGAAGTCAGGAAAGTGGCACATAGACAGCAACAGTCAAAAATTTGACACAAAGACAATGATCAGTCAGTAAACTGGCACACAGACAGCAAGCAGTCAGGAAATTGGCACACAGACAACAGAGACAGGAAACTGGCACACAGAAAACCAACAGTCAGGAAACTTGCACACAGACAGCGATCAGTCAGGAAACTGGCACATAGACAGTGAGCTGTCAGGTATCTGGCAGACAGAAACACAGTCAGGACATTGGCAAACAGACAACACAGTCAGGAAACTGGCACACAGACAACCAACAGTCAAGAAACTGGCACACTGACAACAAATTCAGAAAGTTGGCACACAGACAACGCAGTCAGGAAACTGGCACACAGACATTGAGCAGTCAGGAAATTGGCACACAGACAATGAGCAGTTAGGAAACTGGCACACAGACAACAAGCAGTCAGGAAACTGGCAAACAGACAGGAAACTGGCACACAGAATAACAACAGACTGGAAACTGGCAAACAGACAACGTGCAGGCAGGAAACTGGCACACAGACAACGAGCAGTGAGGAAACTAGCACACAGACAAGGAGCAGTCAGGAAACTAGCACACAGACAACGAGCAGTCAGGAAACTGGCACAAAACAGCGAGCAGTCAGGAAACTAGCACATAGACAGCAACGGTCAAAAATTTGACACAAAGACAATGATCAGTCAGGAAACTGGCACACAGACAGCAAGCAGTCAGGAAATTGCCACAGAGACAACACAGAAAGGAAACTGGCAAACAGAAATCCAACAGTCAGGAAATTGGAACAAAGACAATGAGCAGTCAAGAAACTGGCACACAAACAACGAGCAGTCAGGAAAATTGCACACAGACAACACAGACAGGAAACTGGCATACAGAAAAACAACAGTCAGAAAACTGGCAAACAGACAACGAGCAGTCAGGAAACTGGCACACAGAGAGCAACAGTTAGGAAATTTGCAAAAAGACAATGAGCAGTCAGGAAACAGGCACTTAGACAGTGATCAGTCAGGAAACTGGCACATAGACAGTGAGCTGTCAGGTATCTGGCAGACAAACACAGTCAGGAAACTGGCAAACAGACAACACAGTCAGGAAACTGGCACACAGACAACAAACAGTCAAGAAACTGGCACACAGACAACAAATTCAGAAAGTTGGCACACAGACAACGCAGTCAGGAAACTGGCACACAGAGAATGAGCACTCAGGAAATTGGCACACAGACAACGAGCAGTCAGGAAACTGGCACACATTCAACACAGGCAGGAAACTGGCACACAGAAAACACAGTCAGGAAACTGGCACACAGACAGCAAGCAGTCAGGAAATTGGCACACAGACAACAGAGACAGAAAACTGGCACACAGAAAACCAACAGTCAGGAAACTTGCACACAGACAGCGATCAGTCAGGAAACTGGCACATAGACAGTGAGCTGTCAGGTATCTGGCAGACAGAAACACAGTCAGGAAACTGGCAAACAGACAACACAGTCAGGAAACTGGCACACAGACAACCAACAGTCAAGAAACTGGCACACAGACAACAAATTCAGAAAGTTGGCACACAGACAACGCAGTCAGGAAACTGGCACACAGACATTGAGCAGTCAGGAAAATGGCACACAGACAACGAGCAGTTAGGAAACTGGCACACAGACAACAAGCAGTCAGGAAACTGGCAAACAGACAGGAAACTGGCACACAGAATAACAACAGACTGGAAACTGGCAAACAGACAACGTGCAGGCAGGAAATGGCACACAGACAACGAGCAGTGAGGAAACTAGCACAAAGACAAGGAGCAGTCAGGAAACTAGCACACAGACAACGAACAGTCAGGAAACTGGCACAAAACAGCGAGCAGTCAGGAAACTAGCACATAGACAGCAACGGTCAAAAATTTGACACAAAGACAATGATCAGTCAGGAAACTGGCACACAGACAGCAAGCAGTCAGGAAATTGCCACAGGGACAACACAGAAAGGAAACTGGCAAACAGAAAACCAACAGTCAGGAAATTGGAACAAAGACAATGAGCAGTCAGGAAACTGGCACACAAACAACGAGCAGTCAGGAAAATGGCACACAGACAACACAGACAGGAAACTGGCATACAGAAAAACAACAGTCAGAAAACTGGCAAACAGACAACGAGCAGTCAGGAAACTGGCACACAGAGAGCAACAGTTAGGAAATTTGCAAAAAGACAATGAGCAGTCAGGAAACAGGCACTTAGACAGCGATCAGTCAGGAAACTGGCACATAGACAGCGAGCTGTCAGGTATCTGGCAGACAAACACAGTCAGGAAACTGGCAAACAGACAACACAGTCAGGAAACTGGCACACAGACAACCAACAGTCAAGAAACTGGCACACAGACAACAAATTCAGCAAGTTGGCACATAGACAATGCAGTCAGGAAACTGGCACACAGACAATGAGCACTCAGGAAATTGGCACACAGACAACGAGCAGTCAGGAAACTGGCACAAATTCAACACAGGCAGGAAACTGGCACACAGAAAACACAGTCAGGAAACTGGCACAGAGAATAACAACAGACAGGAAACTGGCAAACAGACAACGAGCAGGCAGGAAACGGGCACACAGACAACGAGCAGTCAGGAAACTGGCACAAAGAGAGCGAGCAGTTAAGAAATTGGCAAAAAGACAATGAGCAGTCAGGAAAGTGGCACACAGTTAACGCGCAGTCAGGAAACTAGCACCCAGACAATGAGCAGTCAGGAAATTGGCACACAGACAATGAGCAGTCAGGAAACTGGCACACAGACAACGAGCAGTCAGAAAACTGGCAAACAGACAATGAGCAGTCAGGAAAATGGCACACAGACAACAAGCAGGCAGGAAACTGGCACACAGACAACGAGCAGTCAGGAAACTGGCACACAGACAACGTGCAGTCAGGAAACAGGCACACAGACAGTGAGCAGTCAGGAAACCGGCACAACACAGCGAGAAGTCAGGAAAGTGGCACATAGACAGCAACAGTCAAAAATTTGACACAAAGACAATGATCAGTCAGTAAACTGGCACACAGACAGCAAGCAGTCAGGAAATTGGCACACAGACAACAGAGACAGGAAACTGGCACACAGAAAACCAACAGTCAGGAAACTTGCACACAGACAGCGATCAGTCAGGAAACTGGCACATAGACAGTGAGCTGTCAGGTATCTGGCAGACAGAAACACAGTCAGGAAACTGGCAAACAGACAACACAGTCAGGAAACTGGCACACAGACAACCAACAGTCAAGAAACTGGCACACAGACAACAAATTCAGAAAGTTGGCACACAGACAACGCAGTCAGGAAACTGGCACACAGACATTGAGCAGTCAGGAAAATGGCACACAGACAACGAGCAGTTAGGAAACTGGCACACAGACAACAAGCAGTCAGGAAACTGGCAAACAGACAGGAAACTGGCACACAGAATAACAACAGACTGGAAACTGGCAAACAGACAACGTGCAGGCAGGAAACTGGCACACAGACAACGAGCAGTGAGGAAACTAGCACAAAGACAAGGAGCAGTCAGGAAACTAGCACACAGACAACGAACAGTCAGGAAACTGGCACAAAACAGCGAGCAGTCAGGAAACTAGCACATAGACAGCAACGGTCAAAAATTTGACACAAAGACAATGATCAGTCAGGAAACTGGCACACAGACAGCAAGCAGTCAGGAAATTGCCACAGGGACAACACAGAAAGGAAACTGGCAAACAGAAAACCAACAGTCAGGAAATTGGCACAAAGACAATGAGCAGTCAGGAAACTGGCACACAAACAACGAGCAGTCAGGAAAATGGCACACAGACAACACAGACAGGAAACTGGCATACAGAAAAGCAACAGTCAGAAAACTGGGAAATAGACAACGAGCAGTCAGGAAACTGGCACACAGAGAGCAACAGTTAGGAAATTTGCAAAAAGACAATGAGCAGTCAGGAAACAGGCACTTAGACAGCGATAAGTCAGGAAACTGGCACATAGACAGCGAGCTGTCAGGTATCTGGCAGACAAACACAGTCAGGAAACTGGCAAACAGACAACACCGTCAGGAAACTGGCACACAGACAACCAACAGTCAAGAAACTGGCACACAGACAACAAATTCAGCAAGTTGGCACATAGACAATGCAGTCAGGAAACTGGCACACAGACAATGAGCACTCAGGAAATTGGCACACAGACAACGAGCAGTCAGGAAACTGGCACAAATTCAACACAGGCAGGAAACTGGCACACAGAAAACACAGTCAGGAAACTGGCACAGAGAATAACAACAGACAGGAAACTGGCAAACAGACAACGAGCAGGCAGGAAATGGGCACACAGACAACGAGCAGTCAGGAAGCTGGCACAAAGAGAGCGAGCAGTTAAGAAATTGGCAAAAAGACAATGAGCAGTCAGGAAAGTGGCACACAGTTAACGCGCAGTCAGGAAACTAGCACCCAGACAATGAGCAGTCAGGAAATTGGCACACAGACAATGAGCAGTCAGGAAACTGGCACACAGACAACGAGCAGTCAGAAAACTGGCAAACAGACAATGAGCAGTCAGGAAAATGGCACACAGACAACAAGCAGGCAGGAAACTGGCACACAGACAACGAGCAGTCAGGAAACTGGCACACAGACAACGTGCAGTCAGGAAACTGGCACACAGACAGTGAGCAGTCAGGAAACCGGCACAACACAGCGAGAAGTCAGGAAAGTGGCACATAGACAGCAACAGTCAAAAATTTGACACAAAGACAATGATCAGTCAGTAAACTGGCACACAGACAGCAAGCAGTCAGGAAATTGGCACACAGACAACAGAGACAGGAAACTGGCACACAGAAAACCAACAGTCAGGAAACTTGCACACAGACAGCGATCAGTCAGGAAACTGGCACATAGACAGTGAGCTGTCAGGTATCTGGCAGACAGAAACACAGTCAGGACATTGGCAAACAGACAACACAGTCAGGAAACTGGCACACAGACAACCAACAGTCAAGAAACTGGCACACTGACAACAAATTCAGAAAGTTGGCACACAGACAACGCAGTCAGGAAACTGGCACACAGACATTGAGCAGTCAGGAAATTGGCACACAGACAATGAGCAGTTAGGAAACTGGCACACAGACAACAAGCAGTCAGGAAACTGGCAAACAGACAGGAAACTGGCACACAGAATAACAACAGACTGGAAACTGGCAAACAGACAACGTGCAGGCAGGAAACTGGCACACAGACAACGAGCAGTGAGGAAACTAGCACACAGACAAGGAGCAGTCAGGAAACTAGCACACAGACAACGAGCAGTCAGGAAACTGGCACAAAACAGAGAGCAGTCAGGAAACTAGCACATAGACAGCAACGGTCAAAAATTTGACACAAAGACAATGATCAGTCAGGAAACTGGCACACAGACAGCAAGCAGTCAGGAAATTGCCACAGAGACAACACAGAAAGGAAACTGGCAAACAGAAATCCAACAGTCAGGAAATTGGAACAAAGACAATGAGCAGTCAAGAAACTGGCACACAAACAACGAGCAGTCAGGAAAATTGCACACAGACAACACAGACAGGAAACTGGCATACAGAAAAACAACAGTCAGAAAACTGGCAAACAGACAACGAGCAGTCAGGAAACTGGCACACAGAGAGCAACAGTCAGGAAATTTGCAAAAAGACAATGAGCAGTCAGGAAACAGGCACTTAGACAGTGATCAGTCAGGAAACTGGCACATAGACAGTGAGCTGTCAGGTATCTGGCAGACAAACACAGTCAGGAAACTGGCAAACAGACAACACAGTCAGGAAACTGGCACACAGACAACAAACAGTCAAGAAACTGGCACACAGACAACAAATTCAGAAAGTTGGCACACAGACAACGCAGTCAGGAAACTGGCACACAGAGAATGAGCACTCAGGAAATTGGCACACAGACAACGAGCAGTCAGGAAACTGGCACACATTCAACACAGGCAGGAAACTGGCACACAGAAAACACAGTCAGGAAACTGGCACACAGACAGCAAGCAGTCAGGAAACTGGCACACAGACAGCAAGCAGTCAGGAAATTGGCACACAGACAACAGAGACAGAAAACTGGCACACAGAAAACCAACAGTCAGGAAACTTGCACACAGACAGCGATCAGTCAGGAAACTGGCACATAGACAGTGAGCTGTCAGGTATCTGGCAGACAGAAACACAGTCAGGAAACTGGCAAACAGACAACACAGTCAGGAAACTGGCACACAGACAACCAACAGTCAAGAAAGTGGCACAAAGACAACAAATTCAGAAAGTTGGCACACAGACAACGCAGTCAGGAAACTGGCACACAGACATTGAGCAGTCAGGAAAATGGCACACAGACAACGAGCAGTTAGGAAACTGGCACACAGACAACAAGCAGTCAGGAAACTGGCAAACAGACAGGAAACTGGCACACAGAATAACAACAGACTGGAAACTGGCAAACAGACAACGTGCAGGCAGGAAACTGGCACACAGACAACGAGCAGTGAGGAAACTAGCACAAAGACAAGGAGCAGTCAGGAAACTAGCACACAGACAACGAACAGTCAGGAAACTGGCACAAAACAGCGAGCAGTCAGGAAACTAGCACATAGACAGCAACGGTCAAAAATTTGACACAAAGACAATGATCAGTCAGGAAACTGGCACACAGACAGCAAGCAGTCAGGAAATTGCCACAGGGACAACACAGAAAGGAAACTGGCAAACAGAAAACCAACAGTCAGGAAATTGGCACAAAGACAATGAGCAGTCAGGAAACTGGCACACAAACAACGAGCAGTCAGGAAAATGGCACACAGACAACACAGACAGGAAACTGGCATACAGAAAAGCAACAGTCAGAAAACTGGGAAATAGACAACGAGCAGTCAGGAAACTGGCACACAGAGAGCAACAGTTAGGAAATTTGCAAAAAGACAATGAGCAGTCAGGAAACAGGCACTTAGACAGCGATCAGTCAGGAAACTGGCACATAGACAGCGAGCTGTCAGGTATCTGGCAGACAAACACAGTCAGGAAACTGGCAAACAGACAACACAGTCAGGAAACTGGCACACAGACAACCAACAGTCAAGAAACTGGCACACAGACAACAAATTCAGCAAGTTGGCACACAGACAACGCAGTCAGGAAACTGGCACACAGAGAATGAGCACTCAGGAAATTGGCACACAGACAACGAGCAGTCAGGAAACTGGCACACATTCAACACAGGCAGGAAACTGGCACACAGAAAACACAGTCAGGAAACTGGCACACAGACAGCAAGCAGTCAGGAAATTGGCACACAGACAACAGAGACAGAAAACTGGCACACAGAAAACCAACAGTCAGGAAACTTGCACACAGACAGCGATCAGTCAGGAAACTGGCACATAGACAGTGAGCTGTCAGGTATCTGGCAGACAGAAACACAGTCAGGAAACTGGCAAACAGACAACACAGTCAGGAAACTGGCACACAGACAACCAACAGTCAAGAAACTGGCACACAGACAACAAATTCAGAAAGTTGGCACACAGACAACGCAGTCAGGAAACTGGCACACAGACATTGAGCAGTCAGGAAAATGGCACACAGACAACGAGCAGTTAGGAAACTGGCACACAGACAACAAGCAGTCAGGAAACTGGCAAACAGACAGGAAACTGGCACACAGAATAACAACAGACTGGAAACTGGCAAACAGACAACGTGCAGGCAGGAAATGGCACACAGACAACGAGCAGTGAGGAAACTAGCACAAAGACAAGGAGCAGTCAGGAAACTAGCACACAGACAACGAACAGTCAGGAAACTGGCACAAAACAGCGAGCAGTCAGGAAACTAGCACATAGACAGCAACGGTCAAAAATTTGACACAAAGACAATGATCAGTCAGGAAACTGGCACACAGACAGCAAGCAGTCAGGAAATTGCCACAGGGACAACACAGAAAGGAAACTGGCAAACAGAAAACCAACAGTCAGGAAATTGGAACAAAGACAATGAGCAGTCAGGAAACTGGCACACAAACAACGAGCAGTCAGGAAAATGGCACACAGACAACACAGACAGGAAACTGGCATACAGAAAAACAACAGTCAGAAAACTGGCAAACAGACAACGAGCAGTCAGGAAACTGGCACACAGAGAGCAACAGTTAGGAAATTTGCAAAAAGACAATGAGCAGTCAGGAAACAGGCACTTAGACAGCGATCAGTCAGGAAACTGGCACATAGACAGCGAGCTGTCAGGTATCTGGCAGACAAACACAGTCAGGAAACTGGCAAACAGACAACACAGTCAGGAAACTGGCACACAGACAACCAACAGTCAAGAAACTGGCACACAGACAACAAATTCAGCAAGTTGGCACATAGACAATGCAGTCAGGAAACTGGCACACAGACAATGAGCACTCAGGAAATTGGCACACAGACAACGAGCAGTCAGGAAACTGGCACAAATTCAACACAGGCAGGAAACTGGCACACAGAAAACACAGTCAGGAAACTGGCACAGAGAATAACAACAGACAGGAAACTGGCAAACAGACAACGAGCAGGCAGGAAACGGGCACACAGACAACGAGCAGTCAGGAAACTGGCACAAAGAGAGCGAGCAGTTAAGAAATTGGCAAAAAGACAATGAGCAGTCAGGAAAGTGGCACACAGTTAACGCGCAGTCAGGAAACTAGCACCCAGACAATGAGCAGTCAGGAAATTGGCACACAGACAATGAGCAGTCAGGAAACTGGCACACAGACAACGAGCAGTCAGAAAACTGGCAAACAGACAATGAGCAGTCAGGAAAATGGCACACAGACAACAAGCAGGCAGGAAACTGGCACACAGACAACGAGCAGTCAGGAAACTGGCACACAGACAACGTGCAGTCAGGAAACTGGCACACAGACAGTGAGCAGTCAGGAAACCGGCACAACACAGCGAGAAGTCAGGAAAGTGGCACATAGACAGCAACAGTCAAAAATTTGACACAAAGACAATGATCAGTCAGTAAACTGGCACACAGACAGCAAGCAGTCAGGAAATTGGCACACAGACAACAGAGACAGGAAACTGGCACACAGAAAACCAACAGTCAGGAAACTTGCACACAGACAGCGATCAGTCAGGAAACTGGCACATAGACAGTGAGCTGTCAGGTATCTGGCAGACAGAAACACAGTCAGGACATTGGCAAACAGACAACACAGTCAGGAAACTGGCACACAGACAACCAACAGTCAAGAAACTGGCACACTGACAACAAATTCAGAAAGTTGGCACACAGACAACGCAGTCAGGAAACTGGCACACAGACATTGAGCAGTCAGGAAATTGGCACACAGACAATGAGCAGTTAGGAAACTGGCACACAGACAACAAGCAGTCAGGAAACTGGCAAACAGACAGGAAACTGGCACACAGAATAACAACAGACTGGAAACTGGCAAACAGACAACGTGCAGGCAGGAAACTGGCACACAGACAACGAGCAGTGAGGAAACTAGCACACAGACAAGGAGCAGTCAGGAAACTAGCACACAGACAACGAGCAGTCAGGAAACTGGCACAAAACAGCGAGCAGTCAGGAAACTAGCACATAGACAGCAACGGTCAAAAATTTGACACAAAGACAATGATCAGTCAGGAAACTGGCACACAGACAGCAAGCAGTCAGGAAATTGCCACAGAGACAACACAGAAAGGAAACTGGCAAACAGAAATCCAACAGTCAGGAAATTGGAACAAAGACAATGAGCAGTCAAGAAACTGGCACACAAACAACGAGCAGTCAGGAAAATGGCACACAGACAACACAAACAGGAAACTGGCATACAGAAAAACAACAGTCAGAAAACTGGCAAACAGACAACGAGCAGTCAGGAAACTGGCACACAGAGAGCAACAGTTAGGAAATTTGCAAAAAGACAATGAGCAGTCAGGAAACAGGCACTTAGACAGTGATCAGTCAGGAAACTGGCACATAGACAGTGAGCTGTCAGGTATCTGGCAGACAAACACAGTCAGGAAACTGGCAAACAGACAACACAGTCAGGAAACTGGCACACAGACAACCAACAGTCAAGAAACTGGCACACAGACAACAAATTCAGCAAGTTGGCACACAGACAACGCAGTCAGGAAACTGGCACACATTCAACACAGGCAGGAAACTGGCACACAGAAAACACAGTCAGGAAACTGGCACAAAGACAGCAAGCAGTCAGGAAATTGGCACACAGACAACAGAGACAGGAAACTGGCACACAGAAAACCAATAGTCAGGAAACTTGCACACAGACAGCGATCAGTCAGGAAACTGGCACATAGACAGTGAGCTGTCAGGTATCTGGCAGACAGAAACACAGTCAGGAAACTGGCAAACAGACAACACAGTCAGGAAACTGGCACACAGACAACCAACAGTCAAGAAACTGGCACACAGACAACAAATTCAGAAAGTTGGCACACAGACAACGCAGTCAGGAAACTGGCACACAGACATTGAGCAGTCAGGAAATTGGCACACAGACAATGAGCAGTTAGGAAACTGGCACACAGACAACAAGCAGTCAGGAAACTGGCAAACAGACAGGAAACTGGCACACAGAATAACAACAGACTGGAAACTGGCAAACAGACAACGTGCAGGCAGGAAACTGGCACACAGACAACGAGCAGTGAGGAAACTAGCACACAGACAAGGAGCAGTCAGGAAACTAGCACACAGACAACGAGCAGTCAGGAAACTGGCACAAAACAGCGAGCAGTCAGGAAACTAGCACATAGACAGCAACGGTCAAAAATTTGACACAAAGACAATGATCAGTCAGGAAACTGGCACACAGACAGCAAGCAGTCAGGAAATTGCCACAGAGACAACACAGAAAGGAAACTGGCAAACAGAAATCCAACAGTCAGGAAATTGGAACAAAGACAATGAGCAGTCAAGAAACTGGCACACAAACAACGAGCAGTCAGGAAAATGGCACACAGACAACACAAACAGGAAACTGGCATACAGAAAAACAACAGTCAGAAAACTGGCAAACAGACAACGAGCAGTCAGGAAACTGGCACACAGAGAGCAACAGTTAGGAAATTTGCAAAAAGACAATGAGCAGTCAGGAAACAGGCACTTAGACAGTGATCAGTCAGGAAACTGGCACATAGACAGTGAGCTGTCAGGTATCTGGCAGACAAACACAGTCAGGAAACTGGCAAACAGACAACACAGTCAGGAAACTGGCACACAGACAACCAACAGTCAAGAAACTGGCACACAGACAACAAATTCAGCAAGTTGGCACACAGACAACGCAGTCAGGAAACTGGCACACATTCAACACAGGCAGGAAACTGGCACACAGAAAACACAGTCAGGAAACTGGCACAAAGACAGCAAGCAGTCAGGAAATTGGCACACAGACAACAGAGACAGGAAACTGGCACACAGAAAACCAATAGTCAGGAAACTTGCACACAGACAGCGATCAGTCAGGAAACTGGCACATAGACAGTGAGCTGTCAGGTATCTGGCAGACAGAAACACAGTCAGGAAACTGGCAAACAGACAACACAGTCAGGAAACTGGCACACAGACAACCAACAGTCAAGAAACTGGCACACAGACAACAAATTCAGAAAGTTGGCACACAGACAACGCAGTCAGGAAACTGGCACACAGACACTGAGCAGTCAGGAAAATGGCACACAGACAACGAGCAGTTAGGAAACTGGCACACAGACAACAAGCAGTCAGGAAACTGGCAAACAGACAGGAAACTGGCACACAGAATAACAACAGACTGGAAACTGGCAAACAGACAACGTGCAGGCAGGAAACTGGCACACAGACAAAGAGGAGTGAGGAAACTAGCACACAGACAACGAGCAGTCAGGAAACTAGCACACAGACAACGAGCAGTCAGGAAACTAGCACATAGACAGCAACGGTCAAAAATTTGACACAAAGACAATGATCAGTCAGGAAACTGGCACACAGACAGCAAGCAGTCAGGAAATTGGCACACAGATAAGACAGTAAGGAAACTGGCAAACAGAAATCCAACAGTCAGGAAATTGGAACAAAGACAATGAGCAGTCAAGAAACTGGCACACAAACAACGAGCAGTCAGGAAAATGGCACACAGACAACACAAACAGGAAACTGGCATACAGAAAAACAACAGTCAGAAAACTGGCAAACAGACAACGAGCAGTCAGGAAACTGGCACACAGAGAGCAACAGTCAGGAAATTTGCAAAAAGACAATGAGCAGTCAGGAAACAGGCACTTAGACAGTGATCAGTCAGGAAACTGGCACATAGACAGCGAGCTGTCAGGTATCTGGCAGACAAACACAGTCAGGAAACTGGCAAACAGACAACACAGTCAGGAAACTGGCACACAGACAACCAACAGTCAAGAAACTGGCACACAGACAACAAATTCAGAAAGTTGGCACACAGACAACGCAGTCAGGAAACTGGCACACAGAGAATGAGCACTCAGGAAATTGGCACACAGACAACGAGCAGTCAGGAAACTGGCACACATTCAACACAGGCAGGAAACTGGCACACAGAAAACACAGTCAGGAAACTGGCACAAAGACAGCAAGCAGTCAGGAAATTGGCACACAGACAACAGAGACAGGAAACTGGCACACAGAAAACCAACAGTCAGGAAACCTGCACACAGACAGCGATCAGTCAGGAAACTGGCACATAGACAGTGAGCTGTCAGGTATCTGGCAGACAGAAACACAGTCAGGAAACTGGCACACAGACAACCAACAGTCAAGAAACTGGCACACAGACAACAAATTCAGAAAGTTGGCACACAGACAACGCAGTCAGGAAACTGGCACACAGACATTGAGCAGTCAGGAAAATGGCACACAGACAACGAGCAGTTAGGAAACTTGCAAACAGACAGGAAACTGGCACACAGAATAACAACAGACTGGAAACTGGCAAACAGACAACGTGCAGGCAGGAAACTGGCACACAGACAACGAGCAGTGAGGAAACTGGCACACAGACAAGGAGCAGTCAGGAAACTAGCACACAGACAACGAGCAGTCAGGAAACTGGCACAAAACTGCGAGCAGTCAGGAAACTAGCACATAGACAGCAACGGTCAATAATTTGACACAAAGACAATGATCAGTCAGGAAACTGGCACACAGACAGCAAGCAGTCAGGAAATTGCCACAGAGACAACACAGAAAGGAAACTGGCAAACAGGAAACCAACAGTCAGGAAATTGGAACAAAGACAATGAGCAGTCAGGAAACTGGCACACAAACAAGGAGCAGTCAGGAAAATGGCACACAGACAACACAGACAGGAAACTGGCATACAGAAAAACAACAGTCAGAAAACTGGCAAACAGACAACGAGCAGTCAGGAAACTGGCACACAGAGAGCAACAGTTAGGAAATTTGCAAAAAGACAATGAGCAGTTAGGAAACAGGCACTTAGACAGCGATCAGTCAGGAAACTGGCACATAGACAGCGAGCTGTCAGGTATCTGGCAGACAAACACAGTCAGGAAACTGGCACACAGACAACCAACAGTCAAGAAACTGGCACACAGACAACCAACAGTCAAGAAACTGGCACACAGACAACAAATTCAGCAAGTTGGCACACAGACAACGCAGTCAGGAAACGGGCACACAGACAACGTGCAGTCAGGAAACCTTAACACAGACAGTGAGCATTCAGCAAACTGGAACAACACAGCAAGCAGTCAGGAAAGTGGCACACAGACAACCAACAGTCAGGAAAATGGCACACAGACAACCAACAATCACGAAACTGGCACACAGACAACGCAGTCAGGAAAATGGCACACAGAGAACGAGCAGACAGGAAATTGGCAAACTGACAACACAGACAGGGAACTAGATCACAGAATAACAATAGAAAGGAAACTGGCAAACAGACAACGAACAGGCAGGAAACTGGCACACAAACAACGAGCATTCAGGAAACTGGCATAAACAGAGCGAGCAGTTAGCAAATTGGCAAAAAGACAATGAGCATTCAGGAAAGTGGCACACAGTTAACGCGCAGTCAGGAAACTAGCACACAGACAACGAGCAGTCAGGAAACTGGCACACAGAAAGCGAGCAGTCAGGAAACTGGCACAACACAGCGAGCAGTCAGGAAACTGGCACATAGACAGCAACAGTCAAAAATTTGATACAAAGACAATGATCAGTCACGAAACTGGCATACAGACAGCAAGCAGTCAGGAAATTGGCACACAGATAAGACAGTAAGGAAACTGGCACACAGAAAACCAACTTTCAGGAAATTGGCACAAAGACTATGAGCTGTCAGGAAAATGGCACACAGACAGCGAGCAGTCAGGAAACTGGCAACAAGACAATGAACAGTCAGGAAACTGGCACACAGACAATGAGCAGTCAGGAAACTGGCACACAGACAACACAGTCAGGAAACTGGCACACAGACAACGAACAGTCAGGAAACTGGCAAACAGACAATGAGCAGTCAGGAAAATGGCACACAGACAACAAGCAGGCAGGAAACAGACACACAGACAATGGGCAGTCAGGAAACTGGCACACAGACAACGTGCAGTCAGGAAACTGGCACACAGACAGTGAGCAGTCAGGAAACCGGCACAACACAGCGGGCAGTCAGGAAAGTGGCACATAGACAGCAACAAACAAAAATTTGACACAAAGACAATGATCAGTCAGTAACCTGGCACACAGACAGCAAGCAGTCAGGAAATTGGCACACAGACAACAGAGACAGGAAACTGGCACACAGAAAACCAACAGTCAGGAAACTGGCACACAGACAGCGATCAGTCAGGAAACTGTCTCATAGACAGTGAGCTGTCAGGTATCTGGCAGACAGAAACACAGTCAGGAAACTGGCAAACAGACAACACAGTCAGGAAACTGGCACACAGACAACACAGTCAGGAAACTGGCACACAGACAACCAACAGTCAAGAAACTGGCACACAGACAACAAATTCAGCAAGTTGGCACACACACAACGCAGTCAGGAAACTGGCACACAGAATAACAACAGACTGGAAACTGGCAAACAGACAACGAGCAGTGAGGAAACTAGCACACAGACAAGGAGCAGTCAGGAAACTAGCACACAGACAACGAGCAGTCAGGAAACTGGCACACAGACAGCGAGCAGTCAGGAAACTGGCACAAAACAGCAAGCAGTCAGGAAACTGGCACAAAACAGCGAGCAGTCAGGAAACTGGCACACAGACAGCAAGCAGTCAGGAAATTGCCACAGAGGCAACACAGAAAGGAAACTGGCAAACAGAAAACCAACCGTCAGGAAATTGGAACAAAGACAATGAGCAGTCAGGAAACTGGCACACAAGCAACGAGCAGTCAGGAAAATTGCACACAGAGAGCGAGCAGGTAGGAAACTGGCAAACAGACAACACAGACAGGAAACTGGCATACAGAAAAACAACAGTCAGAAAACTGGCAAACAGACAATGAGCAGTCAGGAAACTGGCACACAGAGAGCAACAGTTAGGAAATTTGCAAAAAGACAATGAGCAGTCAGGAAACTGGCACTTAGACAGCGATCAGTCAGGAAACTGGCACATAGACAGCGAGCTGTCAGGTATCTGGCAGACAAACACAGTCAGGAAACAGGCAAACAGACAACACAGTCAGGAAACTGGCACACAGACAACCAACAGTAAAGAAACTGGCACACAGACAACAAATTCAGCAAGTAGGCACACAGACAACGCAGTCAGGAAACTGGCACACAGACAATGAGCAGTCAGGAAATTGGCACACAGACAACGAGCAGTCAGGAAACTGGCACACATTCAACACAGTCAGGAAACTGGCAGACAAAGAACAAGCATTCAGGAAACTGGCACAAAGAGAGCGAGCAGTTAGCAAATTGGCAAAAAGACAATGAGCATTCAGGAAAGTGGCACACAGTTAACGCGCAGTCAGGAAACTAGCTCACAGACAACGAGGAGTCAGGAAACTGGCACACAGAAAGCGAGCAGTCAGGAAACTGGCACAACACAGCGAGCAGTCAGGAAACTGGCACATAGACAGCAACAGTCAAAAATTTGATACAAAGACAATGATCAGTCAGGAAACTGGCACACAGACAGCAAGCAGTCAGGAAATTGGCACACAGATAAGACAGTAAGGAAACTGGCACACAGAAAACCAACTTTCAGGAATTTGGCACAAAGACAATGAGCAGTCAGGAAAATGGCACACAGACAGCGAGCAGTCAGGAAACTGGCAACGAGACAATGAGCAGTCAGGAAACTGGCACACAGACAATGAGCAGTCAGGAAACTGGCACACAGACAACACAGTCAGGAAACTGGCACACAGACAACGAGCAGTCAGGAAACTGGCAAACAGACAATGAGCAGTCAGGAAAATGGCACACAGACAACAAGCAGGCAGGAAACTGACATACAGACAATGAGCAGTCAGGAAACTGGCACACAGACAACGTGCAGTCAGGAAACTGGCACACAGACAGTGAGCAGTCAGGAAACCGGCACAACACAGCGAGAAGTCAGGAAACTAGCACGCATTCAACACAGTCAAGAAACTGGCACACAGACAACGAGCAGTCAGGAAACTGGCAAACTGACAATGAGAAGTCAGGAAACTGGCAAACTGACAACGAGCAGTCAGAAAACTGGCACACAGGCAACGAGCGGTCAGGAAACCTTAACACAGACAGTGAGCAGTCAGGAAACTGGAACAACACAGCGAGCAGTCAGGAAACTGGCACACAGACAACCAACAGTCAGGAAACTGGCACAACACAGCGAGCAGTCAGGAAACTGGCACATAGACAGCAACAGTCAAAAATTTGATACAAAGACAATGATCAGTCAGGAAACTGGCACACAGACAGCAAGCAGTCAGGAAATTGGCACACAGATAAGACAGTAAGGAAACTGGCACAGAGAAAACCAACTTTCAGGAAATTGGCACAAAGACAATGAGCAGTCAGGAAAATGGCACACAGACAGCGAGCAGTCAGGAAACTGGCACACAGACAATGAGCAGTCAGGAAACTGGCACACAGACAACGAGCAGTCAGGAAACTGGCAAACAGACAATGAGCAGTCAGGAAACTGGCACACAGACAACAAGCAGGCAGGAAACTGGCACACAGACAATGAGCAGTCAGGAAACAGGCACACAGACAAAGCAGTCAGGAAACTGGCACACAGAATAACAACAGACTGGAAACTGGCAAACAGACAACGTGCATTCAAGAAACTGGCACACAGACAACGAGCAGTGAGGAAACTAGCACACAGACAAGGAGCAGTCAGGAAACTAGCACACAGACAACAAACAGTCAGGAAACTTGCACACAGACAGCGAGCAGTCAGGAAACTGGCACAAAACAGCGAGCAGTCAGGAAACTAGCACATAGACAGCAACGGTCAAAAATTTGACACAAAGACAATGATCAGTCAGGAAACTGGCACACAGACAGCAAGCAGTCAGGAAATTGCCACAGAGACAACACAGAAAGGAAACTGGCAAACAGAAAACCAACAGTCAGGAAATTGGAACAAAGACAATGAGCAGTCAGGAAACTGGCACACAAACAACGAGCAGTCAGGAAAATGGCACACAGAGAGCGAGCAGGTAGGAAACTGGCAAACAGACAACACAGACAGGAAACTGGCATACAGAAAAACAACAGTCAGAAAACTGGCAAACAGACAACGAGCAGTCAGGAAACTGGCACACAGAGAGCAACAGTTAGGAAATTTGCAAAAAGACAATGAGCAGTCAGGAAACAGGCACTTAGACAGCGATCAGTCAGGAAACTGGCACATAGACAGCGAGCTGTCAGGTATCTGGCAAACAAACACAGTCAGGAAAATGGCAAACAGACAACACAGTCAGGAAACTGGCACACAGACAACCAACAGTCAAGAAACTGGCACACAGACAACAAATTCAGCAAGTTGGCACACAGACAATGCAGTCAGGAAACTGGCACACAGACAATGAGCAGTCAGGAAATTGGCACACAGACAACGAGCAGTCAGGAAACTGGCACACATTCAACACAGTCAGGAAACTGGCACACAGACAACGAGCAGTCAGGAAACTGGCAAACTGACAATGAGCAGTCAGGCAACTGGCAAACAGACAACGAGCAGTCAGAAAACTGGCACACAGGCAATGAGCAGTCAAGAAACCTTAACACAGACAGTGAGCAGTCAGGAAACTGGAACAAGACAGCGAGCAGTCAGGAAACTGGCACACAGACAACCAACAGTCAGGAAACTGGCACACAGGCATTGAGCAGTCAGGAAAATGGCACGCAGACAACGAGCAGTTAGGAAACTGGCACACAGACAACAAGCAGTCAGGAAACCGGCAAACAGACAGGAAACTGGCACACAGAATAACAACAGACTGGAAACTGGCAAACAGACAACGTGCAGGCAGGAAACTGGCACACAGGCAACGAGCAGTCAGGAAACTAGCACACAGACAGCGTGCAGTCAGGAAACTGGCACAAAACAGCGAGCAGTCAGGAAACTAGCACATAGAGAGCAACGGTCAAAAATTTGACACAAAGACAATGATCAGTCAGGAAACTGGCACACAGACAGCAAGCAGTCAGGAAAGTGCCACAGAGACAACACAGAAAGGAAACTGGCAAACAGAAAACCAACAGTCAGGAAATTGGAACAAAGACAATGAGCAGTCAGGAAACTGGCACACAAACAACGAGCAGTCAGGAAAATGGCACACAGAGAGCGAGCAGTCAGGAAACTGGCAAACAGACAACACAGACAGGAAACTGGCATACAGAAAAACAACAGTCAGAAAATTGGCAAACAGACAACCAACAGTCAGGAAACTGGCACAACACAGCGAGCAGTCAGGAAACTGGCACATAGACAGCAACAGTCAAAAATTTGATACAAAGACAATGATCAGTCAGGAAACTGGCACACAGACAGCAAGCAGTCAGGAAATTGGCACACAGATAAGACAGTAAGGAAACTGGCACAGAGAAAACCAACTTTCAGGAAATTGGCACAAAGACAATGAGCAGTCAGGAAAATGGCACACAGACAGCGAGCAGTCAGGAAACTGGCACACAGACAATGAGCAGTCAGGAAACTGGCACACAGACAACGAGCAGTCAGGAAACTGGCAAACAGACAATGAGCAGTCAGGAAACTGGCACAAAGACAACAAGCAGGCAGGAAACTGGCACACAGACAATGAGCAGTCAGGAAACAGGCACACAGACAAAGCAGTCAGGAAACTGGCACACAGACAAAGCAGTCAGGAAACTAGCACATAGACAGCAACGGTCAAAAATTTGACACAAAGACAATGATCAGTCAGGAAACTGGCACACAGACAGCAAGCAGTCAGGAAATTGCCACAGAGACAACACAGAAAGGAAACTGGCAAACAGAAAACCAACAGTCAGGAAATTGGAACAAAGACAATGAGCAGTCAGGAAACTGGCACACAAACAACGAGCAGTCAGGAAAATGGCACACAGAGAGCGAGCAGGTAGGAAACTGGCAAACAGACAACACAGACAGGAAACGGGCATACAGAAAAACAACAGTCAGAAAACTGGCAAACAGACAACGAGCAGTCAGGAAACTGGCACACAGAGAGCAACAGTTAGGAAATTTGCAAAAGGACAATGAGCAGTCAGGAAACAGGCACTTAGACAGCGATCAGTCAGGAAACTGGCACATAGACAGCGAGCTGTCAGGTATCTGGCAAACAAACACAGTCAGGAAAATGGCAAACAGACAACACAGTCAGGAACATGGCACACAGACAACCAACAGTCAAGAAACTGGCACACAGACAACAAATTCAGCAAGTTGGCACACAGACAATGCAGTCAGGAAACTGGCACACAGACAATGAGCAGTCAGGAAATTGGCACACAGACAACGAGCAGTCAGGAAACTGGCACACATTCAACACAGTCAGGAAACTGGCACACAGACAACGAGCAGTCAGGAAACTGGCAAACTGACAATGAGCAGTCAGGCAACTGGCAAACAGACAACGAGCAGTCAGAAAACTGGCACACAGGCAATGAGCAGTCAGGAAACCTTAACACAGACAGTGAGCAGTCAGGAAACTGGAACAACACAGCGAGCAATCAGGAAACTGGCACACAGACAGCAAGCAGTCAGGAAATTGGCACACAGATAAGACAGTAAGGAAACTGGCACACAGAAAACCAACTTTCAGGAATTTGGCACAAAGACAATGAGCAGTCAGGAAAATGGCACACAGACAGCGAGCAGTCAGGAAACTGGCAACGAGACAATGAGCAGTCAGGAAACTGGCACACAGACAATGAGCAGTCAGGAAACTGGCACACAGACAACACAGTCAGGAAACTGGCACACAGACAACGAGCAGTCAGGAAACTGGCAAACAGACAATGAGCAGTCAGGAAAATGGCACACAGACAACAAGCAGGCAGGAAACTGACATACAGACAATGAGCAGTCAGGAAACTGGCACACAGACAACGTGCAGTCAGGAAACTGGCACACAGACAGTGAGCAGTCAGGAAACCTGCACAACACAGCGAGAAGTCAGGAAACTAGCACGCATTCAACACAGTCAGGAAACTGGCACACAGACAACGAGCAGTCAGGAAACTGGCAAACTGACAACGAGCAGTCAGAAAACTGGCACACAGGCAACGAGCGGTCAGGAAACCTTAACACAGACAGTGAGCAGTCAGGAAACTGGAACAACACAGCGAGCAGTCAGGAAACTGGCACACAGACAACCAACAGTCAGGAAACTGGCACAACACAGCGAGCAGTCAGGAAACTGGCACATAGACAGCAACAGTCAAAAATTTGATACAAAGACAATGATCAGTCAGGAAACTGGCACACAGACAGCAAGCAGTCAGGAAATTGGCACACAGATAAGACAGTAAGGAAACTGGCACACAGAAAACCAACTTTCAGGAATTTGGCACAAAGACAATGAGCAGTCAGGAAAATGGCACACAGACAGCGAGCAGTCAGGAAACTGGCACACAGACAATGAGCAGTCAGGAAACTGGCACACAGACAACGAGCAGTCAGGAAACTGGCAAACAGACAATGAGCAGTCAGGAAACTGGCACACAGACAACAAGCAGGCAGGAAACTGGCACACAGACAATGAGCAGTCAGGAAACAGGCACACAGACAAAGCAGTCAGGAAACTGGCACACAGAATAACAACAGACTGGAAACTGGCAAACAGACAACGTGCATTCAAGAAACTGGCACACAGACAACGAGCAGTGAGGAAACTAGCACACAGACAAGGAGCAGTCAGGAAACTAGCACACAGACAACAAACAGTCAGGAAACTTGCACACAGACAGCGAGCAGTCAGGAAACTGGCACAAAACAGCGAGCAGTCAGGAAATTGCCACAGAGACAACACAGAAAGGAAACTGGCAAACAGAAAACCAACAGTCAGGAAATTGGAACAAAGACAATGAGCAGTCAGGAAACTGGCACACAAACAACGAGCAGTCAGGAAAATGGCACACAGAGAGCGAGCAGGTAGGAAACTGGCAAACAGACAACACAGACAGGAAACTGGCATACAGAAAAACAACAGTCAGAAAACTGGCAAACAGACAACGAGCAGTCAGGAAACTGGCACACAGAGAGCAACAGTTATGAAATTTGCAAAAAGACAATGAGCAGTCAGGAAACCGGCAAACAGACAGGAAACTGGCACACAGAATAACAACAGACTGGAAACTGGCAAACAGACAACGTGCAGGCAGGAAACTGGCACACAGACAACGAGCAGTCAGGAAACTAGCACACAGACAGCGTGCAGTCAGGAAACTGGCACAAAACAGCGAGCAGTCAGGAAACTAGCACATAGACAGCAACGGTCAAAAATTTGACACAAAGACAATGATCAGTCAGGAAACTGGCACACAGAATAACAACAGACTGGAAACTGGCAAACAGACAACGTGCATTCAAGAAACTGGCACACAGGCAACGAGCAGTGAGGAAACTAGCACACAGACAAGGAGCAGTCAGGAAACTAGCACACAGACAACAAACAGTCAGGAAACTTGCACACAGACAGCAAGCAGTCAGGAAACTGGCACAAAACAGCGAGCAGTCAGGAAACTAGCACATAGACAGCAACGGTCAAAAATTTGACACAAAGACAATGATCAGTCAGGAAACTGGCACACAGACAGCAAGCAGTCAGGAAATTGCCACAGAGACAACACAGAAAGGAAACTGGCAAACAGAAAACCAACAGTCAGGAAATTGGAACAAAGACAATGAGCAGTCAGGAAACTGGCACACAAACAACGAGCAGTCAGGAAAATGGCACACAGAGAGCGAGCAGGTAGGAAACTGGCAAACAGACAACACAGACAGGAAACTGGCATACAGAAAAACAACAGTCAGAAAACTGGCAAACAGACAACGAGCAGTCAGGAAACTGGCACACAGAGAGCAACAGTTAGGAAATTTGCAAAAAGACAATGGGCAGTCAGGAAACAGGCACTTAGACAGCGATCAGTCAGGAAACTAGCACATAGACAGCGAGCTGTCAGGTATCTGGCAAACAAACACAGTCAGGAAAATGGCAAACAGACAACACAGTCAGGAAACTGGCACACAGACAACCAACAGTCAAGAAACTGGCACACAGACAACAAATTCAGCAAGTTGGCACACAGACAATGCAGTCAGGAAACTGGCACACAGACAATGAGCAGTCAGGAAATTGGCACACAGACAACGAGCAGTCAGGAAACTGGCACACATTCAACACAGTCAGGAAACTGGCACACAGACAACGAGCAGTCAGGAAACTGGCAAACTGACAATGAGCAGTCAGGCAACTGGCAAACAGACAACGAGCAGTCAGAAAACTGGCACACAGGCAATGAGCAGTCAAGAAACCTTAACACAGACAGTGAGCAGTCAGGAAACTGGAACAACACAGCGAGCAGTCAGGAAACTGGCACACAGACAACCAACAGTCAGGAAACTGGCACACAGGCATTGAGCAGTGAGGAAAATGGCACACAGACAACGAGCAGTTAGGAAACTGGCACACAGACAACAAGCAGTCAGGAAACCGGCAAACAGACAGGAAACTGGCACACAGAATAACAACAGACTGGAAACTGGCAAACAGACAACGTGCAGGCAGGAAACAGGCACACAGACAACGAGCAGTCAGGAAACTAGCACACAGACAGCGTGCAGTCAGGAAACTGGCACAAAACAGCGAGCAGTCAGGAAACTAGCACATAGACAGCAACGGTCAAAAATTTGACACAAAGACAATGATCAGTCAGGAAACTGGCACACAGACAGCAAGCAGTCAGGAAAGTGCCACAGAGACAACACAGAAAGGAAACTGGCAAACAGAAAACCAACAGTCAGGAAATTGGAACAAAGACAATGAGCAGTCAGGAAACTGGCACACAAACAACGAGCAGTCAGGAAAATGGCACACAGAGAGCGAGCAGTCAGGAAACTGGCAAACAGACAACACAGACAGGAAACTGGCATACAGAAAAACAACAGTCAGAAAATTGGCAAACAGACAACCAACAGTCAGGAAACTGGCACAACACAGCGAGCAGTCAGGAAACTGGCACATAGACAGCAACAGTCAAAAATTTGATACAAAGACAATGATCAGTCAGGAAACTGGCACACAGACAGCAAGCAGTCAGGAAATTGGCACACAGATAAGACAGTAAGGAAACTGGCACAGAGAAAACCAACTTTCAGGAAATTGGCACAAAGACAATGAGCAGTCAGGAAAATGGCACACAGACAGCGAGCAGTCAGGAAACTGGCACACAGACAATGAGCAGTCAGGAAACTGGCACACAGACAACGAGCAGTCAGGAAACTGGCACAAAGACAACAAGCAGGCAGGAAACTGGCACACAGACAATGAGCAGTCAGGAAACAGGCACACAGACAAAGCAGTCAGGAAACTGGCACACAGACAAAGCAGTCAGGAAACTAGCACATAGACAGCAACGGTCAAAAATTTGACACAAAGACAATGATCAGTCAGGAAACTGGCACACAGACAGCAAGCAGTCAGGAAATTGCCACAGAGACAACACAGAAAGGAAACTGGCAAACAGAAAACCAACAGTCAGGAAATTGGAACAAAGACAATGAGCAGTCAGGAAACTGGCACACAAACAACGAGCAGTCAGGAAAATGGCACACAGAGAGCGAGCAGGTAGGAAACTGGCAAACAGACAACACAGACAGGAAACGGGCATACAGAAAAACAACAGTCAGAAAACTGGCAAACAGACAACGAGCAGTCAGGAAACTGGCACACAGAGAGCAACAGTTAGGAAATTTGCAAAAGGACAATGAGCAGTCAGGAAACAGGCACTTAGACAGCGATCAGTCAGGAAACTGGCACATAGACAGCGAGCTGTCAGGTATCTGGCAAACAAACACAGTCAGGAAAATGGCAAACAGACAACACAGTCAGGAACATGGCACACAGACAACCAACAGTCAAGAAACTGGCACACAGACAACAAATTCAGCAAGTTGGCACACAGACAATGCAGTCAGGAAACTGGCACACAGACAATGAGCAGTCAGGAAATTGGCACACAGACAACGAGCAGTCAGGAAACTGGCACACATTCAACACAGTCAGGAAACTGGCACACAGACAACGAGCAGTCAGGAAACTGGCAAACTGACAATGAGCAGTCAGGCAACTGGCAAACAGACAACGAGCAGTCAGAAAACTGGCACACAGGCAATGAGCAGTCAGGAAACCTTAACACAGACAGTGAGCAGTCAGGAAACTGGAACAACACAGCGAGCAATCAGGAAACTGGCACACAGACAGCAAGCAGTCAGGAAATTGGCACACAGATAAGACAGTAAGGAAACTGGCACACAGAAAACCAACTTTCAGGAATTTGGCACAAAGACAATGAGCAGTCAGGAAAATGGCACACAGACAGCGAGCAGTCAGGAAACTGGCAACGAGACAATGAGCAGTCAGGAAACTGGCACACAGACAATGAGCAGTCAGGAAACTGGCACACAGACAACACAGTCAGGAAACTGGCACACAGACAACGAGCAGTCAGGAAACTGGCAAACAGACAATGAGCAGTCAGGAAAATGGCACACAGACAACAAGCAGGCAGGAAACTGACATACAGACAATGAGCAGTCAGGAAACTGGCACACAGACAACGTGCAGTCAGGAAACTGGCACACAGACAGTGAGCAGTCAGGAAACCTGCACAACACAGCGAGAAGTCAGGAAACTAGCACGCATTCAACACAGTCAGGAAACTGGCACACAGACAACGAGCAGTCAGGAAACTGGCAAACTGACAACGAGCAGTCAGAAAACTGGCACACAGGCAACGAGCGGTCAGGAAACCTTAACACAGACAGTGAGCAGTCAGGAAACTGGAACAACACAGCGAGCAGTCAGGAAACTGGCACACAGACAACCAACAGTCAGGAAACTGGCACAACACAGCGAGCAGTCAGGAAACTGGCACATAGACAGCAACAGTCAAAAATTTGATACAAAGACAATGATCAGTCAGGAAACTGGCACACAGACAGCAAGCAGTCAGGAAATTGGCACACAGATAAGACAGTAAGGAAACTGGCACACAGAAAACCAACTTTCAGGAATTTGGCACAAAGACAATGAGCAGTCAGGAAAATGGCACACAGACAGCGAGCAGTCAGGAAACTGGCACACAGACAATGAGCAGTCAGGAAACTGGCACACAGACAACGAGCAGTCAGGAAACTGGCAAACAGACAATGAGCAGTCAGGAAACTGGCACACAGACAACAAGCAGGCAGGAAACTGGCACACAGACAATGAGCAGTCAGGAAACAGGCACACAGACAAAGCAGTCAGGAAACTGGCACACAGAATAACAACAGACTGGAAACTGGCAAACAGACAACGTGCATTCAAGAAACTGGCACACAGACAACGAGCAGTGAGGAAACTAGCACACAGACAAGGAGCAGTCAGGAAACTAGCACACAGACAACAAACAGTCAGGAAACTTGCACACAGACAGCGAGCAGTCAGGAAACTGGCACAAAACAGCGAGCAGTCAGGAAATTGCCACAGAGACAACACAGAAAGGAAACTGGCAAACAGAAAACCAACAGTCAGGAAATTGGAACAAAGACAATGAGCAGTCAGGAAACTGGCACACAAACAACGAGCAGTCAGGAAAATGGCACACAGAGAGCGAGCAGGTAGGAAACTGGCAAACAGACAACACAGACAGGAAACTGGCATACAGAAAAACAACAGTCAGAAAACTGGCAAACAGACAACGAGCAGTCAGGAAACTGGCACACAGAGAGCAACAGTTAGGAAATTTGCAAAAAGACAATGAGCAGTCAGGAAACCGGCAAACAGACAGGAAACTGGCACACAGAATAACAACAGACTGGAAACTGGCAAACAGACAACGTGCAGGCAGGAAACTGGCACACAGACAACGAGCAGTCAGGAAACTAGCACACAGACAGCGTGCAGTCAGGAAACTGGCACAAAACAGCGAGCAGTCAGGAAACTAGCACATAGACAGCAACGGTCAAAAATTTGACACAAAGACAATGATCAGTCAGGAAACTGGCACACAGAATAACAACAGACTGGAAACTGGCAAACAGACAACGTGCATTCAAGAAACTGGCACACAGGCAACGAGCAGTGAGGAAACTAGCACACAGACAAGGAGCAGTCAGGAAACTAGCACACAGACAACAAACAGTCAGGAAACTTGCACACAGACAGCGAGCAGTCAGGAAACTGGCACAAAACAGCGAGCAGTCAGGAAACTAGCACATAGACAGCAACGGTCAAAAATTTGACACAAAGACAATGATCAGTCAGGAAACTGGCACACAGACAGCAAGCAGTCAGGAAATTGCCACAGAGACAACACAGAAAGGAAACTGGCAAACAGAAAACCAACAGTCAGGAAATTGGAACAAAGACAATGAGCAGTCAGGAAACTGGCACACAAACAACGAGCAGTCAGGAAAATGGCACACAGAGAGCGAGCAGGTAGGAAACTGGCAAACAGACAACACAGACAGGAAACTGGCATACAGAAAAACAACAGTCAGAAAACTGGCAAACAGACAACGAGCAGTCAGGAAACTGGCACACAGAGAGCAACAGTTAGGAAATTTGCAAAAAGACAATGGGCAGTCAGGAAACAGGCACTTAGACAGCGATCAGTCAGGAAACTAGCACATAGACAGCGAGCTGTCAGGTATCTGGCAAACAAACACAGTCAGGAAAATGGCAAACAGACAACACAGTCAGGAAACTGGCACACAGACAACCAACAGTCAAGAAACTGGCACACAGACAACAAATTCAGCAAGTTGGCACACAGACAATGCAGTCAGGAAACTGGCACACAGACAATGAGCAGTCAGGAAATTGGCACACAGACAACGAGCAGTCAGGAAACTGGCACACATTCAACACAGTCAGGAAACTGGCACACAGACAACGAGCAGTCAGGAAACTGGCAAACTGACAATGAGCAGTCAGGCAACTGGCAAACAGACAACGAGCAGTCAGAAAACTGGCACACAGGCAATGAGCAGTCAAGAAACCTTAACACAGACAGTGAGCAGTCAGGAAACTGGAACAACACAGCGAGCAGTCAGGAAACTGGCACACAGACAACCAACAGTCAGGAAACTGGCACACAGGCATTGAGCAGTGAGGAAAATGGCACACAGACAACGAGCAGTTAGGAAACTGGCACACAGACAACAAGCAGTCAGGAAACCGGCAAACAGACAGGAAACTGGCACACAGAATAACAACAGACTGGAAACTGGCAAACAGACAACGTGCAGGCAGGAAACAGGCACACAGACAACGAGCAGTCAGGAAACTAGCACACAGACAGCGTGCAGTCAGGAAACTGGCACAAAACAGCGAGCAGTCAGGAAACTAGCACATAGACAGCAACGGTCAAAAATTTGACACAAAGACAATGATCAGTCAGGAAACTGGCACACAGACAGCAAGCAGTCAGGAAAGTGCCACAGAGACAACACAGAAAGGAAACTGGCAAACAGAAAACCAACAGTCAGGAAATTGGAACAAAGACAATGAGCAGTCAGGAAACTGGCACACAAACAACGAGCAGTCAGGAAAATGGCACACTGACAACGAGCAGTCAGGAAACTAGCACATAGACAGCAACGGTCAAAAATTTGACACAAAGACAATGATCAGTCAGGAAACTGGCACACAGACAGCAAGCAGTCAGGAAATTGGCACACAGATAAGACAGTAAGGAAACTGGCACAGAGAAAACCAACTCTCAGGAAATTGGCACAAAGACAATGAGCAGTCAGGAAAATGGCACACAGACAGCGAGCAGTCAGGAAACTGGCACACAGACAACGAGCAGTCAGGAAACTGGCAAACAGACAATGAGCAGTCAGGAAACTGGCACAAAGACAACAAGCAGGCAGGAAACTGGCACACAGACAATGAGCAGTCAGGAAACAGGCACACAGACAAAGCAGTCAGGAAACTGGCACACAGACAAAGCAGTCAGGAAACTGGCACACAGACAAAGCAGTCAGGAAACTGGCACACAGAATAACAACAGACTGGAAACTGGCAAACAGACAACGTGCATTCAGGAAACTGGCAAACAGACAACGAGCAGTGAGGAAACTAGCACTCAGACAAGGAGCAGTCAGGAAACTAGCACACAGTCAACCAACAGTCAGGAAACAGGCACACAGACAGCGAGCAGTCAGGAAACTGGCACAAAACAGCGAGCAGTCAGGAAACTAGCACATAGACAGCAACGGTCAAAAATTTGACACAAAGACAATGATCAGTCAGGAAACTGGCACACAGACAGCAAGCAGTCAGGAAATTGCCACAGAGACAACACAGAAAGGAAACTGGCAAACAGAAAACCAACAGTCAGGAAATTGGAACAAAGACAATGAGCAGTCAGGAAACTGGCACACAAACAACGAGCAGTCAGGAAAATGGCACACAGAGAGCGAGCAGGTAGGAAACTGGCAAACAGACAACACAGACAGGAAACGGGCATACAGAAAAACAACAGTCAGAAAACTGGCAAACAGACAACGAGCGGTCAGGAAACTGGCACACAGAGAGCAACAGTTAGGAAATTTGCAAAAAGACAATGAGCAGTCAGGAAACAGGCACTTAGACAGCGATCAGTCAGGAAACTGGCACATAGACAGCGAGCTGTCAGGTATCTGGCAAACAAACACAGTCAGGAAAATGGCAAACAGACAACACAGTCAGGAAACTGGCACACAGACAACCAACAGTCAAGAAACTGGCACACAGACAACAAATTCAGCAAGTTGGCACACAGACAATGCAGTCAGGAAACTGGCACACAGACAATGAGCAGTCAGGAAATTGGCACACAGACAACGAGCAGTCAGGAAACTGGCACACATTCAACACAGTCAGGAAACTGGCACACAGACAACGAGCAGTCAGGAAACTGGCAAACTGACAATGAGCAGTCAGGCAACTGGCAAACAGACAACGAGCAGTCAGAAAACTGGCACACAGGCAATGAGCAGTCAGGAAACCTTAACACAGACAGTGAGCAGTCAGGAAACTGGAACAACACAGCGAGCAGTCAGGAAACTGGCACACAGACAACCAACAGTCAGGAAACTGGCACACAGGCATTGAGCAGTGAGGAAAATGGCACACAGACAACGAGCAGTTAGGAAACTGGCACACAGACAACAAGCAGTCAGGAAACCGGCAAACAGACAGGAAACTGGCACACAGAATAACAACAGACTGGAACCTGGCAAACAGACAACGTGCAGGCAGGAAACTGGCACACAGACAACGAGCAGTCAGGAAACTAGCACACAGACAGCGTGCAGTCAGGAAACTGGCACAAAACAGCGAGCAGTCAGGAAACTAGCACATAGACAGCAACGGTCAAAAATTTGACACAAAGACAATGATCAGTCAGGAAACTGGCACACAGACCTCAAGCAGTCAGGAAAGTGCCACAGAGACAACACAGAAAGGAAACTGGCAAACAGAAAACCAACAGTCAGGAAATTGGAACAAAGACAATGAGCAGTCAGGAAACTGGCACATAGACAGCAACAGTCAAAAATTTGATACAAAGACAATGATCAGTCAGGAAACTGGCACACAGACAGCAAGCAGTCAGGAAATTGGCACACAGATAAGACAGTAAGGAAACTGGCACACAGAAAACCAACTTTCAGGAATTTGGCACAAAGACAATGAGCAGTCATGAAAATGGCACACAGACAGCGAGCAGTCAGGAAACTGGCACACAGACAATGAGCAGTCAGGAAACTGGCACACAGACAACGAGCAGTCAGGAAACTGGCAAACAGACAATGAGCAGTCAGGAAACTGGCACACAGACAACAAGCAGGCAGGAAACTGGCACACAGACAATGAGCAGTCAGGAAACAGGCACACAGACAAAGCAGTCAGGAAACTGGCACACAGAATAACAACAGACTGGAAACTGGCAAACAGACAACGTGCATTCAAGAAACTGGCACACAGACAACGAGCAGTGAGGAAACTAGCACACAGACAAGGAGCAGTCAGGAAACTAGCACACAGACAACAAACAGTCAGGAAACTTGCACACAGACAGCGAGCAGTCAGGAAACTGGCACAAAACAGCGAGCAGTCAGGAAACTAGCACATAGACAGCAACGGTCAAAAATTTGACACAAAGACAATGATCAGTCAGGAAACTGGCACACAGACAGCAAGCAGTCAGGAAATTGCCACAGAGACAACACAGAAAGGAAACTGGCAAACAGAAAACCAACAGTCAGGAAATTGGAACAAAGACAATGAGCAGTCAGGAAACTGGCAAACAAACAACGAGCAGTCAGGAAAATGGCACACAGAGAGCGAGCAGGTAGGAAACTGGCAAACAGACAACACAGACAGGAAACTGGCATACAGAAAAACAACAGTCAGAAAACTGGCAAACAGACAACGAGCAGTCAGGAAACTGGCACACAGAGAGCAACAGTTAGGAAATTTGCAAAAAGACAATGAGCAGTCAGGAAACTGGCACATAGACAGCGAGCTGTCAGATATCTGGCAAACAAACACAGTCAGGAAAATGGCAAACAGACAACACAGTTAGGAAACTGGCACACAGACAACCAACAGTCAAGAAACTGGCACACAGACAACAAATTCAGCAAGTTGGCACACAGACAATGCAGTCAGGAAACTGGCACACAGACAATGAGCAGTCAGGAAATTGGCACACAGACAAAGAGCAGTCAGGAAACTGGCACACATTCAACACAGTCAGGAAACTGGCACACAGACAACGAGCAGTCAGGAAACTGGCAAACTGACAATGAGCAGTCAGGCAACTGGCAAACAGACAACGAGCAGTCAGAAAACTGGCACACAGGCAATGAGCAGTCAGGAAACCTTAACACAGACAGTGAGCAGTCAGGAAACTGGAACAACACAGCGAGCAGTCAGGAAACTGGCACACAGACAGCAAGCAGTCAGGAAATTGGCACACAGATAAGACAGTAAGGAAACTGGCACACAGAAAACCAACTTTCAGGAATTTGGCACAAAGACAATGAGCAGTCAGGAAAATGGCACACAGACAGCGAGCAGTCAGGAAACTGGCAACGAGACAATGAGCAGTCAGGAAACTGGCACCCAGACAATGAGCAGTCAGGAAACTGGCACACAGACAACACAGTCAGGAAACTGGCACACAGACAACGAGCAGTCAGGAAACTGGCAAACAGACAATGAGCAGTCAGGAAAATGGCACACAGACAACAAGCAGGCAGGAAACTGACATACAGAAAATGAGCAGTCAGGAAACTGGCACACAGACAACGTGCAGTCAGGAAACTGGCACACAGACAGTGAGCAGTCAGGAAACCTGCACAACACAGCGAGAAGTCAGGAAACTAGCACGCATTCAACACAGTCAGGAAACTGGCACACAGACAACGAGCAGTCAGGAAACTGGCAAACTGACAACGAGCAGTCAGAAAACTGGCACACAGGCAACGAGCGGTCAGGAAACCTTAACACAGACAGTGAGCAGTCAGGAAACTGGAACAACACAGCGAGCAGTCAGGAAACTGGCACACAGACAACCAACAGTCAGGAAACTGGCACAACACAGCGAGCAGTCAGGAAACTGGCACATAGACAGCAACAGTCAAAAATTTGATACAAAGACAATGATCAGTCAGGAAACTGGCACACAGACAGCAAGCAGTCAGGAAATTGGCACACAGATAAGACAGTAAGGAAACTGGCACAGAGAAAACCAACTTTCAGGAAATTGGCACAAAGACAATGAGCAGTCAGGAAAATGGCACACAGACAGCGAGCAGTCAGGAAACTGGCACACAGACAATGAGCAGTCAGGAAACTGGCACACAGACAACGAGCAGTCAGGAAACTGGCAAACAGACAATGAGCAGTCAGGAAACTGGCACACAGACAACAAGCAGGCAGGAAACTGGCACACAGACAATGAGCAGTCAGGAAACAGGCACACAGACAAAGCAGTCAGGAAACTGGCACACAGAATAACAACAGACTGGAAACTGGCAAACAGACAACGTGCATTCAAGAAACTGGCACACAGACAACGAGCAGTGAGGAAACTAGCACACAGACAAGGAGCAGTCAGGAAACTAGCACACAGACAACAAACAGTCAGGAAACTTGCACACAGACAGCGAGCAGTCAGGAAACTGGCACAAAACAGCGAGCAGTCAGGAAATTGCCACAGAGACAACACAGAAAGGAAACTGGCAAACAGAAAACCAACAGTCAGGAAATTGGAACAAAGACAATGAGCAGTCAGGAAACTGGCACACAAACAACGAGCAGTCAGGAAAATGGCACACAGAGAGCGAGCAGGTAGGAAACTGGCAAACAGACAACACAGACAGGAAACTGGCATACAGAAAAACAACAGTCAGAAAACTGGCAAACAGACAACGAGCAGTCAGGAAACTGGCACACAGAGAGCAACAGTTAGGAAATTTGCAAAAAGACAATGAGCAGTCAGGAAACAGGCACTTAGACAGCGATCAGTCAGGAAACTGGCACATAGACAGCGAGCTGTCGGGTATCTGGCAAACAAACACAGTCAGGAAAATGGCAAACAGACAACACAGTCAGGAAACTGGCACACAGACAACCAACAGTCAAGAAACTGGCACACAGACAACAAATTCAGCAAGTTGGCACACAGACAACACAGTCAGGAAACTGGCACACAGACAACGAGCAGTCAGGAAACTGGCACACGGACAACGAGCAGTCAGGAAACTGGCACACGGACAACGAGCAGTCAGGAAACTGGCACACGGACAACGAGCAGTCAGGAAACTGGCACACGGACAACGAGCAGTCAGGAAACTGGCACACGGACAATGAGCAGTCAGGCAACTGGCAAACAGACAACGAGCAGTCAGAAAACTGGCACACAGGCAATGAGCAGTCAAGAAACCTTAACACAGACAGTGAGCAGTCAGGAAACTGGAACAACACAGCGAGCAGTCAGGAAACTGGCACACAGACAACCAACAGTCAGGAAACTGGCACACAGGCATTGAGCAGTCAGGAAAATGGCACACAGACAACGAGCAGTTAGGAAACTGGCACACAGACAACAAGCAGTCAGGAAACCGGCAAACAGACAGGAAACTGGCACACAGAATAACAACAGACTGGAAACTGGCAAACAGACAACGTGCAGGCAGGAAACTGGCACACAGACAACGAGCAGTCAGGAAACTAGCACACAGACAGCGTGCAGTCAGGAAACTGGCACAAAACAGCGAGCAGTCAGGAAACTAGCACAAAGACAGCAACGGTCAAAAATTTGACACAAAGACAATGATCAGTCAGGAAACTGGCACACAGAATAACAACAGACTGGAAACTGGCAAACAGACAACGTGCATTCAAGAAACTGGCACACAGACAACGAGCAGTGAGGAAACTAGCACACAGACAAGGAGCAGTCAGGAAACTAGCACACAGACAACAAACAGTCAGGAAACTTGCACACAGACAGCGAGCAGTCAGGAAACTGGCACAAAACAGCGAGCAGTCAGGAAACTAGCACATAGACAGCAACGGTCAAAAATTTGACACAAAGACAATGATCAGTCAGGAAACTGGCACACAGACAGCAAGCAGTCAGGAAATTGGCACACAGATAAGACAGTAAGGAAACTGGCACAGAGAAAACCAACTTTCAGGAAATTGGCACAAAGACAATGAGCAGTCAGGAAAATGGCACACAGACAGCGAGCAGTCAGGAAACTGGCACACAGACAACGAGCAGTCAGGAAACTGGCAAACAGACAATGAGCAGTCAGGAAACTGGCACAAAGACAACAAGCAGGCAGGAAACTGGCACACAGACAATGAGCAGTCAGGAAACAGGCACACAGACAAAGCAGTCAGGAAACTGGCACACAGACAAAGCAGTCAGGAAACTGGCACACAGACAAAGCAGTCAGGAAACTGGCACACAGAATAACAACAGACTGGAAACTGGCAAACAGACAACGTGCATTCAGGAAACTGGCAAACAGACAACGAGCAGTGAGGAAACTAGCACTCAGACAAGGAGCAGTCAGGAAACTAGCACACAGACAACCAACAGTCAGGAAACTTGCACACAGACAGCGAGCAGTCAGGAAACTGGCACAAAACAGTGAGCAGTCAGGAAACTAGCACATAGACAGCAACGGTCAAAAATTTGACACAAAGACAATGATCAGTCAGGAAACTGGCACACAGACAGCAAGCAGTCAGGAAATTGCCACAGAGACAACACAGAAAGGAAACTGGCAAACAGAAAACCAACAGTCAGGAAATTGGAACAAAGACAATGAGCAGTCAGGAAACTGGCACACAAACAACGAGCAGTCAGGAAAATGGCACACAGAGAGCGAGCAGGTAGGAAACTGGCAAACAGACAACACAGACAGGAAACGGGCATACAGAAAAACAACAGTCAGAAAACTGGCAAACAGACAACGAGCGGTCAGGAAACTGGCACACAGAGAGCAACAGTTAGGAAATTTGCAAAAAGACAATGAGCAGTCAGGAAACAGGCACTTAGACAGCGATCAGTCAGGAAACTGGCACATAGACAGCGAGCTGTCAGGTATCTGGCAAACAAACACAGTCAGGAAAATGGCAAACAGACAACACAGTCAGGAAACTGGCACACAGACAACCAACAGTCAAGAAACTGGCACACAGACAACAAATTCAGCAAGTTGGCACACAGACAATGCAGTCAGGAAACTGGCACACAGACAATGAGCAGTCAGGAAATTGGCACACAGACAACGAGCAGTCAGGAAACTGGCACACATTCAACACAGTCAGGAAACTGGCACACAGACAACGAGCAGTCAGGAAACTGGCAAACTGACAATGAGCAGTCAGGCAACTGGCAAACAGACAACGAGCAGTCAGAAAACTGGCACACAGGCAATGAGCAGTCAGGAAACCTTAACACAGACAGTGAGCAGTCAGGAAACTGGAACAACACAGCGAGCAGTCAGGAAACTGGCACACAGACAACCAACAGTCAGGAAACTGGCACACAGGCATTGAGCAGTGAGGAAAATGGCACACAGACAACGAGCAGTTAGGAAACTGGCACACAGACAACAAGCAGTCAGGAAACCGGCAAACAGACAGGAAACTGGCACACAGAATAACAACAGACTGGAACCTGGCAAACAGACAACGTGCAGGCAGGAAACTGGCACACAGACAACGAGCAGTCAGGAAACTAGCACACAGAGAGCGTGCAGTCAGGAAACTGGCACAAAACAGCGAGCAGTCAGGAAACTAGCACATAGACAGCAACGGTCAAAAATTTGACACAAAGACAATGATCAGTCAGGAAACTGGCACACAGACCTCAAGCAGTCAGGAAAGTGCCACAGAGACAACACAGAAAGGAAACTGGCAAACAGAAAACCAACAGTCAGGAAATTGGAACAAAGACAATGAGCAGTCAGGAAACTGGCACATAGACAGCAACAGTCAAAAATTTGATACAAAGACAATGATCAGTCAGGAAACTGGCACACAGACAGCAAGCAGTCAGGAAATTGGCACACAGATAAGACAGTAAGGAAACTGGCACACAGAAAACCAACTTTCAGGAATTTGGCACAAAGACAATGAGCAGTCAGGAAAATGGCACACAGACAGCGAGCAGTCAGGAAACTGGCACACAGACAATGAGCAGTCAGGAAACTGGCACACAGACAACGAGCAGTCAGGAAACTGGCAAACAGACAATGAGCAGTCAGGAAACTGGCACACAGACAACAAGCAGGCAGGAAACTGGCACACAGACAATGAGCAGTCAGGAAACAGGCACACAGACAAAGCAGTCAGGAAACTGGCACACAGAATAACAACAGACTGGAAACTGGCAAACAGACAACGTGCATTCAAGAAACTGGCACACAGACAACGAGCAGTGAGGAAACTAGCACACAGACAAGGAGCAGTCAGGAAACTAGCACACAGACAACAAACAGTCAGGAAACTTGCACACAGACAGCGAGCAGTCAGGAAACTGGCACAAAACAGCGAGCAGTCAGGAAACTAGCACATAGACAGCAACGGTCAAAAATTTGACACAAAGACAATGATCAGTCAGGAAACTGGCACACAGACAGCAAGCAGTCAGGAAATTGCCACAGAGACAACACAGAAAGGAAACTGGCAAACAGAAAACCAACAGTCAGGAAATTGGAACAAAGACAATGAGCAGTCAGGAAACTGGCAAACAAACAACGAGCAGTCAGGAAAATGGCACACAGAGAGCGAGCAGGTAGGAAACTGGCAAACAGACAACACAGACAGGAAACTGGCATACAGAAAAACAACAGTCAGAAAACTGGCAAACAGACAACGAGCAGTCAGGAAACTGGCACACAGAGAGCAACAGTTAGGAAATTTGCAAAAAGACAATGAGCAGTCAGGAAACTGGCACATAGACAGCGAGCTGTCAGATATCTGGCAAACAAACACAGTCAGGAAAATGGCAAACAGACAACACAGTTAGGAAACTGGCACACAGACAACCAACAGTCAAGAAACTGGCACACAGACAACAAATTCAGCAAGTTGGCACACAGACAATGCAGTCAGGAAACTGGCACACAGACAATGAGCAGTCAGGAAATTGGCACACAGACAAAGAGCAGTCAGGAAACTGGCACACATTCAACACAGTCAGGAAACTGGCACACAGACAACGAGCAGTCAGGAAACTGGCAAACTGACAATGAGCAGTCAGGCAACTGGCAAACAGACAACGAGCAGTCAGAAAACTGGCACACAGGCAATGAGCAGTCAGGAAACCTTAACACAGACAGTGAGCAGTCAGGAAACTGGAACAACACAGCGAGCAGTCAGGAAACTGGCACACAGACAGCAAGCAGTCAGGAAATTGGCACACAGATAAGACAGTAAGGAAACTGGCACACAGAAAACCAACTTTCAGGAATTTGGCACAAAGACAATGAGCAGTCAGGAAAATGGCACACAGACAGCGAGCAGTCAGGAAACTGGCAACGAGACAATGAGCAGTCAGGAAACTGGCACCCAGACAATGAGCAGTCAGGAAACTGGCACACAGACAACACAGTCAGGAAACTGGCACACAGACAACGAGCAGTCAGGAAACTGGCAAACAGACAATGAGCAGTCAGGAAAATGGCACACAGACAACAAGCAGGCAGGAAACTGACATACAGAAAATGAGCAGTCAGGAAACTGGCACACAGACAACGTGCAGTCAGGAAACTGGCACACAGACAGTGAGCAGTCAGGAAACCTGCACAACACAGCGAGAAGTCAGGAAACTAGCACGCATTCAACACAGTCAGGAAACTGGCACACAGACAACGAGCAGTCAGGAAACTGGCAAACTGACAACGAGCAGTCAGAAAACTGGCACACAGGCAACGAGCGGTCAGGAAACCTTAACACAGACAGTGAGCAGTCAGGAAACTGGAACAACACAGCGAGCAGTCAGGAAACTGGCACACAGACAACCAACAGTCAGGAAACTGGCACAACACAGCGAGCAGTCAGGAAACTGGCACATAGACAGCAACAGTCAAAAATTTGATACAAAGACAATGATCAGTCAGGAAACTGGCACACAGACAGCAAGCAGTCAGGAAATTGGCACACAGATAAGACAGTAAGGAAACTGGCACAGAGAAAACCAACTTTCAGGAAATTGGCACAAAGACAATGAGCAGTCAGGAAAATGGCACACAGACAGCGAGCAGTCAGGAAACTGGCACACAGACAATGAGCAGTCAGGAAACTGGCACACAGACAACGAGCAGTCAGGAAACTGGCAAACAGACAATGAGCAGTCAGGAAACTGGCACACAGACAACAAGCAGGCAGGAAACTGGCACACAGACAATGAGCAGTCAGGAAACAGGCACACAGACAAAGCAGTCAGGAAACTGGCACACAGAATAACAACAGACTGGAAACTGGCAAACAGACAACGTGCATTCAAGAAACTGGCACACAGACAACGAGCAGTGAGGAAACTAGCACACAGACAAGGAGCAGTCAGGAAACTAGCACACAGACAACAAACAGTCAGGAAACTTGCACACAGACAGCGAGCAGTCAGGAAACTGGCACAAAACAGCGAGCAGTCAGGAAATTGCCACAGAGACAACACAGAAAGGAAACTGGCAAACAGAAAACCAACAGTCAGGAAATTGGAACAAAGACAATGAGCAGTCAGGAAACTGGCACACAAACAACGAGCAGTCAGGAAAATGGCACACAGAGAGCGAGCAGGTAGGAAACTGGCAAACAGACAACACAGACAGGAAACTGGCATACAGAAAAACAACAGTCAGAAAACTGGCAAACAGACAACGAGCAGTCAGGAAACTGGCACACAGAGAGCAACAGTTAGGAAATTTGCAAAAAGACAATGAGCAGTCAGGAAACAGGCACTTAGACAGCGATCAGTCAGGAAACTGGCACATAGACAGCGAGCTGTCGGGTATCTGGCAAACAAACACAGTCAGGAAAATGGCAAACAGACAACACAGTCAGGAAACTGGCACACAGACAACCAACAGTCAAGAAACTGGCACACAGACAACAAATTCAGCAAGTTGGCACACAGACAATGCAGTCAGGAAACTGGCACACAGACAACGAGCAGTCAGGAAACTGGCACACAGACAACGAGCAGTCAGGAAACTGGCACACGGACAACGAGCAGTCAGGAAACTGGCACACGGACAACGAGCAGTCAGGAAACTGGCACACGGACAACGAGCAGTCAGGAAACTGGCACACAGACAACGAGCAGTCAGGCAACTGGCAAACAGACAACGAGCAGTCAGAAAACTGGCACACAGGCAATGAGCAGTCAAGAAACCTTAACACAGACAGTGAGCAGTCAGGAAACTGGAACAACACAGCGAGCAGTCAGGAAACTGGCACACAGACAACCAACAGTCAGGAAACTGGCACACAGGCATTGAGCAGTCAGGAAAATGGCACACAGACAACGAGCAGTTAGGAAACTGGCACACAGACAACAAGCAGTCAGGAAACCGGCAAACAGACAGGAAACTGGCACACAGAATAACAACAGACTGGAAACTGGCAAACAGACAATGTGCAGGCAGGAAACTGGCACACAGACAACGAGCAGTCAGGAAACTAGCACACAGACAGCGTGCAGTCAGGAAACTGGCACAAAACAGCGAGCAGTCAGGAAACTAGCACATAGACAGCAACGGTCAAAAATTTGACACAAAGACAATGATCAGTCAGGAAACTGGCACACAGAATAACAACAGACTGGAAACTGGCAAACAGACAATGTGCATTCAAGAAACTGGCACACAGACAACGAGCAGTGAGGAAACTAGCACACAGACAAGGAGCAGTCAGGAAACTAGCACACAGACAACAAACAGTCAGGAAACTTGCACACAGACAGCGAGCAGTCAGGAAACTGGCACAAAACAGCGAGCAGTCAGGAAACTAGCACATAGACAGCAACGGTCAAAAATTTGACACAAAGACAATGATCAGTCAGGAAACTGGCACACAGACAGCAAGCAGTCAGGAAATTGGCACACAGATAAGACAGTAAGGAAACTGGCACAGAGAAAACCAACTTTCAGGAAATTGGCACAAAGACAATGAGCAGTCAGGAAAATGGCACACAGACAGCGAGCAGTCAGGAAACTGGCACACAGACAATGAGCAGTCAGGAAACTGGCACACAGACAACGAGCAGTCAGGAAACTGGCAAACAGACAATGAGCAGTCAGGAAACTGGCACACAGACAACAAGCAGGCAGGAAACTGGCACACAGACAATGAGCAGTCAGGAAACAGGCACACAGACAAAGCAGTCAGGAAACTGGCACACAGAATAACAACAGACTGGAAACTGGCAAACAGACAACGTGCATTCAAGAAACTGGCACACAGACAATGAGCAGTCAGGAAACTGGCACACAAACAACGAGCAGTCAGGAAAATGGCACACAGACAACGAGCAGTCAGGAAACTAGCACATAGACAGCAACGGTCAAAAATTTGACACAAAGACAATGATCAGTCAGGAAACTGGCACACAGACAGCAAGCAGTCAGGAAATTGGCACACAGATAAGACAGTAAGGAAACTGGCACAGAGAAAACCAACTTTCAGGAAATTGGCACAAAGACAATGAGCAGTCAGGAAAATGGCACACAGACAGCGAGCAGTCAGGAAACTGGCACACAAACAACGAGCAGTCAGGAAACTGGCAAACAGACAATGAGAAGTCAGGAAACTGGCACAAAGACAACAAGCAGGCAGGAAACTGGCACACAGACAATGAGCAGTCAGGAAACAGGCACACAGACAAAGCAGTCAGGAAACTGGCACACAGACAAAGCAGTCAGGAAACTGGCACACAGACAAAGTAGTCAGGAAACTGGCACACAGAATAACAACAGACTGGAAACTGGCAAACAGACAACGTGCATTCAGGAAACTGGCAAACAGACAACGAGCAGTGAGGAAACTAGCACACAGACAAGGAGCAGTCAGGAAACTAGCACACAGACAACAGTCAGGAAACTTGCACACAGACAGCGAGCAGTCAGGAAACTGGCACAAAACAGCGAGCAGTCAGGAAACTAGCACATAGACAGCAACGGTCAAAAATTTGACACAAAGACAATGATCAGTCAGGAAACTGGCACACAGACAGCAAGCAGTCAGGAAATTGCCACAGAGACAACACAGAAAGGAAACTGGCAAACAGAAAACCAACAGTCAGGAAATTGGAACAAAGACAATGAGCAGTCAGGAAACTGGCACACAAACAACGAGCAGTCAGGAAAATGGCACACAGAGAGCGAGCAGGTAGGAAACTGGCAAACAGACAACACAGACAGGAAACGGGCATACAGAGAAACAACAGTCAGAAAACTGGCAAACAGACAACGAGCAGTCAGGAAACTGGCACACAGAGAGCAACAGTTAGGAAATTTGCAAAAAGACAATGAGCAGTCAGGAAACAGGCACTTAGACAGCGATCAGTCAGGAAACTGGCACATAGACAGCGAGCTGTCAGGTATCTGGCAAACAAACACAGTCAGGAAAATGGCAAACAGACAACACAGTCAGGAAACTGGCACACAGACTACTGTGTGTCAGGAAACTGGCACACAGACAGCACTGTCAGGAGACTGGCACACAGACAACACTGTCAGGTAATTTGCACACAGACAGCGAGCAGTCAGTAATCTGAAACACAGACAACACAGTCAGGAACCTGGCACACAGACTACCCAGTCAGGAAACTGGCACACAGACAACACAATCAGCAAACTGGCACAGAGACAACACAATCAGCAAACTGGCACACAGAGAACTAAATCTGGAAACTGGCACACAGAACTAAATCTGGAAACTGGCACACAGAACTAAATCTGGAAACTGGCACACAGACAGCAAGCAGTCCGGAAACTGGCACACAGACAGCAAGCAGTCAGGAAACTGGCACACAGACAGCAAGCAGTCAGGAAACTGGCACACAGACAGCAAGCAGTCAGGAAACTGGCACACAGACAGCAAGCAGTCAGGAAACTGGCACACAGACAGCAAGCAGTCAGGAAACTGGCACACAGACAGCAAGCAGTCAGGAAACTGGCACACAGACAACACAATCAGGAAACTGGCACACAGACAACACAATCAGGAAACTGGCACACAGACAACACAATCAGGAAACGGGCACACAGACAACACAATCAGGAAACTGGCACACAGACAACACAATCAGGAAACTGGCACACAGACAACACAATCAGGAAACTGGCACACAGACAACACAATCAGGAAACTGGCACACAGACAACACAATCAGGAAACTGGCACACAGACAACACAATCAGGAAACTGGCACACAGAAAAGATAGTCAGGAACGGGCTCACAGACAATGAGCAGTCAGGAAATTTGCACACAGAAAACGAGCAGTCAGGAAACTGGCACAGACAACAATTAGTCAGGAAACTGGCACACAGACAATGAGCAGTCAAGAAACTGGAACAATGACAATGAGCAGTCAGGAAACTGGCACACAGACAGTGAACAGTCAGGAAACGTGCACACAGACAGTGAGCAGTCAGGAAATGGTCACACAGACAGCACTGTCAGGAAACTGGCACACAGACAACACTGTCAGGAAACTGGCAAACAGACAGTGAGCAGTCAGGAATCTGGCACACAGACAAGACAGACAGCAATCTGGCACAGAGACTACCCATTCAAGAAACTGGCACACAGAAAACACAGTCAAGAAACTGGCACACGCACAACACAGTCAGGAAACTAGCAAACAGACAATGAGAAGTCATGAAATTGGCACACAGACAACGAGCAGTCAGTAAATTGGTACATTTACGATGAGCATTCAGGAAACTGGCACACAGACAACATAATCAGGAAACTGGCACACAGACAGCAAGCAGTCAGGAAACTGGCACACGGATAAAACCGTCAGGAAGCTGGCACACAAAAAACCAACTGTCAGGAAAATGGCACAAAGATAACGGGCAGTCAGGAAACGGGCACACAGACAGTGAGCAGTCAGGAAACCGGCACACAGACAGTGAGCAGTCAGGAAACTGGCACACAGACAGCACTGTCAGGAAACTGGCACACAGACAGCACTGTCAGGAAACTGGCACACAGACAACACAGTCAGGAAACAGGCATCCAGACTAACCATTCCGTAAACTGACATGCAGACAACACAGTTAGGAAACTGGCACATGCACAACACAGTCAGGAAAATAGCACACATACAATGAGAAGTCATGAAATTGGCACACAGACAACGAGCAGTCAGGAAATTGGCACATTTACAAATGCATTCAGGAAACTGATACACAGACAACACATTCAGGAAACTGGCACACAGACAACACAATCAGGAAACTGGCACACAGACAACACAATCAGGAAACTGGCACACAGACAACACAATCAGGAAACAGGCACACTGACAACACATTCAGGAAACAGGCGCACAGACAACACATTCAGGAAACTGGCACACAGACAGCAAGCAGTCAGGAAACTGGAACACGGACAACACCGTCAGGAAGCTGGCACACAGACAACACAGTCAACAACCTGGCACACAGACTACCCAGTCAGGAAACTGGCACACGCACAACACATTCAGGAAGCTAGCAAACAGACAATGAGCAGTCATGAAATTGGCACACAGACAACGAGCAGTCAGGAAATTGGCACATTTACAATGAGCATTCAGGCACACAGACAACACAATCATGAAACTGGCACAGAGACAACAAAATCAGCAAACTGGCACACAGACAACACAATCAGGAAACTGGCACACAGACAGCAAACAATCAGTAAACTAGCACACGGAACAGACATTCAGGAAGCTGGCACAAAAAAACCAACAGTCAGGAAATGGCACACAGACAACACAGTCAGGAAACTGGCACACAGACAGCAAGCAGTCAGGAAACTGGCAAACAGACAACACAGACAGGAAACTGGCACACAGACAATGAGCAGTCAGGAAACTGGCACACAGAATAACAACAGTCAGGAAACTCGAACACAGGCAGCAAGCAGTCAGGAATCTTGACACACAGACAGCACAGTCTGGAAACTGGCACACAGACAACACAGTCAGGAAACTGGCACACAGACAACACAGTCAGGAAACTGGCACACAGACAACACAGTCAGGAAATTGGCACACAGAAACAAGCAGTAAGGAAACTGGCACACAGACAAACAACAGTCAGGAAATGGCACACAGACAACACAGTCAGGAACCTGGCACACAGACTACCCAGTCAGGAAACTGGCACATAGACAACACAGTCAGGAAACTGGCACACGCACAACACATTCAGGAAACTAGCAAACAGACAATGAGCAGTAATGCAATTGGCACACAGACAACGAGAAGTCAGGAAATTGGCACATTTACAATGAGCTTTCAGGAAACTGGAACACAGACAACACAATCAAGAAACTGGCACAGAGACAACACAATCAGCAAACTGGCACACAGGCAACACAATCAGGAAACTGGCACAAAGACAGCAAGCAGTCAGGAAACTAGCACACGGAACACACAGTCAGGAAGCTGGCACAAAAAACCAACAGTCAGGAAATGGCACACAGACAACGAGCAGTCAGGAAACTGGCACACAGACAGCAAGCAGTCAGGAAACTGGCACACAGACAGCAAGCAGTCAGGAAACTGGCACACAGACACGAAACTGGCACACAGAATAACAACAGTCAGGAAACTGGCAAACAGAAAACGAGCAGTCAAGAAACTGGCACACAGAATAACAACAGTCAGGAAACTGGCACACAGACAACGAGCAGTCAGGAAACTGGCAAACAGAAAACGAGCAGTCAAGAAACTGGCACACAGAATAACAACAGTCAGGAAACTGGCACACAGGCAGCGAGCAGTCAGGAATCTTGACACACATACAGCACAGTCTGGAAACTGGAAAACAGACAACCAGTCAGGAAACTGGCACACAGACAACCAAAAGTCAGGAAATGGGAACACAGACAGTGAGCTGTCAGGAAACTGACACAACACAGCGAGCAGTCAGGAAGCTGGTACACAGACAAAAAAGTCAGGAAACTGGCACACAGACAACACAGTCAGGAAATTGTCACACAGACAACAAGCAGTCAGGAAAATTACACACAGACAAACAACAGTCAGGAAATGGCACACAGACAACACTGTCGGGAAAATGGCACACAGACAACACAGTCAGGAAACTGGCACACAGACAACACTGTCAGGAAACTGGCACACAGACAAGGAAGTCAGGAAACTGGCACACAGACAAGAAAGTCAGGAAACTGGCACACAGACAAGAAAGTCAGGAAACTGGCACAACACAGCGAGCAGTCAGGAAGCTGGTACACAGACAAAAAAGTCAGGAAACTGGCACACAGTCAACACAGTCAGGAAATTGTCACACAGACAACAAGCAGTCAGGAAAATTACACACAGAAAAACAACAGTCAGGAAATGGCACACAGACAACACTGTCAGGAAAATGGCACACAGACAACACAGTCAGGAAACTGGCACACAGACAACACAGTCAGGAAACTGGCACACAGACAACACAGTCAGGAAACTGGCACACAGACAACACAGTCAGGAAACTGGCACACAGACAACACAGTCAGGAAACTGGCACACAGACAACACAGTCAGGAAACTGGCACACAGACAACACTGTCAGGAAACTGGCACACAGACAACACTGTCAGGAAACTGGCACACAGACAAGAAAGTCAGGAAACTGGCACACAGACAAGAAAGTCAGGAAACTGGCACACAGACAAGAAAGTCAGGAAACTGGCACACAGACAAGAAAGTCAGGAAACTGGCACACAGACAAGAAAGTCAGGAAATTGGCACACAGACAAGAAAGTCAGGAAATTGGCACACGGACAAGAAAGTCAGGAAACTGGCACACAGACTACCGTGTGTCAGGAAACTGTCACACAGACAGCACTGTCAGGAGACTGGCACACAGACAGCACTGTCAGGTAATTTGCACACAGACAGCGAGCAGTCAGTAATCTGAAACACAGACAACACAGTCAGGAACCTGGCACACAGACTACCCAGTAAGGAAACTGGCACACAGACAACACAATCAGGAAACTGGAACAGAGACAACACAATCAGCAAACTGGCACACAGAGAACTAAATCTGGAAACTGGCACACAGAACTAAATCTGGAAACTGGCACACAGACAGTAAGCAGTCAGGAAACTGGCACACAGACAGCAAGCAGTCAGGAAACTGGCACACAGACAGCAAGCAGTCAGGAAACTGGCACACAGACAGCAAGCAGTCAGGAAACTGGCAAACAGACAATACAGACAGGAAACTGGCACACAGAATAACAACAGTCAGGAAACTGGGAAACAGACAACGAGCAGTCAGGAAACCGGCACACAGACAGCGAACAGTCAGGAAACTGGCACACAGACAACACAGTGAGGAAACTGGCACACAGACAACACAGTGAGGAAACTGGCACACAGACAACAGAGTCAGGAAACGGGCACACAGACAAACAACAGTCAGGAAATGGCACACAGACAACACTGTCAGGAAACTGGCAAATGCACAACACATTCAGGAAACTAGCAAACAGACACTGAGCAGTCATGAAATTGGCACACAGACAATGAAGTCAGGAAATTGGGACATTTACAAAGAGCATTCAGGAAACTGGAACACAGACAACACAATCAGGAAACTGGCACAGAATCAACACAATCAGCAAACTGGCAAACAGAGAACTAAATCAGGAAACTGGCACACAGAGAGCAAGCAGGCAGGAAACAAGCAAACGGACAACACAGTCAGGAAGCTGGCACAAAAAATCCAACAGTCAGGAAAATGGCACACAGACAACGAGCAGTCAGGAAACTGGCACACAGACAACACAGTCAGGAAACTGGCACACAGAAACAAGCAGTAAGGAAACTGGCACACAGACAAACAACAGTCAGGAAACTGGCACACAGACAAACAACAGTCAGGAAACTGGCACACAGATAACACAGTCAGGAAACTGGCACACCGACAACACTGTCAGGAAACTGGCACACAGACAGTGAGCAGTCAGGAATCTGAAACACAGACAACACAGTCAGGAACCTGGCACACAGACTACCCAGTCAGGAAACTGGCACATAGACAATGAGCAGTCAGGAAACTGGCACACAGACAATGAGCAGTCAGGAAACTGGCACACAGACAACGAGCAGTCAGGAAACTGGCAAACAGACAATGAGCAGTCAGGAAACTGGCACACAGACAACAAGCAGGCAGGAAACTGGCACACAGATAATGAGCAGTCAGGAAACAGGCACACAGACAAAGCAGTCAGGAAACTGGCACACAGAATAACAACAGACTGGAAACTGGCAAACAGACAACGTGCATTCAAGAAACTGGCACACAGACAACGAGCAGTGAGGAAACTAGCACACAGACAAGGAGCAGTCAGGAAACTAGCACACAGACAACAAACAGTCAGGAAACTTGCACACAGACAGCGAGCAGTCAGGAAACTGGCACAAAACAGCGAGCAGTCAGGAAACTAGCACATAGACAGCAACGGTCAAAAATTTGACACAAAGACAATGATCAGTCAGGAAACTGGCACACAGACAGCAAGCAGTCAGGAAATTGCCACAGAGACAACACAGAAAGGAAACTGGCAAACAGAAAACCAACAGTCAGGAAATTGGAACAAAGACAATGAGCAGTCAGGAAACTGGCACACAAACAACGAGCAGTCAGGAAAATGGCACACAGAGAGCGAGCAGGTAGGAAACTGGCAAACAGACAACACAGACAGGAAACTGGCATACAGAAAAACAACAGTCAGAAAACTGGCAAACAGACAACGAGCAGTCAGGAAACTGGCACACAGAGAGCAACAGTTAGGAAATTTGCAAAAAGACAATGAGCAGTCAGGAAACAGGCACTTAGACAGCGATCAGTCAGGAAACTGGCACATAGACAGCGAGCTGTCAGATATCTGGCAAACAAACACAGTCAGGAAAATGGCAAACAGACAACACAGTTAGGAAACTGGCACACAGACAACCAACAGTCAAGAAACTGGCACACAGACAACAAATTCAGCAAGTTGGCACACAGACAATGCAGTCAGGAAACTGGCACACAGACAATGAGCAGTCAGGAAATTGGCACACAGACAAAGAGCAGTCAGGAAACTGGCACACATTCAACACAGTCAGGAAACTGGCACACAGACAACGAGCAGTCAGGAAACTGGCACACATTCAACACAGTCAGGAAACTGGCACACAGACAACGAGCAGTCAGGAAACTGGCAAACTGACAATGAGCAGTCAGGCAACTGGCAAACAGACAACGAGCAGTCAGAAAACTGGCACACAGGCAATGAGCAGTCAGGAAATCTTAACACAGACAGTGAGCAGTCAGGAAACTGGAACAACACAGCGAGCAGTCAGGAAACTGGCACACAGACAGCAAGCAGTCACGAAATTGACACACAGATAAGACAGTAAGGAAACTGGCACACAGAAAACCAACTTTCAGGAATTTGGCACAAAGACAATGAGCAGTCAGGAAAATGGCACACAGACAGCGAGCAGTCAGGAAACTGGCAACGAGACAATGAGCAGTCAGGAAACTGGCACACAGACAATGAGCAGTCAGGAAACTGGCACACAGACAACACAGTCAGGAAACTGGCACACAGACAACGAGCAGTCAGGAAACTGGCAAACAGACAATGAGCAGTCAGGAAAATGGCACACAGACAACAAGCAGGCAGGAAACTGACATACAGACAATGAGCAGTCAGGAAACTGGCACACAGACAACGTGCAGTCAGGAAACTGGCACACAGACAGTGAGCAGTCAGGAAACCTGCACAACACAGCGAGAAGTCAGGAAACTAGAACGCATTCAACACAGTCAGGAAACTGGCACACAGAAAACGAGCAGTCAGGAAACTGGCAAACTGACAACGAGCAGTCAGAAAACTGGCACACAGGCAACGAGCGGTCAGGAAACCTTAACACAGACAGTGAGCAGTCAGGAAACTGGAACAACACAGCGAGCAGTCAGGAAACTGGCACACAGACAACCAACAGTCAGGAAACTGGCACAACACAGCGAGCAGTCAGGAAACTGGCACATAGACAGCAACAGTCAAAAATTTGATACAAAGACAATGATCAGTCAGGAAACTGGCACACAGACAGCAAGCAGTCAGGAAAATGGCACACAGATAAGACAGTAAGGAAACTGGCACAGAGAAAACCAACTTTCAGGAAATTGGCACAAAGACAATGAGCAGTCAGGAAAATGGCACACAGACAGCGAGCAGTCAGGAAACTGGCACACAGACAATGAGCAGTCAGGAAACTGGCACACAGACAACGAGCAGTCAGGAAACTGGCAAACAGACAATGAGCAGTCAGGAAACTGGCACACAGACAACAAGCAGGCAGGAAACTGGCACACAGACAATGAGCAGTCAGGAAACAGGCACACAGACAAAGCAGTCAGGAAACTGGCACACAGAATAACAACAGACTGGAAACTGGCAAACAGACAACGTGCATTCAAGAAACTGGCACACAGACAACGAGCAGTGAGGAAACTAGCACACAGACAAGGAGCAGTCAGGAAACTAGCACACAGACAACAAACAGTCAGGAAACTTGCACACAGACAGCGAGCAGTCAGGAAACTGGCACAAAACAGCGAGCAGTCAGGAAATTGCCACAGAGACAACACAGAAAGGAAACTGGCAAACAGAAAACCAACAGTCAGGAAATTGGAACAAAGACAATGAGCAGTCAGGAAACTGGCACACAAACAACGAGCAGTCAGGAAAATGGCACACAGAGAGCGAGCAGGTAGGAAACTGGCAAACAGACAACACAGACAGGAAACTGGCATAAAGAAAAACAACAGTCAGAAAACAGCCAAACAGACAACGAGCAGTCAGGAAACTGGCAAACAGAGAGCAACAGTTAGGAAATTTGCAAAAAGACAATAAGCAGTCAGGAAACAGGCACTTAGACAGCGATCAGTCAGGAAACTGGCACATAGACAGCGAGCTGTCGGGTATCTGGCAAACAAACACAGTCAGGAAAATGGCAAACAGACAACACAGTCAGGAAACTGGCACACAGACAACCAACAGTCAAGATACTGGCACACAGACAACAAATTCAGCAAGTTGGCACACAGACAATGCAGTCAGGAAACTGGCACACAGACAATGAGCAGTCAGGAAATTGGCACACAGACAACGAGCAGTCAGGAAACTGGCACACATTCAACACAGTCAGGAAACTGGCACACAGACAACGAGCAGTCAGGAAACTGGCAAACTGACAATGAGCAGTCAGGCAACTGGCAAACAGACAACGAGCAGTCAGAAAACTGGCACACAGGCAATGAGCAGTCAAGAAACCTTAACACAGACAGTGAGCAGTCAGGAAACTGGAACAAGACAGCGAGCAGTCAGGAAACTTTCACACAGACAACCAACAGTCAGGAAACTGGCACACAGGCATTGAGCAGTGAGGAAAATGGCACACAGACCACGAGCAGTTAGGAAACTGGCACACAGACAACAAGCAGTCAGGAAACCGGCAAACAGACAGGAAACTGGCACACAGAATAACAACAGACTGGAAACTGGCAAACAGACAACGTGCAGGCAGGAAACTGGCACACAGACAAGGAGCAGTCAGGAAACTAGCACACAGACAGCGTGCAGTCAGGAAACTGGCACAAAACAGCGAGCAGTCAGGAAACTAGCACATAGACAGCAACGGTCAAAAATTTGACACAAAGACAATGATCAGTCAGGAAACTGGCACACAGACAGCAAGCAGTCAGGAAAGTGCCACAGAGACAACACAGAAAGGAAACTGGCAAACAGAAAACCAACAGTCAGGAAATTGGAACAAAGACAATGAGCAGTCAGGAAACTGGCACACAAACAACGAGCAGTCAGGAAAATGGCACACAGAGAGCGAGCAGTCAGGAAACTGGCAAACAGACAACACCGACAGGAAACTGGCATACAGAAAAACAACAGTCAGAAAATTGGCAAACAGACAACCAACAGTCAGGAAACTGGCACAACACAGCGAGCAGTCAGGAAACTGGCACATAGACAGCAACAGTCAAAAATTTGATACAAAGACAATGATCAGTCAGGAAACTGGCACACAGACAGCAAGCAGTCAGGAAATTGGCACACAGATAAGACAGTAAGGAAACTGGCACAGAGAAAACCAACTTTCAGGAAATTGGCACAAAGACAATGAGCAGTCAGGAAAATGGCACACAGACAGCGAGCAGTCAGGAAACTGGCACACAGACAATGAGCAGTCAGGAAACTGGCACACAGACAACGAGCAGTCAGGAAACTGGCAAACAGACAATGAGCAGTCAGGAAACTGGCACAAAGACAACAAGCAGGCAGGAAACTGGCACACAGACAATGAGCAGTCAGGAAACAGGCACACAGACAAAGCAGTCAGGAATCTGGCACACAGACAAAGCAGTCAGGAAACAGGCACACAGAATAACAACAGACTGGAAACTGGCAAACAGACAACGTGCATTCAGGAAACTGGCAAACAGACAACGAGCAGTGAGGAAACTAGCACACAGACAAGGAGCAGTCAGGAAACTAGCACACAGACAACCAACAGTCAGGAAACTTGCACACAGACAGCGAGCAGTCAGGAAACTGGCACAAAACAGCGAGCAGTCAGGAAACTAGCACATAGACAGCAACGGTCAAAAATTTGACACAGAGACCATGATCAGTCAGGAAACTGGCACACAAACAACGAGCAGTCAGGAAAATGGCACACAGAGAGCGAGCAGGTAGGAAACTGGCAAACAGACAACACAGACAGGAAACGGGCATACAGAAAAACAACAGTCAGAAAACTGGCAAACAGACAACGAGCAGTCAGGAAAATGGTACACAGAGAGCAACAGTTAGGAAATTTGCAAAAAGACAATGAGCAGTCAGGAAACAGGCACTTAGACAGCGATCAGTCAGGAAACTGGCACATAGACAGCGAGCTGTCAGGTATCTGGCAAACAAACACAGTCAGGAAAATGGCAAGCAGACAACACAGTCAGGAAACTGGCACACAGACAACCAACAGTCAAGAAACTGGCACACAGACAACAAATTCAGCAAGTTGGCACACAGACAATGCAGTCAGGAAACTGGCACACAGACAATGAGCAGTCAGGAAATTGGCACACAGACAACGAGCAGTCAGGAAACTGGCACACATTCAACACAGTCAGGAAACTGGCACACAGACAACGAGCAGTCAGGAAACTGGCAAACTGACAATGAGCAGTCAGGCAACTGGCAAACAGACAACGAGCAGTCAGAAAACTGGCACACAGGCAATGAGCAGTCAGGAAACCTTAACACAGACAGTGAGCAGTCAGGAAACTGGAACAACACAGCGAGCAGTCAGGAAACTGGCACACAGACAACCAACAGTCAGGAAACTGGCACACAGGCATTGAGCAGTGAGGAAAATGGCACACAGACAACGAGCAGTTAGGAAACTGGCACACAGACAACAAGCAGTCAGGAAACCGGCAAACAGACAGGAAACTGGCACACAGAATAACAACAGACTGGAAGCTGGCAAACAGACAACGTGCAGGCAGGAAACTGGCACACAGACAAGGAGCAGTCAGGAAACTAGCACACAGACAGCGTGCAGTCAGGAAACTGGCACAAAACAGCGAGCAGTCAGGAAACTAGCACATAGACAGCAACGGTCAAAAATTTGACACAAAGACAATGATCAGTCAGGAAACTGGCACACAGACAGCAAGCAGTCAGGAAAGTGCCACAGAGACAACACAGAAAGGAAACTGGCAAACAGAAAACCAACAGTCAGGAAATTGGAACAAAGACAATGAGCAGTCAGGAAACTGGCACATAGACAGCAACAGTCAAAAATTTGATACAAAGACAATGATCAGTCAGGAAACTGGCACACAGACAGCAAGCAGTCAGGAAATTGGCACACAGATAAGACAGTAAGGAAACTGGCACACAGAAAACCAACTTTCAGGAATTTGGCACAAAGACAATGAGCAGTCAGGAAAATGGCACACAGACAGCGAGCAGTCAGGAAACTGGCAACGAGACAATGAGCAGTCAGGAAACTGGCACACAGACAATGAGCAGTCAGGAAACTGGCACACAGACAACACAGTCAGGAAACTGGCACACAGACAACGAGCAGTCAGGAAACTGGCAAACAGACAATGAGCAGTCAGGAAAATGGCACACAGACAACAAGCAGGCAGGAAACTGACATACAGACAATGAGCAGTCAGGAAACTGGCACACAGACAACGTGCAGTCAGGAAACTGGCACACAGACAGTGAGCAGTCAGGAAACCGGCACAACACAGCGAGAAGTCAGGAAACTAGCACGCATTCAACACAGTCAGGAAACTGGCACACAGACAACGAGCAGTCAGGAAACTGGCAAACTGACAATGAGAAGTCAGGCAACTGGCAAACTGACAACGAGCAGTCAGAAAACTGGCACACAGGCAACGAGCGGTCAGGAAACCTTAACACAGACAGTGAGCAGTCAGGAAACTGGAACAACACAGCGAGCAGTCAGGAAACTGGCACACAGACAACCAACAGTCAGGAAACTGGCACAACACAGCGAGCAGTCAGGAAACTGGCACATAGTCAGCAACAGTCAAAAATTTGATACAAAGACAATGATCAGTCAGCAAACTGGCACACAGACAGCAAGCAGTCAGGAACTTGGCACACAGATAAGACAGTAAGGAAACTGGCACAGAGAAAACCAACTTTCAGGAAATTGGCACAAAGACAATGAGCAGTCAGGAAAATGGCACACAGACAGCGAGCAGTCAGGAAACTGGCACACAGACAATGAGCAGTCAGGAAACTGGCACACAGACAACGAGCAGTCAGGAAACTGGCAAACAGACAATGAGCAGTCAGGAAACTGGCACACAGACAACAAGCAGGCAGGAAACTGGCACACAGACAATGAGCAGTCAGGAAACAGGCACACAGACAAAGCAGTCAGGAAACTGGCACACAGAATAACAACAGACTGGAAACTGGCAAACAGACAACGTGCATTCAAGAAACTGGCACACAGACAACGAGCAGTGAGGAAACTAGCACACAGACAAGGAGCAGTCAGGAAACTAGCACACAGACAACAAACAGTCAGGAAACTTGCACACAGACAGCGAGCAGTCAGGAAACTGGCACAAAACAGCGAGCAGTCAGGAAACTAGCACATAGACAGCAACGGTCAAAAATTTGACACAAAGACAATGATCAGTCAGGAAACTGGCACACAGACAGCAAGCAGTCAGGACATTGCCACAGAGACAACACAGAAAGGAAACTGGCAAACAGAAAACCAACAGTCAGGAAATTGGAACAAAGACAATGAGCAGTCAGGAAACTGGCACACAAACAACGAGCAGTCAGGAAAATGGCACACAGAGAGCGAGCTTGTAGGAAACTGGCAAACAGACAACACAGACAGGAAACTGGCATACAGACAACGAGCAGTCAGGAAACTGGCACACAGAGAGCAACAGTTAGGAAATTTGCAAAAAGACAATGAGCAGTCAGGAAACAGGCACTTAGACAGCGATCAGTCAGGAAACTGGCACATAGACAGCGAGCTGTCAGGTATCTGGCAAACAAACACAGTCAGGAAAATGGCAAACAGACAACACAGTCAGGAAACTGGCACACAGACAACCAACAGTCAAGAAACTGGCACACAGACAACAAATTCAGCAAGTTGGCACACAGACAATGCAGTCAGGAAACTGGCACACAGACAATGAGCAGTCAGGAAATTGGCAAACAGACAACGAGCAGTCAGGAAACTGGCACACATTCAACACAGTCAGGAAACTGGCACACAGACAACGAGCAGTCAGGAAACTGGCAAACTGACAATGAGCAGTCAGGCAACTGGCAAACAGACAACGAGCAGTCAGAAAACTGGCACACAGGCAATGAGCAGTCAGGAAACCTTAACACAGACAGTGAGCAGTCAGGAAACTGGAACAACACAGCGAGCAGTCAGGAAACTGGCACACAGACAACCAACAGTCAGGAAACTGGCACACAGGCATTGAGCAGTGAGGAAAATGGCACACAGACAACGAGCAGTTAGGAAACTGGCACACAGACAACAAGCAGTCAGGAAACCGGCAAACAGACAGGAAACTGGCACACAGAATAACAACAGACTGGAAACTGGCAAACAGACAACGTGCAGGCAGGAAACTGGCACACAGACAACGAGCAGTCAGGAAACTAGGACACAGACAGCGTGCAGTCAGGAAACTGGCACAAAACAGCGAGCAGTCAGGAAACTAGCACATAGACAGCAACGGTCAAAAATTTGACACAAAGACAATGATCAGTCAGGAAACTGGCACACAGACAGCAAGCAGTCAGGAAAGTGCCACAGAGACAACACAGAAAGGAAACCGGCAAACAGAAAACCAACAGTCAGGAAATTGGAACAAAGACAATGAGCAGTCAGGAAACTGGCACATAGAAAGCAACAGTCAAAAATTTGATACAAAGACAATGATCAGTCAGGAAACTGGCACACAGACAGCAAGCAGTCAGGAAATTGGCACACAGATAAGACAGTAAGGAAACTGGCACACAGAAAACCAACTTTCAGGAATTTGGCACAAAGACAATGAGCAGTCAGGAAAATGGCACACAGACAGCGAGCAGTCAGGAAACTGGCAACGAGACAATGAGCAGTCAGGAAACTGGCACACAGACAATGAGCAGTCAGGAAACTGGCACACAGACAATGAGCAGTCAGGAAACTGGCACACAGACAACACAGTCAGGAAACTGGCACACAGACAACGAGCAGTCAGGAAACTGGCAAACAGACAATGAGCAGTCAGGAAAATGGCACACAGACAACAAGCAGGCAGGAAACTGACATACAGACAATGAGCAGTCAGGAAACAGGCACACAGACAAAGCAGTCAGGAAACTGGCACACAGACAAAGCAGTCAGGAAACTGGCACACAGAATAACAACAGACTGGAAACTGGCAAACAGACAACGTGCATTCAGGAAACTGGCAAACAGACAACGAGCAGTGAGGAAACTAGCACACAGACAAGGAGCAGTCAGGAAACTAGCACACAGACAACCAACAGTCAGGAAACTTGCACACAGACAGCGAGCAGTCAGGAAACTGGCACAAAACAGCGAGCAGTCAGGAAACTAGCACATAGACAGCAACGGTCAAAAATTTGACACAAAGACAATGATCAGTCAGGAAACTGGCACACAGACAGCAAGCAGTCAGGAAATTGCCACAGAGACAACACAGAAAGGAAACTGGCAAACAGAAAACCAACAGTCAGGAAATTGGAACAAAGACAATGAGCAGTCAGGAAACTGGCACACAAACAACGAGCAGTCAGGAAAATGGCACACAGAGAGCGAGCAGGTAGGAAACTGGCAAACAGACAACACAGACAGGAAACGGGCATACAGAAAAACAACAGTCAGAAAACTGGCAAACAGACAACGAGCAGTCAGGAAACTGGCACACAGAGAGCAACAGTTAGGAAATTTGCAAAAAGACAATGAGCAGTCAGGAAACAGGCACTTAGACAGCGATCAGTCAGGAAACTGGCACATAGACAGCGAGCTGTCAGGTATCTGGCAAACAAACACAGTCAGGAAAATGGCAAACAGACAACACAGTCAGGAAACTGGCACACAGACAACCAACAGTCAAGAAACTGGCACACAGACAACAAATTCAGCAAGTTGGCACACAGACAATGCAGTCAGGAAACTGGCACACAGACAATGAGCAGTCAGGAAATTGGCACACAGACAACGAGCAGTCAGGAAACTGGCACACATTCAACACAGTCAGGAAACTGGCACACAGACAACGAGCAGTCAGGAAACTGGCAAACTGACAATGAGCAGTCAGGCAACTGGCAAACAGACAACGAGCAGTCAGAAAACTGGCACACAGGCAATGAGCAGTCAGGAAACCTTAACACAGACAGTGAGCAGTCAGGAAACTGGAACAACACAAGCGAGCAGTCAGGAAACTGGCACACAGACAGCAAGCAGTCAGGAAATTGGCACACAGATAAGACAGTAAGGAAACTGGCACACAGAAAACCAACTTTCAGGAATTTGGCACAAAGACAATGAGCAGTCAGGAAAATGGCACACAGACAGCGAGCAGTCAGGAAACTGGCAACGAGACAATGAGCAGTCAGGAAACTGGCACACAGAAAATGAGCAGTCAGGAAACTGGCACACAGACAACACAGTCAGGAAACTGGCACACAGACAATGAGCAGTCAGGAAACTGGCACACAGACAACCATCAGTCAGGAAACTGGCACACAGACAGCACTGTCAGGAAACTGGCACACAGACAACGAGCAGCCCGGAAACTGGCAAACAGACAATGAGCAGTCAGGAAAATGGCACACAGACAACAAGCAGGCAGGAAACTGACATACAGACAATGAGCAGTCAGGAAACTGGCACACAGACAACGTGCAGTCAGGAAACTGGCACACAGACAGTGAGCAGTCAGGAAACCTGCACAACACAGCGAGAAGTCAGGAAACTAGCACGCATTCAACACAGTCAGGAAACTGGCACACAGACAACGAGCAGTCAGGGAACTGGCAAACTGACAATGAGAAGTCAGGCAACTGGCAAACTGACAACGAGCAGTCAGAAAACTGGCACACAGGCAACGAGCGGTCAGGAAACCTTAACACAGACAGTGAGCAGTCAGGAAACTGGAACAACACAGCGAGCAGTCAGGAAACTGGCACACAGACAACCAACAGTCAGGAAACTGGCACAACACAGCGAGCAGTCAGGAAACTGGCACATAGACAGCAACAGTCAAAAATTTGATACAAAGACAATGATCAGTCAGGAAACTGGCACACAGACAGCAAGCAGTCAGGAAATTGGCACACAGATAAGACAGTAAGGAAACTGGCACAGAGAAAACCAACTTTCAGGAAATTGGCACAAAGACAATGAGCAGTCAGGAAAATGGCACACAGACAGCGAGCAGTCAGGAAACTGGCACACAGACAATGAGCAGTCAGGAAACTGGCACACAGACAACGAGCAGTCAGGAAACTGGCAAACAGACAATGAGCAGTCAGGAAACTGGCACACAGACAACAAGCAGGCAGGAAACTGGCACACAGACAATGAGCAGTCAGGAAACAGGCACACAGACAAAGCAGTCAGGAAACTGGCACACAGAATAACAACAGACTGGAAACTGGCAAACAGACAACGTGCATTCAAGAAACTGGCACACAGACAACGAGCAGTGAGGAAACTAGCACACAGACAAGGAGCAGTCAGGAAACTAGCACACAGACAACAAACAGTCAGGAAACTTGCACACAGACAGCGAGCAGTCAGGAAACTGGCACAAAACAGCGAGCAGTCAGGAAATTGCCACAGAGACAACACAGAAAGGAAACTGGCAAACAGAAAACCAACAGTCAGGAAATTGGAACAAAGACAATGAGCAGTCAGGAAACTGGCACACAAACAACGAGCAGTCAGGAAAATGGCACACAGAGAGCGAGCAGGTAGGAAACTGGCAAACAGACAACACAGACAGGAAACTGGCATACAGAAAAACAACATTCAGAAAACTGGCAAACAGACAACGAGCAGTCAGGAAACTGGCACACAGAGAGCAACAGTTAGGAAATTTGCAAAAAGACAATGAGCAGTCAGGAAACAGGCACTTAGACAGCGATCAGTCAGGAAACTGGCACATAGACAGCGAGCTGTCGGGTATCTGGCAAACAAACACAGTCAGGAAAATGGCAAACAGACAACACAGTCAGGAAACTGGCACACAGACAACCAACAGTCAAGAAACTGGCACACAGACAACAAATTCAGCAAGTTGGCACACAGACAATGCAGTCAGGAAACTGGCACACAGACAATGAGCAGTCAGGAAATTGGCACACAGACAACGAGCAGTCAGGAAACTGGCACACATTCAACACAGTCAGGAAACTGGCACACAGACAACGAGCAGTCAGGAAACTGGCAAACTGACAATGAGCAGTCAGGCAACTGGCAAACAGACAACGAGCAGTCAGAAAACTGGCACACAGGCAATGAGCAGTCAAGAAACCTTAACAGACAGTGAGCAGTCAGGAAACTGGAACAACACAGCGAGCAGTCAGGAAACTGGCACACAGACAACCAACAGTCAGGAAACTGGCACACAGGCATTGAGCAGTGAGGAAAATGGCACACAGACAACGAGCAGTTAGGAAACTGGCACACAGACAACAAGCAGTCAGGAAACCGGCAAACAGACAGGAAACTGGCACACAGAATAACAACAGACTGGAAACTGGCAAACAGACAACGTGCAGGCAGGAATCTGGCACACAGACAACGAGCAGTCAGGAAACTAGCACACAGACAGCGTGCAGTCAGGTAACTGGCACAAAACAGCGAGCAGTCAGGAAACTAGCACATAGACAGCAACGGTCAAAAATTTGACACAAAGACAATGATCAGTCAGGAAACTGGCACACAGACAGCAAGCAGTCAGGAAAGTGCCACAGAGACAACACAGAAAGGAAACTGGCAAACAGAAAACCAACAGTCAGGAAATTGGAACAAAGACAATGAGCAGTCAGGAAACTGGCACACAAACAACGAGCAGTCAGGAAAATGGCACAGAGAGAGCGAGCAGTCAGCAACCTGGCAAACAGACAACACAGACAGGAAACTGGCATACAGAAAAACAACAGTCAGGAAATTGGCAAACAGACAACCAACAGTCAGGAAACTGGCACAACACAGCGAGCAGTCAGGAAACTGGCACATAGACAGCAACAGTCAAAAATTTGATACAAAGACAATGATCAGTCAGGAAACTGGCACACAGACAGCAAGCAGTCAGGAAATTGGCACACAGATAAGACAGTAAGGAAACTGGCACAGAGAAAACCAACTTTCAAGAAATTGGTACAAAGACAATGAGCAGTCAGGAAAATGGCACACAGACAGCGAGCAGTCAGGAAACTGGCACACAGACAATGAGCAGTCAGGAAACTGGCACACAGACAACGAGCAGTCAGGAAACTGGCAAACAGACAATGAGCAGTCAGGAAACTGGCACAAAGACAACAAGCAGGCAGGAAACTGGCACACAGACAATGAGCAGTCAGGAAACAGGCACACAGACAAAGCAGTCAGGAAACTGGCACACAGACAAAGCAGTCAGGAAACTGGCACACAGAATAACAACAGACTGGAAACTGGCAAACAGACAACGTGCATTCAGGAAACTGGCAAACAGACAACGAGCAGTGAGGAAACTAGCACACAGACAAGGAGCAGTCAGGAAACTAGCACACAGACAACCAACAGTCAGGAAACTTGCACACAGACAGCGAGCAGTCAGGAAACTGGCACAAAACAGCGAGCAGTCAGGAAACTAGCACATAGACAGCAACGGTCAAAAAGTTGACACAGAGACAATGATCAGTCAGGAAACTGGCACACAAACAACGAGCAGTCAGGAAAATGGCACACAGAGAGCGAGCAGGTAGGAAACTGGCAAACAGACAACACAGACAGGAAACGGGCATACAGAAAAACAACAGTCAGAAAACTGGCAAACAGACAACGAGCAGTCAGGAAACTGGCACACAGAGAGCAACAGTTAGGAAATTTGCAAAAAGACAATGAGCAGTCAGGAAACAGGCACTTAGACAGCGATCAGTCAGGAAACTGGCACATAGACAGCGAGCTGTCAGGTATCTGGCAAACAAACACAGTCAGGAAAATGGCAAACAGACAACACAGTCAGGAAACTGGCACACAGACAACCAACAGTCAAGAAACTGGCACACAGACAACAAATTCAGCAAGTTGGCACACAGACAATGCAGTCAGGAACCTGGCACACAGACAATGAGCAGTCAGGAAATTGGCACACAGACAACGAGCAGTCAGGAAACTGGCACACATTCAACACAGTCAGGAAACTGGCACACAGACAACGAGCAGTCAGGAAACTGGCAAACTGACAATGAGCAGTCAGGCAACTGGCAAACAGACAACGAGCAGTCAGAAAACTGGCACACAGGCAATGAGCAGTCAGGAAACCTTAACACAGACAGTGAGCAGTCAGGAAACTGGAACAACACAGCGAGCAGTCAGGAAACTGGCACACAGACAACCAACAGTCAGGAAACTGGCACACAGGCATTGAACAGTGAGGAAAATGGCACACAGACAACGAGCAGTTAGGAAACTGGCACACAGACAACAAGCAGTCAGGAAACCGGCAAACAGACAGGAAACTGGCACACAGAATAACAACAGACTGGAAGCTGGCAAACAGACAACGTGCAGGCAGGAAACTGGCACACAGACAACGAGCAGTCAGGAAACTAGCACACAGACAGCGTGCAGTCAGGAAACTGGCACAACACAGCGAGCAGTCAGGAAACTAGCACATAGACAGCAACGGTCAAAAATTTGACACAAAGACAATGATCAGTCAGGAAACTGGCACACAGACAGCAAGCAGTCAGGAAAGTGCCACAGAGACAACACAGAAAGGAAACTGGCAAACAGAAAACCAACAGTCAGGAAATTGGAACAAAGACAATGAGCAGTCAGGAAACTGGCACATAGACAGCAACAGTCAAAAATTTGATACAAAGACAATGATCAGTCAGGAAACTGGCACACAGACAGCAAGCAGTCAGGAAATTGGCACACAGATAAGACAGTAAGGAAACTGGCACACAGAAAACCAACTTTCAGGAATTTGGCACAAAGACAATGAGCAGTCAGGAAAATGGCACACAGACAGCGAGCAGTCAGGAAACTGGCAACGAGACAATGAGCAGTCAGGAAACTGGCACACAGACAATGAGCAGTCAGGAAACTGGCACACAGACAACACAGTCAGGAAACTGGCACACAGACAACGAGCAGTAATGAAACTGGCAAACAGACAATGAGCAGTCAGGAAAATGGCACACAGACAACAAGCAGGCAGGAAACTGACATACAGACAATGAGCAGTCAGGAAACTGGCACACAGACAACGTGCAGTCAGGAAACTGGCACACAGACAGTGAGCAGTCAGGAAACCGGCACAACACAGCGAGAAGTCAGGAAACTAGCACGCATTCAACACAGTCAGGAAACTGGCACACAGACAACGAGCAGTCAGGAAACTGGCAAACTGACAATGAGAAGTCAGGCAACTGGCAAACTGACAACGAGCAGTCAGAAAACTGGCACGCAGGCAACGAGCGGTCAGGAAACCTTAACACAGACAGTGAGCAGTCAGGAAACTGGAACAACACAGCGAGCAGTCAGGAAACTGGCACACAGACAACCAACAGTCAGGAAACTGGCACAACACAGCGAGCAGTCAGGAAACTGGCACATAGACAGCAACAGTCAAAAATTTGATACAAAGACAATGATCAGTCAGCAAACTGGCACACAGACAGCAAGCAGTCAGGAACTTGGCACACAGATAAGACAGTAAGGAAACTGGCACAGAGAAAACCAACTTTCAGGAAATTGGCACAAAGACAATGAGCAGTCAGGAAAATGGCACACAGACAGCGAGCAGTCAGGAAACTGGCACACAGACAATGAGCAGTCAGGAAACTGGCACACAGACAACGAGCAGTCAGGAAACTGGCAAACAGACAATGAGCAGTCAGGAAATTGGCACACAGACAACAAGCAGGCAGGAAACTGGCACACAGACAATGAGCAGTCAGGAAACAGGCACACAGACAAAGCAGTCAGGAAACTGGCACACAGAATAACAACAGACTGGAAACTGGCAAACAGACAACGTGCATTCAAGAAACTGGCACACAGACAACGAGCAGTGAGGAAACTAGCACACAGACAAGGAGCAGTCAGGAAACTAGCACACAGACAACAAACAGTCAGGAAACTTGCACACAGACAGCGAGCAGTCAGGAAACTGGCACAAAACAGCGAGCAGTCAGGAAACTAGCACATAGACAGCAACGGTCAAAAATTTGACACAAAGACAATGATCAGTCAGGAAACTGGCACACAGACAGCAAGCAGTCAGGAAATTGCCACAGAGACAACACAGAAAGGAAACTGGCAAACAGAAAACCAACAGTCAGGAAATTGGAACAAAGACAATGAGCAGTCAGGAAACTGGCACACAAACAACGAGCAGTCAGGAAAATGGCACACAGAGAGCGAGCAGGTAGGAAACTGGCAAACAGACAACACAGACAGGAAACTGGCATACAGACAATGATCAGTCAGGAAACTGGCACACAGACAGCAAGCAGTCAGGAAATTGCCACAGAGACAACACAGAAAGGAAACTGGCAAACAGAAAACCAACAGTCAGGAAATTGGAACAAAGACAATGAGCAGTCAGGAAACTGGCACACAGACAACGAGCAGTCAGGAAACTGGCAAACAGACAATGAGCAGTCAGGAAACTGGCACAAAGACAACAAGCAGGCAGGAAACTGGCACACAGACAATGAGCAGTCAGGAAACAGGCACACAGACAAAGCAGTCAGGAAACTGGCACACAGACAAAGCAGTCAGGAAACTGGCACACAGAATAACAACAGACTGGAAACTGGCAAACAGACAACGTGCATTCAGGAAACTGGCAAACAGACAACGAGCAGTGAGGAAACTAGCACACAGACAAGGAGCAGTCAGGAAACTAGCACACAGACAACCAACAGTCAGGAAACTTGCACACAGACAGCGAGCAGTCAGGAAACTGGCACAAAACAGCGAGCAGTCAGGAAACTAGCACATAGACAGCAACGGTCAAAAAGTTGACACAGAGACAATGATCAGTCAGGAAACTGGCACACAAACAACGAGCAGTCAGGAAAATGGCACACAGAGAGCGAGCAGGTAGGAAACTGGCAAACAGACAACACAGACAGGAAACGGGCATACAGAAAAACAACAGTCAGAAAACTGGCAAACAGACAACGAGCAGTCAGGAAACTGGCACACAGAGAGCAACAGTTAGGAAATTTGCAAAAAGACAATGAGCAGTCAGGAAACAGGCACTTAGACAGCGATCAGTCAGGAAAAAGGCACATAGACAGCGAGCTGTCAGGTATCTGGCAAACAAACACAGTCAGGAAAATGGCAAACAGACAACACAGTCAGGAAACTGGCACACAGACAACCAACAGTCAAGAAACTGGCACACAGACAACAAATTCAGCAAGTTGGCACACAGACAATGCAGTCAGGAACCTGGCACACAGACAATGAGCAGTCAGGAAATTGGCACACAGACAACGAGCAGTCAGGAAACTGGCACACATTCAACACAGTCAGGAAACTGGCACACAGACAACGAGCAGTCAGGAAACTGGCAAACTGACAATGAGCAGTCAGGCAACTGGCAAACAGACAACGAGCAGTCAGAAAACTGGCACACAGGCAATGAGCAGTCAGGAAACCTTAACACAGACAGTGAGCAGTCAGGAAACCGGCACAACACAGCGAGAAGTCAGGAAACTAGCACGCATTCAACACAGTCAGGAAACTGGCACACAGACAACGAGCAGTCAGGAAACTGGCAAACTGACAATGAGAAGTCAGGCAACTGGCAAACTGACAACGAGCAGTCAGAAAACTGGCACACAGGCAACGAGCGGTCAGGAAACCTTAACACAGACAGTGAGCAGTCAGGAAACTGGAACAACACAGCGAGCAGTCAGGAAACTGGCACACAGACAACCAACAGTCAGGAAACTGGCACAACACAGCGAGCAGTCAGGAAACTGGCACACAGACAGCAACAGTCAAAAATTTGATACAAAGACAATGATCAGTCAGCAAACTGGCACACAGACAGCAAGCAGTCAGGAACTTGGCACACAGATAAGACAGTAAGGAAACTGGCACAGAGAAAACCAACTTTCAGGAAATTGGCACAAAGACAATGAGCAGTCAGGAAAATGGCACACAGACAGCGAGCAGTCAGGAAACTGGCACACAGACAATGAGCAGTCAGGAAACTGGCACACAGACAACGAGCAGTCAGGAAACTGGCAAACAGACAATGAGCAGTCAGGAAACTGGCACACAGACAACAAGCAGGCAGGAAACTGGCACACAGACAATGAGCAGTCAGGAAACAGGCACACAGACAAAGCAGTCAGGAAACTGGCACACAGAATAACAACAGACTGGAAACTGGCAAACAGACAACGTGCATTCAAGAAACTGGCACACAGACAACGAGCAGTGAGGAAACTAGCACACAGACAAGGAGCAGTCAGGAAACTAGCACACAGACAACAAACAGTCAGGAAACTTGCACACAGACAGCGAGCAGTCAGGAAACTGGCACAAAACAGCGAGCAGTCAGGAAACTAGCACATAGACAGCAACGGTCAAAAATTTGACACAAAGACAATGATCAGTCAGGAAACTGGCACACAGACAGCAAGCAGTCAGGAAATTGCCACAGAGACAACACAGAAAGGAAACTGGCAAACAGAAAACCAACAGTCAGGAAATTGGAACAAAGACAATGAGCAGTCAGGAAACTGGCACACAAACAACGAGCAGTCAGGAAAATGGCACACAGAGAGCGAGCAAGTAGGAAACTGGCAAACAGACAACACAGACAGGAAACTGGCATACAGACAACGAGCAGTCAGGAAACTGGCACACAGAGAGCAACAGTTAGGAAATTTGCAAAAAGACAATGAGCAGTCAGGAAACAGGCACTTAGACAGCGATCAGTCAGGAAACTGGCACATAGACAGCGAGCTGTCAGGTATCTGGCAAACAAACACAGTCAGGAAAATGGCAAACAGACAACACAGTCAGGAAACTGGCACACAGACAACCAACAGTCAAGAAACTGGCACACAGACAACAAATTCAGCAAGTTGGCACACAGACAATGCAGTCAGGAAACTGGCACACAGACAATGAGCAGTCAGGAAATTGGCACACAGACAACGAGCAGTCAGGAAACTGGCACACATTCAACACAGTCAGGAAACTGGCACACAGACAACGAGCAGTCAGGAAACTGGCAAACTGACAATGAGCAGTCAGGCAACTGGCAAACAGACAACGAGCAGTCAGAAAACTGGCACACAGGCAATGAGCAGTCAGGAAACCTTAACACAGACAGTGAGCAGTCAGGAAACTGGAACAACACAGCGAGCAGTCAGGAAACTGGCACACAGACAACCAACAGCCAGGAAACTGGCACACAGGCATTGAGCAGTGAGGAAAATGGCACACAGACAACGAGCAGTTAGGAAACTGGCACACAGACAACAAGCAGTCAGGAAACCGGCAAACAGACAGGAAACTGGCACACAGAATAACAACAGACTGGAAACTGGCAAACAGACAACGTGCAGGCAGGAAACTGGCACACAGACAGCGTGCAGTCAGGAAACTGGCACAAAACAGCGAGCAGTCAGGAAACTAGCACATAGACAGCAACGGTCAAAAATTTGACACAAAGACAATGATCAGTCAGGAAACTGGCACACAGACAGCAAGCAGTCAGGAAAGTGCCACAGAGACAACACAGAAAGGAAACTGGCAAACAGAAAACCAACAGTCAGGAAATTGGAACAAAGACAATGAGCAGTCAGGAAACTGGCACATAGAAAGCAACAGTCAAAAATTTGATACAAAGACAATGATCAGTCAGGAAACTGGCACACAGACAGCAAGCAGTCAGGAAATTGGCACACAGATAAGACAGTAAGGAAACTGGCACACAGAAATCCAACTTTCAGGAATTTGGCACAAAGACAATGAGCAGTCAGGAAAATGTCACACAGACAGTGAGCAGTCAGGAAACTGGCAACGAGACAATGAGCAGTCAGGAAACTGGCACACAGACAATGAGCAGTCAGGAAACTGGCACACAGACAACACAGTCAGGAAACTGGCACACAGACAACGAGCAGTCAGGAAACTGGCAAACAGACAATGAGCAGTCAGGAAAATGGCACACAGACAACAAGCAGGCAGGAAACTGACATACAGACAATGAGCAGTCAGGAAACAGGCACACAGACAAAGCAGTCAGGAAACTGGCACACAGACAAAGCAGTCAGGAAACTGGCACACAGAATAACAACAGACTGGAAACTGGCAAACAGACAACGTGCATTCAGGAAACTGGCAAACAGACAACGAGCAGTGAGGAAACTAGCACACAGACAAGGAGCAGTCAGGAAACTAGCACACAGACAACCAACAGTCAGGAAACTTGCACACAGACAGCGAGCAGTCAGGAAACTGGCACAAAACAGCGAGCAGTCAGGAAACTAGCACATAGACAGCAACGGTCAAAAATTTGACACAAAGACAATGATCAGTCAGGAAACTGGCACACAGACAGCAAGCAGTCAGGAAATTGCCACAGAGACAACACAGAAAGGAAACTGGCAAACAGAAAACCAACAGTCAGGAAATTGGAACAAAGACAATGAGCAGTCAGGAAACTGGCACACAAACAACGAGCAGTCAGGAAAATGGCACACAGAGAGCGAGCAGGTAGGAAACTGGCAAACAGACAACACAGACAGGAAACGGGCATACAGAAAAACAACAGTCAGAAAACTGGCAAACAGACAACGAGCAGTCAGGAAACTGGCACACAGAGAGCAACAGTTAGGAAATTTGCAAAAAGACAATGAGCAGTCAGGAAACAGGCACTTAGACAGCGATCAGTCAGGAAACTGGCACATAGACAGCGAGCTGTCAGGTATCTGGCAAACAAACACAGTCAGGAAAATGGCAAACAGACAACACAGTCAGGAAACTGGCACACAGACAACCAACAGTCAAGAAACTGGCACACAGACAACAAATTCAGCAAGTTGGCACACAGACAATGCAGTCAGGAAACTGGCACACAGACAATGAGCAGTCAGGAAATTGGCACACAGACAACGAGCAGTCAGGAAACTGGCACACATTCAACACAGTCAGGAAACTGGCACACAGACAACGAGCAGTCAGGAAACTGGCAAACTGACAATGAGCACTCAGGCAACTGGCAAACAGACAACGAGCAGTCAGAAAACTGGCACACAGGCAATGAGCAGTCAGGAAACCTTAACACAGACAGTGAGCAGTCAGGAAACTGGAACAACACAGCGAGCAGTCAGGAAACTGGCACACAGACAGCAAGCAGTCAGGAAATTGGCACACAGATAAGACAGTAAGGAAACTGGCACACAGAAAACCAACTTTCAGGAATTTGGCACACAGACAATGATTCGTCAAGAAACTGGCACACAGACAATGAGCAGTCAGGAAACTGGCACACAGACAGCGAGCAGTCAGGAAACTGGCACATAGACAGCGAAATCTCAGGAAAGTGGCACACAAAAACACAGTCAGGAAACTGGCACACAGACAATACAGTCAGGAAACTGGCAAACAGACGACCAACAGTCAGGAAACTGGCACACAGACAACAAATTCAGCAAGTTGCCACACAGACAACGCAGTCAGGAAACGGGCACACAGACAACACAGCGAGGAAAATGGCACACAGGGAGTGAGCATTCAGGAAACTGGCACAATGACAAGTCAGTCAGGGAACTTGCACACAGTCAACGTAGTCAGGAAACGGGCTCACAGATAATGAGCAGTCAGGAAACTGGCACATAGAGAACGAGCAGTCAGGATATTTGCACACAGAAAACAAGAAGTCAGGAAAACGGCACAGACAAGAAGCAGTCAGGAAACTGGCACACAGACAACGAGTAGTCAAGAAACTGGCACACAGACAATGAGCAGTCAGGAAACTGGCACATAGACAGCGAGATCTCAGGAAAGTGGCACACAAAAACACAGTCAGGAAACTGGCACACAGACAATACAGTCAGGAAACTGGCACACAGACAATACAGTAAGGAAACTGGCACACAGACAATACAGTCAGGAAACTGGCACACAGACAATACAGTCAGGAAACTGGCACAAAGACAATACAGTCAGGAAACTGGCACAAAGACAATACAGTCAGGAAACTGGCACACAGACAACCAACAGTCTGGAAACTGGCACACAGACAACCAACAGTCTGGAAACTGGCACACAGACAACAAATTCAGCAAGTTGCCAAACAGACAATGCAGTGAGGAAACGGGCACACAGACAACACAGTGAGGAAAATGGCACACGGAGCAAGCATTCAGGAAACTGGCACAATGACAAGTCAGTCAGGAAACTTGCACACAGTCAAAGTAGTCAGGAAACGGGCTCACAGATAATGAGCAGTCAGGAAACTGGCACATAGAGAACGAGCAGTCAGGATATTTGCACACAGAAAATGAGAAGTCAGGAAAATGGCACAGACAAGAAGCAGTCAGGAAACTGGCACACAGACAATGAGTAGTCAAGAAACTGGCACACAGACAATGAGCAGTCAGGAAACTGGCACAAAGACAGCGAGCAGTCAGCAATCTGACACACAGACAACACAGTCAGGAAACTGGCACACAAACTACCCAGTCAGGAAACTGGCACACAGACAACACAGTCAGGAAACTGGCACATGCACAACACAGTCAGGAAATTAGAGCACAGACAATGAGCAGTCATGAAAGTGGCACACAGACAATGAGCAGACAGGAAATTGGCACATTTGTAATGAGCATTCAGGAAATTGGCACACAGACAATACAGTCAGGAAACTGGCACAAAGACAAGACAGTCAGGAAACTGGCACACAGACAGCAAGCAGTCAGGAAACTGGCACACAGACAACACAGACAGGTAACTGGCGCACAGAATAACAACAGTCAGGAATCTGGCAAACAGACAACGAGCAGGCAGGAAACTGGCACACAGACAATGCGCAGTCAGGAAAATGGCACACAGACATCAAGCAGTCAGGAAACTGGCACTCAGACAGCAAAGTCACGAAACTGGCACACAGACAGCAAAGTCAGGAAACTGGCACACAGACAACATAGTCAGGAAATGCGCTCACAGAGAATGAGCAGTCAGTAAACTGGCACATAGAGAACGAGCAGTCAGGAAATTGGAACACAGAAAACGAGCAGTCAGGAAAATGGCACAGACAAGAAGCAGTCAGGAAAATTGCACACAGACAACGAGTAGCCAAGAAACTGGCACACAGACAGCATGCAGTCTGTAATCTGACATACAGACAACACTGTCAGGAAACTGGCACACAGACAACAAAGTCAGAAAACTGGCACACAGACAACACATTCAGAAACTGGCACACAGACAACACATTCAGGAAATTGGCACGAAGACAACACAGTCAGGAAAATGGCACAAAGAAAGCAAGCAGTCAGGAAACTGGCACATAGACAACAAAGTCAGGAAACGGGCTCACAGAGAATGAGCAGTCAGAAAACTGGCACGCAGAAAACGAGCAGTCAAGAAACTGGCACAGACAACAAGCAGTCAGGAAACTGGCACAGACAACAAGCAGTCAGGAAACTGGCACAGACAACAAGCAGTCAGGAAACTGGCACACAGAAAAAGAGTAGTCAAAAACCTGGCACACTGACAATGAGCAGTCAGGAAACTGGCACAATGGCAGTGAGCAGTCAGCAATCTGACACACAGACATCACAGTCAGGAAACTGGCACACAGACTACCCAGTCAGGAAACTGGCACACAGACAACACAGTCAGGAAACTGGCACACACCCAACACAATCAGGAAACTGGCACACAAACTACCCAGTCAGGAAACTGGCACACAGATAACACAGTCAGGAAACTGGCACACAGATAACAGTCAGGAAACTGGCACACAGATAACACAGTCAGGAGACTGGCACACAGATAACACAGTCAGGAAACTGGCACACAGACAACACAGTCAGGAAACTGGCACACAGACAACACAGTCAGGAAACTGGCACACACAACATAGTCAGGAAATTAGAGCACAGACAATGAGCAGTCATGAAAGTGGCACACAGACAACGAGCAGTCAGGAAATTGTCACATTTGCAATGAGCATTCAGGAAACTGGCACACAGTCAGGAAACTGGCACAAAGACAACACAGTCAGGAAACTGGCACACAGACAGCAAGCAGTCAGAAAACTGGCACGCAGAAAACGAGCAGTCAAGAAACTGGCACAGACAACAAGCAGTCAGGAAACTGGCACAGACAACAAGCAGTCAGGAAACTGGCACAGACAACAAGCAGTCAGGAAACTGGCACACAGAAAAAGAGTAGTCAAAAACCTGGCACACAGAAAAAGAGTAGTCAAAAACCTGGCACACTGACAATGAGCAGTCAGGAAACTGGCACAATGGCAGTGAGCAGTCAGCAATCTGACACACAGACATCACAGTCAGGAAACTGGCACACAGACTACCCAGTCAGGAAACTGGCACACAGACAACACAGTCAGGAAACTGGCACACACACAACACAATCAGGAAACTGGCACACAAACTACCCAGTCAGGAAACTGGCACACAGATAACACAGTCAGGAAACTGGCACACAGATAACAGTCAGGAAACTGGCACACAGATAATAGTCAGGAAACTGGCACACAGATAACACAGTCAGGAGACTGGCACACAGATAACACAGTCAGGAAACTGGCACACAGACAACACAGTCAGGAAACTGGCACACAGACAACACAGTCAGGAAACTGGCACACACAACATAGTCAGGAAATTAGAGCACAGACAATGAGCAGTCATGAAAGTGGCACACAGACAACGAGCAGTCAGGAAATTGTCACATTTGCAATGAGCATTCAGGAAACTGGCACACAGTCAGGAAACTGGCACAAAGACAACACAGTCAGGAAACTGGCACACAGACAGCAAGCAGTCAGGAAACTGGCACACAGACAACACAGACAGGAAACTGGCACACAGAACAACAACAGTCAGGAATCTGGCAAACAGACAATGAGCAGGCATGAAACTGGCACACAGACAATGAACAGTCAGGAAAACGGCACTCAGACAACATCTCAGGAAACTGGCACACAGACGACATAGTCAGGAAACGGGCTCACAGACAATGAGCAGTCAGGAAATTTGCAGACATAAAACGAGCAGACAGGAAACTGGCACATACAACAAGCCATCAGGAAATTGGCACACACAATGATTCGTCAAGAAACTGGCACACAGACAATGAGCAGTCAGGAAACTGGCACACAGACAGCGAGCAGTCAGGAAACTGGCACATAGACAGCGAGATCTCAGGAAAGTGGCACACAAAAACACAGTCAGGAAACTGGCACACAGACAATACAGTCAGGAAACTGGCAAACAGACAACCAACAGTCAGGAAACTGGCACACAGACAACAAATTCAGCAAGTTGCCACACAGACAATGCAGTCAGGAAACGGGCACACAGACAACACAGCGAGGAAAATGGCACACAGGGAGTGAGCATTCAGGAAACTGGCACAATGACAAGTCAGTCAGAGAACTTGCACACAGTCAACGTAGTCAGGAAACGGGCTCACAGATAATGAGCAGTCAGGAAACTGGCACATAGAGAACGAGCAGTCAGGATATTTGCACACAGAAAACAAGAAGTCAGGAAAACGGCACAGACAAGAAGCAGTCAGGAAACTGGCACACAGATAACGAGTAGTCAAGAAACTGGCACACAGACAATGAGCAGTCAGGAAACTGGCACAAAGACAGCGAGCAGTCAGCAATCTGACACACAGACAACACAGTCAGGAAACTGGCACACAAACTACCCAGTCTGGAAACTGGCACACAGACAACACAGTCAGGAAACTGGCACATGCACAACACAGTCAGGAAATTAGAGCACAGACAATGAGCAGTCATGAAAGTGGCACACAGACAACGAGCAGTCAGGAAATTGGCACATTTGCAATGAGCATTCAGGAAACTGGCACACAGACAATACAGTCAGGAAACTGGCACAAAGACAACACAGTCAGGAAACTGGCACACAGACAGCAAGCTGTCAGGAAACTGGCACAAAGACAACACAGAGAGGAAACTGGCACACAGAATAACAACAGTCAGGAATCTGGCAAACAGACAACAAGCAGGCAGGAAACTGGCACATAGACAATGAGCAGTCAGGAAAATGGCACACAGTCATCGAGCAGTCAGGAAACTGGCAATCAGACAACAAAGTCAGGAAACTGGCACACAGACAACATAGTCAGTAAACGGGCTCACAGACAATGAGCAGTCAGGAAATTTGCACACAGAAAACGAGCAATCAGGAAACTGGCACAGACAGCAAGCTGTCAGGAAATTGGCACACAGACAATGATTAGTCAAGAAACTGGCACACAGACAATTAGCAGTCAAGAAACTGGCACACAGACAGCAAGCAGTCAGGAAACTGGCACACAGACAGCGAGCAGTCAGGAAACTGGCACATAGACAGCGAGATCTCAGGAAAGTGGCACACAGAAACACAGTCAGGTAATTGGGACACAGACAATACAGTCAGGAAACTGGCACACAGACAACCAACAGTCTGGAAACTGGCACACAGACAACACAGTGAGGAAAATGACACACAGAGAGTGAGCATTCAGGAAACTGGCACACTGACAAGACAGTCAGGAAACTGGCACACAGTCAACGTAGTCAGGAAACGGGCTCACAGATAATGAGCAGTCAAAAAACTGGCACATAGAGAACGAGCAGTCAGGATATTTGCACACAGAAAACGAGAAGTTAGGAAAATGGCACAGACAAGAAGCAGTCAGGAAAATTGCACACAGACAACGAGAAGTCAAGAAACTGGCACACAGACAGCGTGCAGTCTGTAATCTGACATACAGACAACACTGTCAGGAAACTGGCACACAGGCAACAAAGTCAGGAAACTGGCACACAGACAACACAGTCAGGAAACTGGCACACAGACAACACAGTCAGGAAAATGGCACAAAGAAAGCGAGCAGTCAGGAAACTGGCACATAGACAACAAAGTCAGGAAAGGGGCTCAAGGAGAATGAGCAGTCAGGAAACTGGCACGCAGAAAATGAGCAGTTACGAAACTGGCACATACAACAAGCTGTCAGGAAATTGGCACACAGACAATGATTATTCAAGAAACTGGCACACAGACAATGAGCAGTCAGGAAACTGGCACACAGACAGCGAGCAGTCAGGAAACTGGCACATAGACAGCGAGATCTCAGGAAAGTGGCACACAAAAACACAGTCAGGAAACTGGCACACAGACAATACAGTCAGGAAACAGGCACACAGACAACCAACAGTCAGGAAACTGGCACACAGACAACAAATTCAGCAAGTTGCCACACAGACAACGCAGTGAGGAAACGGGCACACAGACAACACAGTGAGGAAAATGGCACACGGGAGTGAGCATTCAGGAAACTGGCACAATGACAAGTCAGTCAGGAAACTGGCACACAGTCAACGTAGTCAGGAAATGGGCTCATAGATAATGAGCAGTCAGGAAACTGGCACATAGAGAACGAGCAGTCAGGATATTTGCACACAGATAATGAGAAGTCAGGAAACTGGCACAGCCAAGAAGCAGTCAGGAAAATTGAACACAGACAACGAGTAGTCAAGAACCTGACACACAGACAGCTAGCAGTCTGTAATCTGACACACAGACAACACAGTCAGGAAACTGGCACACAGACAACAAAGTCAAGAAACTGGCACACAGACAACAAAGTCAAGAAACTGGCACACAGACAACAAAGTCAAGAAACTGGCACACAGACAACAAAGAGAAGAAGCTGGCACACAGACAACAAAGTCAAGAAGCTGGCACACAGACAACACATTCAGGAAACTGGCATACAGACAACACAGTCAGGAAAATGGCACACAGAAAGCGAGCAGTCAGGAAACTGGCACACAGACAACAAAGTCAAGAAGCTGGCACACAGACAACACATTCAGGAAACTGGCATACAGACAACACAGTCAGGAAAATGGCACACAGAAAGCGAGCAGTCAGGAAACTGGCACATAGACAACGTAGTCAGGAAACGGGCTCACAGAGAATGAGCAGGCAGGAAACTGGCACATAGAGAACGAGCAGTCAGGAAACTGGCACATAGAGAACGAGCAGCCAGGAAATTTGCACATAGAAAACGAGCAGTCTGGAAACTGGCACAGAGGGCAAGCAGTCAGGAAACTGGCACACAGACAACATAGTCAGGAAATGGGCTCACAGAGAATGAGCAGTCAGTAAACTGGCACATAGAGAACGAGCAGTCAGGAAATTGGAACACAGAAAACGAGCAGTCAGGAAAATGGCACAGACAAGAAGCAGTCAGGAAAATTGCACACAGACAACGAGTAGTCAAGAAACTGGCACACAGACAGCATGCAGTCTGTAATCTGACATACAGACAACACTGTCAGGAAACTGGCACACAGACAACAAAGTCAGGAAACTGGCACACAGACAACACATTCAGAAACTGGCACACAGACAACACATTCAGGAAATTGGCACGAAGACAACACAGTCAGGAAAATGGCACAAAGAAAGCAAGCAGTCAGGAAACTGGCACATAGACAACAAAGTCAGGAAACGGGCTCACAGAGAATGAGCAGTCAGAAAACTGGCACGCAGAAAACTAGCAGTCAAGAAACTGGCACAGACAACAAGCAGTCAGGAAACTGGCACAGACAACAAGCAGTCAGGAAACTGGCACAGACAACAAGCAGTCAGGAAACTGGCACAGACAACAAGCAGTCAGGAAACTGGCACAGACAACAAGCAGTCAGGAAACTGGCACAGACAACAAGCAGTCAGGAAACTGGCACACAGAAAAAGAGTAGTCAAAAACCTGGCACACTGACAATGAGCAGTCAGGAAACTGGCACAATGGCAGTGAGCAGTCAGCAATCTGACACACAGACATCACAGTCAGGAAACTGGCACACAGACTACCCAGTCAGGAAACTGGCACACAGACAAGACAGTCAGGAAACTGGCACACACACAACACAATCAGGAAACTGGCACACAAACTACCCAGTCAGGAAACTGGCACACAGATAACACAGTCAGGAAACTGGCACACAGATAACAGTCAGGAAACTGGCACACAGATAACACAGTCAGGAAACTGGCACACAGATAACACAGTCAGGAAACTGGCACACAGACAACACAGTCAGGAAACTGGCACACAGACAACACAGTCAGGAAACTGGCAAACACAACATAGTCAGGAAATTAGAGCACAGACAATGAGCAGTCATGAAAGTGGCACACAGACAACGAGCAGTCAGGAAATTGTCACATTTGCAATGAGCATTCAGGAAACTGGCACACAGTCAGGAAACTGGCACAAAGACAACACAGTCAGGAAACTGGCACACAGACAGCAAGCAGTCAGGAAACTGGCACACAGACAACACAGACAGGAAACTGGCACACAGAACAACAACAGTCAGGAATCTGGCAAACAGACAATGAGCAGGCATGAAACTGGCACACAGACAATGAACAGTCAGGAAAACGGCACTCAGACAACATCTCAGGAAACTGGCACACAGACGACATAGTCAGGAAACGGGCTCACAGACAATGAGCAGTCAGGAAATTTGCAGACATAAAACGAGCAGACAGGAAACTGGCACATACAACAAGCCATCAGGAAATTGGCACACAGACAATGATTCGTCAAGAAACTGGCACACAGACAATGAGCAGTCAGGAAACTGGCACACAGACAGCGAGCAGTCAGGAAACTGGCACATAGACAGCGAAATCTCAGGAAAGTGGCACACAAAAACACAGTCAGGAAACTGGCACACAGACAATACAGTCAGGAAACTGGCAAACAGACAACCAACAGTCAGGAAACTGGCACACAGACAACAAATTCAGCAAGTTGCCACACAGACAACGCAGTCAGGAAACGGGCACACAGACAACACAGCGAGGAAAATGGCACACAGGGAGTGAGCATTCAGGAAACTGGCACAATGACAAGTCAGTCAGGGAACTTGCACACAGTCAACGTAGTCAGGAAATGGGCTCACAGATAATGAGCAGTCAGGAAACTGGCACATAGAGAACGAGCAGTCAGGATATTTGCACACAGAAAACAAGAAGTCAGTAAAACGGCACAGACAAGAAGCAGTCAGGAAACTGGCACACAGACAACGAGTAGTCAAAAAACTGGCACACAGACAATGAGCAGTCAGGAAACTGGCACAAAGACAGCGAGCAGTCAGCAATCTGACACACAGACAACACAGTCAGGAAACTGGCACATGCACAACACAGTCAGAAAATTAGAGCACAGACAATGAGCAGTCATGAAAGTGGCACACAGACAACGAGCAGTCAGGAAATTGGCACATTTGCAATGAGCATTCAGGAAACTGGCACACAGACAATACAGTCAGGAAACTGGCACAAAGACAACACAGTCAGGAAACTGGCACACAGACAGCAAGCTGTCAGGAAACTGGCACAAAGACAACACAGAGAGGAAACCGGCACACAGAATAACAACAGTCAGGAATCTGGCAAACAGACAACAAGCAGGCAGGAAACTGGCACATAGACAATGAGCAGTCAGGAAAATGGCACACAGTCATCGAGCAGTCAGGAAACTGGCAATCAGACAACAAAGTCAGGAAACTGGCACACAGACAACATAGTCAGTAAACGGGCTCACAGACAATGAGCAGTCAGGAAATTTGCACACAGAAAACGAGCAATCAGGAAACTGGCACAGACAGCAAGCTGTCAGGAAATTGGCACACAGACAATGATTAGTCAAGAAACTGGCACACAGACAATTAGCAGTCAAGAAACTGGCACACAGACAGCAAGCAGTCAGGAAACTGGCACACAGACAGCGAGCAGTCAGGAAACTGGCACATAGACAGCGAGATCTCAGGAAAGTGGCACACAGAAACACAGTCAGGTAATTGGGACACAGACAATACAGTCAGGAAACTGGCACACAGACAACCAACAGTCTGGAAACTGGCACACAGACAACAAATTCAGCAAGCTGTCACACAGAACGCAGTCAGGAAACAGGCACACAGACAACACAGTGAGGAAAATGACACACAGAGAGTGAGCATTCAGGAAACTGGCACACTGACAAGACAGTCAGGAAATTGGCACACAGTCAACGTAGTCAGGAAACGGGCTCACAGATAATGAGCAGTCAAAAAACTGGCACATAGAGAACGAGCAGTCAGGATATTTGCACACAGAAAACGAGAAGTCAGGAAAATGGCACAGACAAGAAGCAGTCAGGAAAATTGCACACAGACAACGAGAAGTCAAGAAACTGGCACACAGACAGCGTGCAGTCTGTAATCTGACATACAGACAACACTGTCAGGAAACTGGCACACAGACAACAAAGTCAGGAAACTGGCACACAGACAACACAGTCAGGAAACTGGCACATAGACAACACAGTCAGGAAAATGGCACAAAGAAAGCGAGCAGTCAGGAAACTGGCACATAGACAACAAAGTCAGGAAAGGGGCTCAAGGAGAATGAGCAGTCAGGAAACTGGCACGCAGAAAATGAGCAGTTACGAAACTGGCACATACAACAAGCTGTCAGGAAATTGGCACACAGACAATGATTATTCAAGAAACTGGCACACAGACAATGAGCAGTCAGGAAACTGGCACACAGACAGCGAGCAGTCAGGAAACTGGCACATAGACAGCGAGATCTCAGGAAAGTGGCACACAAAAACACAGTCAGGAAACTGGCACACAGACAATACAGTCAGGAAACAGGCACACAGACAACCAACAGTCAGGAAACTGGCACACAGACAACAAATTCAGCAAGTTGCCACACAGACAACGCAGTGAGGAAACGGGCACACAGACAACACAGTGAGGAAAATGGCACACGGGAGTGAGCATTCAGGAAACTGGCACAATGACAAGTCAGTCAGGAAACTGGCACACAGTCAACGTAGTCAGGAAATGGGCTCACAGATAATGAGCAGTCAGGAAACTGGCACATAGAGAACGAGCAGTCAGGATATTTGCACACAGATAATGAGAAGTCAGGAAACTGGCACAGACAAGAAGCAGTCAGGAAAATTGCACACAGACAACGAGTAGTCAAGAACCTGACACACAGACAGCTAGCAGTCTGTAATCTGACACACAGACAACACAGTCAGGAAACTGGCACACAGACAACAAAGTCAAGAAACTGGCACACAGACAACAAAGTCAAGAAACTGGCACAAGGACAACAAAGTCAAGAAACTGGCACACAGCCAACAAAGTCAAGAAACTGGCACACAGACAACAAAGTCAAGAAGCTGGCACACAGACAACAAAGTCAAGAAGCTGGCACACAGACAACACATTCAGGAAACTGGCATACAGACAACACAGTCAGGAAAACGGCACACAGAAAGCGAGCAGTCAGGAAACTGGCACACAGACAACAAAGTCAAGAAGCTGGCACACAGACAACACATTCAGGAAACTGGCATACAGACAACACAGTCAGGAAAATGGCACACAGAAAGCGAGCAGTCAGGAAACTGGCACATAGACAACGTAGTCAGAAACGGGCTCACAGAGAATGAGCAGACAGGAAACTGGCACATAGAGAACGAGCAGTCAGGAAACTGGCACATAGAGAACGAGCAGCCAGGAAATTTGCACATAGAAAACGAGCAGTCTGGAAACTGGCACAGACAGCAAGCAGTCAGGAAACTGGCACACAGACAACGAGTAGTCAAGAAACTGGAACAATGACACTGAGCAGTCAAGAAACTGGCACACAGACAATGAGCAGTCAGGGAACTGGCACAAAGACAGCGAGCAGTCAGCAATCTGACACACAGACAACACAGTCAGGAAACTGGCACACAAACTACCCAGTCAGGAAACTGGCACACAAACTACCCAGTCAGGAAACTGGCACACAGACAACACAGTCAGGAAACTGGCACACAGATAACACAGTCAGGAAACTGGCACACAGACAACACAGTCAGGAAACTGGCACACAGACAACACAGTCAGGAAACTGGCACACGCACAACACAGTCAGGAAATTAGAGCACAGACAATGAGCAGTCATGAAAGTGGCACACAGACAACGAGCATTCAGGAAATTGGCACATTTGCAATGAGCATTCAGAAAACTGGCACAAAGACAACACAGTCAGGAAACTGGCACAAAGACAACACAGTCAGGAAACTGGCACACAGACAGCAAGCAGTCAGGAAACTGGCACAAAGACAACACAGAGAGGAAACTGGCACACAGAATAACAACAGTCAGGAATCTGGCAAACAGACAACAAGCAGGCAGGAAACCGGCACACAGGCAATGAGCAGTCAGGAAAATGGCACACAGACAACGAACAGTCAGGAAACTGGCACTCAGACAACATAGTCAGGAAATGGGCTCACAGACAATGAGCAGTCAGGAAATTTGCACACAGAAAATGAGCAATCAGGAAACTGGCACAGACAACAAGCTGTCAGGAAATTGGCACACAGACAATGATTAGTCAAGAAACTGGCACACAGGCAATGAGCAGTCAAGAAACTGGCACACAGACAGCGAGCAGTCAGGAAACTGGAACACAGACAGCGAGCAGTCAGGAAACTGGCACATAGACAGCAAGCTCTCAGGAAACTGGCACACAGAAACACAGTCAGGAAACTGGCACACAGACAACACAGTCAGGATACTGGCACACAGACAACACAGTCAGGATACTGGCACACAGACAACCAACAGTCAGGATACTGGCACACAGACAACAAATTCAGCAAGTTGGCACACAGACAACGCAGTCAGGAAACTGGCACACAGACAACACAGTCAGGAAAACGGCACACAGAGTGAGCAGTCAGGAAAATGGCACACTGACAACACAGTCAGGAAACTGGCACACCAACAACGTAGTCAGGAAATGGGCTCACAGACAATGAGCAGTCATGAAACTGGCACATAGAGAACGAGCAGTCAGGAAATTTGCCCACAGAAAACGACCAGTCAGGACACTGGAACACAGACAACAAAGTCAGGAAAATGGCACACGGACAACGAGTAGTCAAGAAACTGGCACACAGACAATGAGCAGTCAGGAAACTGGCACAAAGACAGCGAGCAGTCAGGAAACTGGCACAAAGACAGCGAGCAGTCAGGAATCTGACACACAGACTGCACAGACTGGAAACTGGCACACAGACAACCAACAGTCAGGAAACTGGCACACAGACAGCAAAAATACAGGAAACGGGCACAGAGACAGTGAGCAGTCAGGAAACTGGCATGACACAGCGAGCAATCAGAAACTGGCACACAAAAAACACAGTCAGGAAACTGGCACAGAGACAACACATTAAGGAAACTGGCACAGAAACAATGAGCAGTCAGGAAAGTGGCACACAGACAGCACTGTCAGGAAACATGCACACAGACAACACTGTCAGGAAACTGGCACAAAGACAGCGAGCAGTCAGGAAACTGGCACAAAGTCAGCGAGCAGTCAGGAAACTGGCACACAGACAGCGAGCTGTCAGGAATCTGACACACAGACAGCACAGTCTGGAAACTGGCACACAGACAACCAACAGTCAGGAAACTGGCACACAGACAACAAAAATACAGGAAACGGGCACAGAGACAGTGAGCAGTCTGGAAACTGGCACGACACAGCGAGCAATCAGGAAACTGGCACACAAACAACACAGTCAGGAAACTGGCACAGAGACAACACAGTCAGGAAACTGGTACACAGACAACACAGTCAGGAAACTGGCACACAGACAACACAGTCAGGAAACTGGCACACAGACAACACAGTCAGGAAACTGGCACACAGACAACACAGTCAGGAAACTGGCACACAGACAACACAGTCAGGAAACTGGCACACAGACAACACAGTCAGGAAACTGGCACACAGACAACACAGTCAGGAAACTGGCACACAGACAACACAGTCAGGAAACTGGCACACAGAAAACACAGTCAGGAAACTGGCACACAAACAACACAGTCAGGAAACTGGCACAGAGACAACACATTAAGGAAACTGGCACAGAAACAATGAGCAGTCAGGAAAGTGGCACACAGACAGCACTGTCAGGAAACATGCACACAGACAACACTGTCAGGAAACTGGCACAAAGACAGCGAGCAGTCAGGAAACTGGCACAAAGTCAGCGAGCAGTCAGGAAACTGGCACACAGACAGCGAGCTGTCAGGAATCTGACACACAGACAGCACAGTCTGGAAACTGGCACACAGACAACCAACAGTCAGGAAACTGGCACACAGACAACAAAAATACAGGAAACGGGCACAGAGACAGTGAGCAGTCTGGAAACTGGCACGACACAGCGAGCAATCAGGAAACTGGCACACAAACAACACAGTCAGGAAACTGGCACAGAGACAACATATTAAGGAAACTGGCACAGAGACAACTAGCAGCCAGGAAAGTGAAACACTGACAGCACTGTCAGGAAACATGCACACAGACAACACTGTCAGGAAACTGGCACACAGTGAGCAGTCAGAAAACTGGCAAACAGACAACGAGCAGACAGGAAACTGGCACACAGCCAACACAGTCAGGAAACTGGCAAACAGACAACACAGACAGGAAACAGGCACACAGTGAGCAGTCAGGAAACTGGCAAACCGACAACGAGCAGGCAGGAAACTGGCACACAGACAACGATCAGTCAGAAAAATGGCACACAGACAGCGAGCAATCAGGAAAATGGAACACAGAAAACAAAGTCAGGAAACTGGCACACAGGCAACATAGTCAGGAAATGGGCTCACAGACAAGGAGCAGTCAACAAATTTGCACACAGAAAACGAGCAGTCAGGAAACTGGCACAGACAATCAGCAGTCAGGAAACTTGCACACAGACAACGAGTAGTCAAGAAACAGGCACACAGATAATGAGCAGTCAGGAAACTGGCACACAGACAGCGAGCAGTCAGGAAACTGGCACACAGACAGCGAGCAGTCAGGAAACTGGCACACAGACAGCACAGTCTGGAAACTGGCACACAGACAACCAACAGTCAGGAAACTGGCACACAGACAACCAACAGTCAGGAAACGGGCACAGAGACAGTGAGCAGTTTGGAAACTGGCAAGACACAGCGAGCAATCAGGAAACTGGCACACAAACAACACAGTCAGGAAACTGGCAAAGATACAACATATTAAGGAAACTGGCACAGAGACAACTAGCAGCCAGGAAAGTGAAACACAGACAGCACTGTCAGGAAACATGCACACAGACAACACTGTCAGGAAACTGGCACACAGATAATGAGCAGTCAGGAAACTGGCACATAGACAGCGAGCAGACAGGAAACTGGCACACAGGAACACAGTCAGGAAACTGGCACACAGACAACACAGTCAGGAATCTGGCACACAGACAACACAGTCAGGAATCTGGCACACAGACAACACAGTCAGGAATCTGGCACACAGACAACACAGTCAGGAATCTGGCACACAGACAACCAACAGTCAGGAAACTGGCACACAGACAACACAGTCAGGAAAATGGCACATAGAGAGTGAGCAGTCAGGAAACTGGCACACTGACAACACAGTCAGGAAATTTGCAAACAGGAAACGAGAAGTCAGGAAACTTGCACAGACAACAAGCAGTGAGGAAATTTGCACACAGAACGAGTAGTCAAGAAACTGACACGCAGACAGCGAGCAGACTGGAATCTGACACAGAGACAACACAGTCAGGAAACTGGCACACAGACAAAAAAGTCAGGAAACTGGCACACAGACAACATAGTCTGGAAACGGGCTCACAAACAATGAGCAAACAGGAAATTTGCACACAGAAAACAAGTAGTCAGGAAACTGGTACAGACAACAAGCAGTCAGGAAATTGGCCCACAGAAAACATAGTCAGGAAGCGGGCTCACAGACGATGAGCAGTCAGGAATCTGGCACATAGAGAACAAGCAGTCAGGAAATTTGCACACAGAAAACGAGTAGTCAGGAAACTGGCACAAACAACAAGCAGTCAGGAAACTGGCACACAGACAATCAGTAGTCATGAAAGTGGCACACAGACAACGAGCAGTCAGGAAATTGGCACATTTGCAATGAGCATTCAGGAAACTGGCACACAGACAATACAGTCAGGAAACTGGCACAAAGACAACACAGTCAGGAAACTGGCACAAAGACAGCAAGCAGTCAGGAAACTGGCACACAGACAACACAGACAGGAAACTGGCACACAGACAACACAGACAGGAAACTGGCACACAGACAACACAGACAGGAAACTGGCACACAGACAACACAGACAGGAAACTGGCACACAGAATAACAACAGTCAGGAATCTGGCAAACAGACAACGAGCAGGCAGTAAACTGGCACACAGACAATGAGCAGTCAGGAAAATGGCACACAGACATCGAGCAGTCAGGAAACTGGCACAGAGACATAAAGTCAGGAAACTGGCACACAGACAACATAGTCAGGAAACGGGCTAGGAGACAGTGAGCAGTCAGGAAATTTGCACACAGAAAACTAGAAGACAGGAAACTGGCACAGACAACAAGCTGTCAAGAAACTGGCAAACAGACAATGAGCTGTCAAGAAACTGTCACACAGACAGCGAGCAGTCAGGAAACTGGCACACAGACAGCGGGCAGTCAGTAAACTGGCTCATAGACAGCAAGCTCTCAGGAAACTGGCACACAGAAACACAGTCAGGAAACTGCCACGCAGACAACGCAGTCAGGAAACTGGCACACAGACAACACAGTCAGCAAACTGGCACACAGACAACACAGTCAGGAAACTGGCACACAGACAACACAGTCAGGAAACTGGCACACAGACAACCAACAGTCAGGATACTGGCTCACAGACAATGCAGTCAGGAAACTGGCACACAGACAACACAGTCAGGAAAATGGCACACAGATAATGAGCAGTCATCAAACTGGCACATAGAGAACAAGCAGTCAGGAAATTTGCACACAGAAAACAAGAAGTCAGGAAAATGGCACAGACAAGAAGCAGACAGGAAATTTACACACAGACAACGAGTAGTCAAGGAAATGGCACACTGAAAGTGAGCAGTCAGGAAACTGGCATACAGACAACCAACAGTCAGGAAACTGGCACACAGACAACCAACAGTCAGGAAACCGGCACACAGACAATGCAGTCAGGAAACTGGCACACAGACAATGCAGTCAGGAAACTGGCACACAGACAATGCAGTCAGGAAACTGGCACACAGACAATGCAGTCAGGAAACTGGCACACAGACAACACAGTCAGGAAACTGGCACACAGACAACACAGTCAGGAAACTGGCACATGCACAACACAGTGAGGAAACTAGCACACAGACAATGAGCAGTTATGAAATTGGCACACAGAAAACGAGCAGTCAGGAAATTGGCACATTTACAACAACCATTCAGGAAACTGGCACACAGACAACACAATCAGGAAACTGGCACTCAGACAACACAATCAGGAAACTGGCACTCAGACAACACAATCAGGAAACTGGCACACAGACAACACATTCAGAAAACTGGCACACAAAAAACCAACAGTCAGGAAAATGGCACACAGACAGTGAGCAGTCAGGAAACTGGCACACAGACAACAAAGTCAGGAAACTGGCACACAGACAACAAAGTCAGGAAACGGGCTCACAGGCAATGAGCAGTGAGGAAACTGGCATACAGACAGTGAGCAGTCAGGAATCTGACACACAGACAGCACTGTCTGGAAACTGGCACACAGACAACCAACTGTCAGGAAACGGGCACACAGACAAACAACAGTCAGGAAACGGGCACACAGACATTGAGCAGTCAGGAAACTGAGACACAGACAGCACTGTCAGGAAACTGGCACACAAACAACACTGTCAGGAAACTGGCAACAGACTACCCAGTCAGGAAACTAGAACACAGACAACACAGTCAGGAAACTGGAACACAGACAACACAGTCAGGAAACTGGCACATGGACAACACAGTGTGGAAACTAGCAAAGAGACAATGAGAAGTCATGAAATTGGCACACAGACAATGAGAAAATTGCGACATTTACAACAAGCATTCAGGAAACTGTCTCACAGACAACACAATCAGGAAACTGGCACACAGACAGCAAGCAGTCAGGAAACTGGCACACGGACAACACAGTCAGGAAGCTGGCACACAAAAAACCAACAGTCAGGAAAATGGCACACGCACAACACAGTCAGGAAACTAGCAAACAGACAATGAGCAGTCATGAAATTGGCACACAGAAAACGAGCAATGAGGAAATTGGCAAATTTACAATGAGCAGTCAGGAAACTGGCACACAGACAACACAGACAGGAAACTGGCACACAGAATAACAACAGACAGGAAACTGGCAAACAGACAATGAGCAGGCAGGAAACTAGCACACAGACAACGAGCAGTCAGGAAAATGGCACACAGAAAATGAGCAGTCAGTAAACTGGCACACAGACAACAAAGTCAGGAAACTGGCACACAGACAACACAGTCAGGAAACTGGCTCACAGGCAATGAGCAGTCAGGAAAATTGCAATCAGAAAGCAAGCAGTCAGGAAACTGGCACAGACAAGAAGCTGTCAGGAAACTGGCACACAGACAACCAGCAGTCAAGAAACTGGAACACAGACAATGAGCAGTCAGGAAACTGGCACACAGACAACAAAGTCAGGAAACTGGCACACAGAAAAGATAGTCAGGAAATGGGCTCACAGACAATGAGCAGTCAGGAAATTTGCACACAGAAAACGAGCAATCAGGAAACTGACACAGACAACAAGCAGTCAGGAAACTGGCACATTGACAATGAGTAGTCAAGAAACTGGAACACAGACAATGAGCAGTCAGGAAACTGGCACACAGGCAGCGAGCAGTCAGGAAACTGGCACACAGACAGCGAGCAGTCAGGAAACTGGCACATAGACAGCGTGCTCTCAGGAAACTGGCACACAGAAACACAGTCAAGAAACTGGCACACAGACAGCACAGTCAGGAAACTCGCACACAGACAACCAACAGTCAGGAAACTAGCACACAGACAACAAATTCAGCAAGTTGGCACACAGACAACGCAGTCAGGAAACTGGAACACTGACAACACAGTCAGGTAACTGGCAAATAGACAACGTAGTCAGGAAACGGGCTCACAGATAATGAGCAGTCAGGAAACTGGCACATGCACAACACAGTCAGGAAACTAGCACACAGACAATGAGCAGTCATGAAATTGGCACACAGACAACGAGCAGTCAGGAAATTGGCACATTTACAATGAGCATTCTGGAAACTGGCACACAGACAACACATTCAGGAAACTGGCACACAGACAACACAATCAGGAAACTGGCACACAGACAACACAACCAGGAAACTGGCACACAGACAGCAAGCAGTCAGGAAACTGGCACACGGACAACACAGTCAGGAAGCTGGCACACAAAAAAACGGCAGTCAGGAAAATGGCACACAGACAACACAGTCAGGAAACTGGCACACAGACAACACAGTCAGGAAACTGGCACACAGACAACACAGTCAGGAGACTGGCACACAGACAACACAGTCAGGAGACTGGCACACAGACAACACAGTCAGGAGACTGGCACACAGACAACACAGTCAGGAGACTGGCACACAGACAACACAGTCAGGAGACTGGCACACAGACAACACAGTCAGGAAACTGGCACACAGACAACGCAGTCAAGAGACTGGCACACAGACAACGCAGTCATGAGACTGGCACACAGACAACACAGTCAGGAAACTGGCACACAGACAACACAGTCAGGAAACTGGCACACAGACAACACAGTCAGGAAACTGGCACACAGACAACACAGTCAGGAAACTGGCACACAGACAACACAGTCAGGAAACTGGCACACAGACAACACAGTCAGGAAACTGGCACAAAGACAACACAGTCAGGAAACTGGCACAAAGACAACACAGTCAGGAAACTGGCACAAAGACAACACAGTCAGGAAAAAGGCACAAAGACAACACAGTCAGGAAACTGGCACACAGACAACACAATCAGGAAACTGGCACACATTCAACAAAGTCAGGAAACTGGCACACAGACAACACAGTCAGGAAACTGGCACACAGACAACACAGTCAGGAAACTGGCACACAGACAACACAGTCAGGAAACTGGCACACAGACAACACAGTCAGGAAACTGGCACACAGACAACACAGTCAGGAAACTGGCACACAGACAACACAGTCAGGAAACTGGCACACAGACAACACAGTCAGGAAACTGGCACACAGACAACACAGTCAGGAAACTGGCACACAGACAACACAGTCAGGAAACTGGCACACAGACAACACAGTCAGGAAACTGGCACACAGACAACACAGTCAGGAAACTGGCACACAGACAAACAACAGTCAGGAAACTGGCACACAGACTACATTGTCAGGAAACTGGCACACAGACAACACAATCAGGAAACTGGCACACAGACAACACATCAGGAAACTGGCACACAGACAACACAGTCAGGAAACTGGCACACAGACAGCAAAGTCAGGAAACTGGCACACAGACAACACAATCAGGAAACTGGCACACAGACAACACAGTCAGGAAACTGGCACACAGACAACACAGTCAGGGAACTGGCACACAGACAACACAGTCAGGAAACTGGCACACAGACAACACAGTCAGGAGACTGGCACACAGACAACACAGTCAGGAGACTGGCACACAGACAGCACAGTCAGGAGACTGGCACACAGACAACACAGTCAGGACACTGGCACGCCGACAGACAGCAAACAGTCAGGAAACTGGCACACAGACAACACAGTCAGGAAACTGGCACACAGACAACACAGTCAGGAAACTGGCACACAGACAACACAGTCAGGACACTGGCACACAGACAACACAGTCAGGACACTGGCACACAGACAACGCAGTCAGGAAACTGGAACACTGACAACACAGTCAGGTAACTGGCAAATAGACAACGTAGTCAGGAAACGGGCTCACAGATAATGAGCAGTCAGGAAACTGGCACATGCACAACACAGTCAGGAAACTAGCACACAGACAATGAGCAGTCATGAAATTGGAACACAGACAACGAGCAGTCAGGAAATTGGCACATTTACAACAAGCATTCTGGAAACTGGCACACAGACAACACATTCAGGAAAGTGGCACACAGACAACACAATCAGGAAACTGATACACAGACAACACAATCAGAAAACTGACACACAGACTGCAAGCAGTCCGGAAACTGGCACACGGACAACACAGTCAGGAAGCTGGCACACAAAAAAACAACAGTCAGGAAAATGGCACACAGACAACAAAGTCAGGAAACTGGCACACAGACAACACAGTCAGGAAACTCCCACACAGACAACCAACAGTCAGGGAACTGGCACACAGACAAGAAATTCAGAAAGTTGGCACACAGCCAATGCAGTCAGGAAACTGGCACAAAGACAACACAGTCAGGAAACTGGCACACAGACAGCAAGCAGTCAGGAAAATGGCAAACAGTCAACACAGACAGGAAACTGGCACACAGAATAACAACAGTCAGGAAACTGGCAAAGAGACAACGAGCAGGCAGGAAACTGGCACACAGACAATGAGCAGTCAGGAAAATGGCACACAAACAATAAGCAGTCAGGAAAATGGCACACAGACAACAAAGTCAGGAAACAGGCACACAGACAAGATAGTCAGGAAACAGGCACACAGACAATGAGCAGTCAGGAAATTTGCAAACAGGAAGCAAGAAGTCAGGAAACTGGCACAGACAAGAAGCTGTCAGGAAACTGACACACAGACAACGAGTAGTCAAGAAACTGGAACACAGACAATGAGCAGTCAGAAAACTGGCACACAGAAAGCGAGCAGTCAGGAAACTGGCACACAGACAGCGAGCAGTCAGGAAACTGGCACACAGACAGCGAGCAGTCAGGAAACTGGCACACAGACAGCGAGCAGTCAGGAAACTGGCACACAGACAGCGAGCAGTCAGGAAACTGGCACATGACAACACAGTCAGGAAACTGTTGCAAAGAAACACAGTCAAGAAACTGGCACACAGACAACACAGTCAGGAAACTGGCACACAGACAACACAGACAGAAAACTGGCACACAAAAAAACAACAGTCAGGAAAATGGCACACAGACAGCGAGCAGTCAGGAAAATGGCACACAGACAAAAAAGTCAGGAAACTGGCACACAGACAACAAAGTCAGGAAACTGGCACACAGACAACACAGTCAGGAAACTCCCACACAGACAACCAACAGTCAGGAAACTGGCACACAGACAAGAAATTAAGAAAGTTGGCACACAGACAATGCAGTCAGGAAACTGGCACACTGACAGCACAGTCAGGAAACTGGCACATATACAACGTAGTCAGGAAATGGGCTCACAGATAATGAGCAGTCAGGAAACTAGCACATGCACAACACATTCAGGAAACTAGCACACAGACAATGAGCAGACATGAAATTGGCACACAGACAAGGAACAGTCAGGAAATTGGAACATTTACAACAAGCATTCAGGAAACTGGCACACAGACAAGACATTCCGGAAACTGGCACACAGACAACACAATCAGGAAACTGGCACACAGACAACACAATCAGGAAACTGGCACACAGACAACACAATCAGGAAACTGCCAAACAGACTGCAAGCAGTCAGGAAACTGGCACACAGAGAACACAATCAGGAAACTGCCAAACAGACTGCAAGCAGTCCGGAAACTGGCACACGGACAACATAGTCAGGAAGCTGGCACACAAAAAAAAACAAGTCAGGAAAATGGCACACAGACAGCGAGCAGTCAGGAAAATGGCACACAGACAACAAAGTCAGGAAACTGGCACACAGAAAAGATAGTCAGGAAACGGGCTCACAGACAATGAGCAGTCAGGAAATTTGCACACAGAAAACGAGCAGTCAAGAAACTGACACAGACAACAAGCAGTCAGGAAACGGGCAAATAGACAACGAGTAGTCAAGAAACTGGAACACAGACAATGAGCAGTCTGGAAACTGGCACACAGACAGCAAGCAGTCAGGAAACTGCAACACAGACAGCGAGCAATCAGGAAACAGGCACAAAGACAGCGAGCAGTCAGGAAACAGGCACAAAGACAGCGAGCTCTCAGGAAACTGTCACACAGAAACACAGTCAGGAAACTGGCACACAGACAACACAGTCAGGAAACTGGCACACAGACAACACAGTCAGGAAACTGGCACACAAACAACCAACAGTCAGGAAACTGGCACACAAACAACCAACAGTCAGAAAACTGGCACACAGACAACAATTTCAGCAAGTTGGCACATAGACAATGCAGCCAGGAAACTGGCACACAGACAATACAGTCAGGAAAATGGCACACAGAGTCAGATGTAAGGAAACTGGCACACAGACAGCGAGCAGTCTGGAATCTGACACACAGACAACACAGTCAGGAAACTGGCACGCAGACAACCAACAGTCAGGAAACTGGCACACAGACAACACAGTCAGGAAACTGGCACACAGACAACACAGTCAGGAATCTGCCTTATGCACAACACAGTCAGGAAACAAGCACACAGACAATGAGCAGTCATGAAATTGGCACACAGACAACGAGCAATCAGGTAATTGGCACATTTACAACAAGCATTCAGGAAACTGGCACACAGACAACACAATCAGGAAACTGGCACACTGACAACACATTCAGGAAACTGGTACACAGACAGCAAGCAGTCAGGAAACTGGCACACGAACAACACAGTCAGGAAGCTGGCATACAAAAAACCAACAGTCAGGAAAAAGGCACACAGACAGCAAGCAGTCAGGAAACTGGCACACAGAGAAGATAGTCAGGAAATGGGCTCACAGACAATGAGCAGTCAGGAAATTTGGACACAGAAAACGAGCAGTCAGGAAACTGGCACAGGCAACAAGCAGTCAGGAAACTGGCACACAAACGAGAAGTCAAGAAACTGGCACACAAACAACGAGAAGTCAAGAAACTGGCACACAGACAGTGAGCAGTCAGGAATCTGACACACAGGCAGCACAGTCTGGAAACTGGCACACAGACAACCAACAGTCAGGAAATTGGACCACAGACAACCAACAGTTAGGAAACGGGCACACAGACAGTGAGCAGTCAGGAATCTGTCACACTGACAGCACTGTCAGGAAACTGGCACACAGACAACACTGTCAGGAAACTGGCACACAGACAACACTGTCAGGAAACTGGCAAACAGACAGTGAGCAGTCAGGAATCTGGCACACAGACAACACAGACAGGAATCTGGCACAGAGACTACCCAGTCAAGAAAATGGCACACAGAAAACACAGTCAGGAAACTGGCACACGCACAACACAGTCAGGAAACTAGCAAACAGACAATGAGAAGTCATGAAATTGGCACACAGACAACGAGCAGTCAGTAAATTGGTACATTTATGATGAGCATTCAGGAAACTGGCACACAGACAACACAATAAGGAAACTGGCACACAAAAAAACAACTGTCAGGAAAATGGCACACAGACAACGAGCAGTCAGGAAACTGGCACACAGAGAGTGAGCAGTCAGGAAACTGACACACAGACAGCAATGTCAGGAAACTGGCACACAGACAACACTGTCAGGAAACTGGCAAACAGACAGAGAGCAGTCAGGAATCTGGCACACAGCCAACACAGACAGGATTCTGGCACAGAGACTTCCCAGTCAAGAAAATGGCACACAGAAAATACAGTCAGGAAACTGGCACACGCACAACACAGTCAGGAAACTAGCAAACAGACAATGAGCAATCATGAAATTGGCACACAGACAACGAGCAGTCAGTAAATTGGTACATTTACGATGAGCATTCAGGAAACTGGCACACAGACAACACCGTCAGGAAGCTGGCACACAAAAAACCAACTGTCAGGAAAATGGCACACAGACAACGAGCAGTCAGGAAACTGGCACACAGAGAGTGAGCAGTCAGGAAACTGACACACAGACAGCAATGTCAGGAAACTGGCACACAGACAACACAGTCAGGAAACTGGCACACAGACAACTCACTCGGGAAACTGGCACACAGACTATCCAGACCCGAAACTGCCATACGGACAACACAATCAGGAAACTTGCACACAGAATGAGCAGTCATGAAATTGGCACACAGACAACACATTCAGGAAACTGGCACACAGACAACACAGTCAGGAGACTGGCACACAGACAACACAGTCAGGAGACTGGCACACAGACAACACAGTCAGGAGACTGGCACACAGACAACACAGTCAGGAAACTGGCACACAGACAACACAGTCAGGAAACTGGCACACAGACAGCGAGCAGTCAGGAAACTGGCACAGGAAACTGGCACACAGACAACACAGTCAGGAAACTGGCACACAGACAACACAGTCAGGAAACTGGCACACCAACAACAAGCAGTCAGGAAACTGGCACACAGACAACACAGTCAGGAAACTGGCACACAGACAGCGAGCAGTCAGGAAACTGGCACACAGACAGCACAGTCTGGAATCAGGCACACAGACAAGATAGTCAGGAACGGGCTCACAGACAATGAGCAGTCAGGAAATTTGCACACAGAAAACGAGCAGTCAGGAAATTGGCACAGAAAACAAGCAGTCAGGAAACTGGCACACAGACAGCGAGTAGTCAAGAAACTGGAACAATGACACTGAGCAGTCAGGAAACTGGCACACAGACAGCGAGCAGTCAGGAAACTGGCACACAGACAACCAACAGTCAGGAAACGGGCACACAGACAACCAACAGTCAGGAAACGGGCACACAGACAGTGAGCAGTCAGGAAACTTTCACACAGACAGCACTGTCAGGAAACTGGCCCACAGACAACACTGTCAGGAAACTGGCAAACAGACAGTGAGCAGTCAGGAATCTGGCACACAGACAAGACAGACAGGAATCTGGCACACAGACAACCAACAGTCAGGAAAGGGGCACACAGACATTGAGCAGTCAGGAAACGGTCACACAGACAGCACTGTCAAGAAACTGGCACACAGAAAACACAGTCAGGAAACTGGCACACGCACAACACAGTCAGGAAACTGGCACACAGACAACACAGTCAGGAAACTGGCACACAGACAACACAGTCAGGAAACTGGCACACAGACAACACAGTCAGGAAACTGGCACACAGACAACACAGTCAGGAAACTGGCACACAGACAACACATTCAGGAAACTGGCACACAGACAACACAGTCAGGAAACTGGCACACAGACAACACAGTCAGGAAACTGGCACACAAACAACCAACAGTCAGGAAACTGGCACACAAACAACCAACAGTCAGAAAACTGGCACACAGACAACAATTTCAGCAAGTTGGCACATAGACAATGCAGCCAGGAAACTGGCACACAGACAATACAGTCAGGAAAATGGCACACAGAGTCAGATGTAAGGAAACTGGCACACAGACAGCGAGCAGTCTGGAATCTGACACACAGACAACACAGTCAGGAAACCTGCACGCAGACAACCAACAGTCAGGAAACTGGCACACAGACAACACAGTCAGGAAACTGGCACACAGACAACACAGTCAGGAATCTGCCTTATGCACAACACAGTCAGGAAACAAGCACACAGACAATGAGCAGTCATGAAATTGGCACACAGACAACGAGCAATCAGGTAATTGGCACATTTACAACAAGCATTCAGGAAACTGGCACACAGACAACACAATCAGGAAACTGGCACACTGACAACACATTCAGGAAACTGGTACACAGACAGCAAGCAGTCAGGAAACTGGCACACGAACAACACAGTCAGGAAGCTGGCATACAAAAAACCAACAGTCAGGAAAAAGGCACACAGACAGCAAGCAGTCAGGAAACTGGCACACAGAGAAGATAGTCAGGAAATGGGCTCACAGACAATGAGCAGTCAGGAAATTTGGACACAGAAAACGAGCAGTCAGGAAACTGGCACAGGCAACAAGCAGTCAGGAAACTGGCACACAAACAACGAGAAGTCAAGAAACTGGCACACAAACAACGAGAAGTCAAGAAACTGGCACACAGACAGTGAGCAGTCAGGAATCTGACACACAGGCAGCACAGTCTGGAAACTGGCACACAGACAACCAACAGTCAGGAAATTGGACCACAGACAACCAACAGTTAGGAAACGGGCACACAGACAGTGAGCAGTCAGGAATCTGTCACACTGACAGCACTGTCAGGAAACTGGCACACAGACAACACTGTCAGGAAACTGGCACACAGACAACACTGTCAGGAAACTGGCAAACAGACAGTGAGCAGTCAGGAATCTGGCACACAGACAACACAGACAGGAATCTGGCGCAGAGACTACCCAGTCAAGAAAATGGCACACAGAAAACACAGTCAGGAAACTGGCACACGCACAACACAGTCAGGAAACTAGCAAACAGACAATGAGAAGTCATGAAATTGGCACACAGACAACGAGCAGTCAGTAAATTGGTACATTTATGATGAGCATTCAGGAAACTGGCACACAGACAACACAATAAGGAAACTGGCACACAAAAAAACAACTGTCAGGAAAATGGCACACAGACAACGAGCAGTCAGGAAACTGGCACACAGAGAGTGAGCAGTCAGGAAACTGACACACAGACAGCAATGTCAGGAAACTGGCACACAGACAACACTGTCAGGAAACTGGCAAACAGACAGAGAGCAGTCAGGAATCTGGCACACAGCCAACACAGACAGGATTCTGGCACAGAGACTTCCCAGTCAAGAAAATGGCACACAGAAAATACAGTCAGGAAACTGGCACACGCACAACACAGTCAGGAAACTAGCAAACAGACAATGAGCAATCATGAAATTGGCACACAGACAACGAGCAGTCAGTAAATTGGTACATTTACGATGAGCATTCAGGAAACTGGCACACAGACAACACAATCAGGAAACTGGCAGACAGACAGCAAGCATTCAGGAAACAGGCACACGGACAACACCGTCAGGAAGCTGGCACACAAAAAACCAACTGTCAGGAAAATGGCACACAGACAACGAGCAGTCAGGAAACTGGCACACAGAGAGTGAGCAGTCAGGAAACTGACACACAGACAGCAATGTCAGGAAACTGGCACACAGACAACACAGTCAGGAAACTGGCACACAGACAACTCACTCGGGAAACTGGCACACAGACTATCCAGACCCGAAACTGCCATACGGACAACACAATCAGGAAACTTGCACACAGAATGAGCAGTCATGAAATTGGCACACAGACAACACATTCAGGAAACTGGCACACAGACAACACAGTCAGGAAACTGGCACACAGACAACACAGTCAGGAAACTGGCACACAGACAACACAGTCAGGAAACTGGCACACAGACAACACAGTCAGGAAACTGGCACACAGACAACACAGTCAGGAAACTGGCACACAGACAGCGAGCAGTCAGGAAACTGGCACACAGACAACAAAGTCAGGAAACTGGCACACAGACAACACAGTCAGGAAACTGGCACACAGACAACACAGTCAGGAAACTGGCACACAGACAACACAGTCAGGAAACTGGCACACAGACAACACAGTCAGGAAACTGGCACACAGACAACACAGTCAGGAAACTGGCACACAGACAGCGAGCAGTCAGGAAACTGGCACACAGACAACAAAGTCAGGAAACTGGCACACAGAAAAGAAAGTCAGGAAACGGGCTCACAGACAATGAGCAGTCAGGAAATTTGCACACAGAAAACGAGCAGTCAGGAAACTGGCACAGAAAACAAGCAGTCAGGAAACTGGCACACAGACAGCGAGTAGTCAAGAAACTGGAACAATGACACTGAGCAGTCAGGAAACTGGCACACAGACAGCGAGCAGTCAGGAAACTGGCACACAGACAACCAACAGTCAGGAAACGGGCACACAGACAACCAACAGTCAGGAAACGGGCACACAGACAGTGAGCAGTCAGGAAACTTTCACACAGACAGCACTGTCAGGAAACTGGCCCACAGACAACACTGTCAGGAAACTGGCAAACAGACAGTGAGCAGTCAGGAATCTGGCACACAGACAAGACAGACAGGAATCTGGCACACAGACAACCAACAGTCAGGAAAGGGGCACACAGACATTGAGCAGTCAGGAAACGGTCACACAGACAGCACTGTCAAGAAACTGGCACACAGAAAACACAGTCAGGAAACTGGCACACGCACAACACAGTCAGGAAACTAGCAAACAGACAATGAGAAGTCATGAAATCGGCGCACAGACAACGAGCAGTCAGTAAATTGGTACATTTACGATGAGCATTCAGGAAACTGGCACACAGACAACACAATCAGGAAACAGGGACACAAACAACACAATCAGGAAACTGGCACATAAACAACACATTCAGGAAACTGGCACACAGACAGCGAGCAGTCATGAATCTGAGACACAGACAGCACAGTCTGGAAATTGGCACACAGACAACCAACATTCAGGAAACTGGCACACAGACAGCGAGCAGTCAGGAAACTGGCACACAGACAGCGAGCAGTCAGGAAACGGGCACACAGACAGCGAGCAGTCAGGAAACTGTCACACAGACAGCACTGTCAGGAAACTGGCACACAGACAACACTGTCAGGAAACTGGCACACAGACAGCGAGCAGTCAGGAATCTGACACACAGGCAGCACAGTATGGAAACTGGCACACAGACAACCAACAATCAGGAAATTGGCACACAGACAACCAACAGTCAGGAAATGGGCACACAGACAGTGAGCTGTCAGGAAACTGGCACACAGACAACACTGTCAGGAAACTGGCACACAGACAACACTGTCAGGAAACTGGCACACAGACAGCGAGCAGTCAGGAATCTGACACACAGGCAGCACAGTATGGAAACTGGCACACAGACAACCAACAATAAGGAAATTGGCACACAGACAACCAACAGTCAGGAAACGGGCACACAGACAGTGAGCAGTCAGGAAACTGGCACACAGACAGCACTGTCAGGAAACTGGCACACAGACAGTGAGCAGTCAGGAATCTGGCACACAGACAACACAGACAGGAATCTGGCACAGAGACTACCGAGTCAAGAAAATGGCACACAGACAACACAGTCAGGAAACCGGCACACAGACAGCAAGCTGTCAGGAAAATGGCCAGCAGTCAACACAGACAGGAAACTGGCTCACAGAATATCAACAGTCAGGAAACTGGCAAACAGACAATGAGCAGGCAGGAAACTGGCACACAGACAATGAGCAGTCAGGAAAACGGCACACAGACAGCGAGCAGTCAGGAAGCACACGGAAAACAAAGTCAGGAAACTGGCACACAGACAACATAGTCAGGAAACTGGCTCACAGACAATGAGGAGTCAGGAAATTTGCAAACAGAAAATGAGCAGTCAGGAAACTGGCACACAGACAGCGAGCAGTCAAGAAACAGGCACAAAGACAGCGAGCTGTTAAGAAACAGGCACAAAGACAGAAAGCAGACAGGAAACTGGCACATAGACAGCGAGCTCTCAGGAAACTGTCACACAGAAACACAGTCAGGAAACTGGCACACAGACAACACAGTCAGGAAACTGGCACACAGACAACACAGTCAGGAAACTGGCACACAGACAACACAGTCCGGAAACTGGCACACAGACAACACAGTCAGGAAACTGGCACACAGACAACACAGTCAGGAAACTGGCACACAGACAACACAGTCAGGAAACTGGCACACAGACAACAGAGTCAGGAAACTGGCACACAGACAACACAGTCAGGAAACTGGCACACAGACAACACAGTCAGGAAACTGGCACACAGACAACACAGTCAGGAAACTGGCACACAGACAACACAGACAGAAAACTGGCACAAAAACAACCAACAGTCAGGAAACTGGCACACAAACAACCAACAGTCAGGAAACTGGCACACAGACAACAATTTCAGCAAGTTGGCACATAGACAATGCAGTCAGAAAACTGGCACACCGAGAGTCAGAAGTCAGGAAACTGCCACACTGACAACACAGTCAGGAAACTGGCACAAAGACAACGTAGTCAGGACACGGGCTCACAGATAATAAGCAGTCAGGAAACTGGCACATACAGAATGAGCAGTCAGGAAATTTGCACACAGACAACGAGTAGTCAAGAAACTGGCACACAGACAGCGAGCAGTCTGGAATCTGACACACAGACAACACAGTCAGGAAACTGGCACACAGACAACCAACAGTCAGGAAACTGGCACACAGACAACCAACAGTCAGGAAACTGGCTCACAGACAACCAACAGTCAGGAAACCGGCACACAGACAACACAGTCAGGAAACTGGCACACAGACAACACAGTCAGGAAACTGGCACACAGACAACACAGTCAGGAAACTGGCACACAGACAACACAGTCAGGAAACTGGCACACAGACAACACAGTCAGGAAACTGGCACACAGACAACACAGTCAGGAAACTGGCACACAGACAACACAGTCAGGAAACTGGCACACAGACAACACAGTCAGGAAACTGGCACACAGACAACACAGTCAGGAAACTGGCACACAGACAACACAGTCAGGAAACTGGCACACTGACAACACAGTCAGGAAACTGGCACACAGTCAACCAACAGTCAGGAAATTGGCACACAGACAACCAGTCAGGAAACGGGCGCACAGACAGTGAGCAGTCAGGAAACTATCACTCAGACAGCACTGTCTGGAAACTGGCACACAGACAACACTGTCAGGAAACTGGTGCACAGACAGCAAGCAGTCAGGAAACTGGCACACGGACAGCACAGTCAGGAAGCTGGAATACAAAAAACAAGAGTCAGGAAAAAGGCACACAGACAGCGAGCAGTCAGGAAACTGGCACACAGACAACAAAGTAGGGAAACTGGCACACAGAGAAGATAGTCAGGAAACGGGCTCACGGACAATGAGCAGTCTGGAAATTTGCACACAGAAAACGAGCAGTCAGGAAACTGGCACAGACAACAATTAATCAGGAAACTGGCACACAGACAATGAGCAGTCAAGAAACTGGAACAATGACAATGAGCAGTCAGGAAACTGGCACACAGACAGCGAGCAGTCAGGAAACGTGCACACAGACAGTGAGCAGTCAGGAAATGGTCACACAGACAGCACTGTCAGGAAACTGGCCCACAGACAACACTGTCAGGAAACTGGCAAACAGACAGTGAGCAGTCAGGAATCTGGCACACAGACAAGACAGACAGGAATCTGGCACAGAGACTACCCATTCAAGAAACTGGCACACAGAAAACACAGTCAGGAATCTGGCACACGCACAACACAGTCAGGAAACTAGCAAACAGACAATGAGAAGTCATGAAATTGGCACACAGACAACGAACAGTCAGGTAATTGGCACTTTTACAACAAGCATTCAGGAAACTGGCACACAGACAACACAATCAGGAAACTGGCACACGGACAGCACAGTCAGGAAGCTGGAATACAAAAAAACAAGTCAGGAAAAAGGCACACAGACAACACAGTCAGGAAACTGGCACACAGACAACACAGTCAGGAAACTGGCACACAGACAGCGAGCAGTCAGGAAACTGGCACACAGACAACAAAGTCAGGAAACTGGCACACAGAGAAGATAGTCAGGAACGGGCTCACAGACAATGAGCAGTCAGGAATTTTGCACACAGAAAACGAGCAGTCAGGAAATTGGCACAGACAACAAGCAGTCAGGAAACTGGCACACAGACAACGAGTAGTCAAGAAACTGGAACAATGACACTGAGCAGTCAGGAAACTGGCACACAGACAGCGAGCAGTCAGGAAACTGGCACACAGACAACCAACAGTCAGGAAACGGGCACACAGACAACCAACAGTCAGGAAACGGGCACACAGACAGTGAGCAGTCAGGAAACTTTCACACAGACAGCACTGTCAGGAAACTGGCCCACAGACAACACTGTCAGGAAACTGGCAAACAGACAGTGAGCAGTCAGGAATCTGGCACACAGACAAGACAGACAGGAATCTGGCACACAGACAAGACAGACAGGAATCTGGCACACAGTCAGGAAAGGGGCACACAGACATTGAGCAGTCAGGAAACGGTCACACAGACAGCACTGTCAAGAAACTGGCACACAGAAAACACAGTCAGGAAACTGGCACACGCACAACACAGTCAGGAAACTAGCAAACAGACAATGAGAAGTCATGAAATCGGCACACAGACAACGAGCAGTCAGTAAATTGGTACATTTACGATGAGCATTCAGGAAACTGGCACACAGACAACACAATCAGGAAACTGGCACACAGACAACACAATCAGGAAACTGGCACACAGACAAACAACAGTCAGGAAAAGGGCACACAGATATTGAGCAGTCAGGAAACTGGCACACAGACAGCGCTGTCAGGAAACTGGCACACAGACAGCGCTGTCAGGAAACTGGCACACAGACAACACAGTCAGGAAACTGGCACACAGACAACACTGTCAGGAAACTGGCACACACAACACTGTCAGGAAACTGGCACACAGACAACACTGTCACGAATCTGGCACACAGACAACACTGTCACGAATCTGGCACACAGACAACACTGTCACGAATCTGGCACACAGACAACACTGTCACGAATCTGGCACACAGACAACACTGTCACGAATCTGGCACACAGACAACACTGTCACGAATCTGGCACACAGACAGCGAGCAGTCAGGAATCTGACACACAGACAACACAGACAGGAATCTGGCACAGAGACTACCCAGTCAAGAAAATGGCACACAGACAACACAGTCAGGAAACCGGCACACAGACAACACAGTCAGGAAACTGGCACACAGACAACACAGTCAGGAAACTGGCACACAGACAACACAGTCAGGAAACTGCACACAGACAACACAGTCAGGAAACTGGCACACAGACAACACAGTCAGGAAACTGGCACACAGACAACACAGTCAGGAAACTGGCACACAGACAACACAGTCAGGAAACTGGCACACAGACAACACAGTCAGGAAACTGGCACACAGACAACACAGTCAGGAGACTGGCACACAGACAACACAGTCAGGAAACTGGCACACACACAACACAGTCAGGAAACTGGCACACACACAACACAGTCAGGAAACTGGCACACACACAACACAGTCAGGAAACTGGCACACACACAACACAGTCAGGAAACTGGCACACAGACAACACAGTCAGGAAACTGGCACACAGACAACACAGTCAGGAAACTGGCACACAGACAACACAGTCAGGAAACTGGCACACAGACAACACAGTCAGGAAACTGGCACACAGACAACACAGTCAGGAAACTGGCACACAGACAACACAGTCAGGAAACTGGCACACAGACAACACAGTCAGGAAACTGGCACACAGACAACACAGTCAGGAAACTGGCACACAGACAACACAGTCAGGAAACTGGCACACAGACAACACAGTCAGGAAACTGGCACACAGACAACACAGACAGAAAACTGGCACACAAACAACCAACAGTCAGGAAACTGGCACACAGACAACAATTTCAGCAAGTTGGCACATAGACAATGCAGTCAGCAAACTGGCACACCGAGAGTCAGAAGTCAGGAAACTGCCACTCTGACAACACAGTCAAGAAACTGGCACAAAGACAACGTAGTCAGGACACGGGCTCACAGATAATAAGCAGTCAGGAAACTGGCACATACAGAATGAGCAGTCAGGAAATTTGCACACAGAAAACAAGCAGTCAGGAAACTGGCACAGACAACTAGCAGTCAGGAAATTTGCACACAGACAACGAGTAGTCAAGAAACTGGCACACAGACAGCGAGCAGTCTGGAATCTGACACACAGACAACACAGTCAGGAAACTGGCACACAGACAACACAGTCAGGAAACTGGCACACAGACAACACAGTCAGGAAACTGGCACACAGACAACACATTCAGGAAACTGGCACACAGACAACACAGTCAGGAAACTGGCACACAGACAACACAGTCAGGAAACTGGCACACAGACAACACAGTCAGGAAACTGGCACACAGACAACACAGTCAGGAAACTGGCACACAGACAACACAGTCAGGAAACTGGCACACAGACAACACAGTCAGGAAACTGGCACACAGACAACACAGTCAGGAAACTGGCACACAGACAACACAGTCAGGAAACTGGCACACAGACAACACAGTCAGGAAACTGGCACACAGACAACGAGCAGTCAGGAAACTGGCACACAGACAACAATTTCAGCAAGTTGGCACATAGACAATGCAGTCAGCAAACTGGCACACCGAGAGTCAGAAGTCAGGAAACTGGCACACAGACAACCAGTCAGGAAACGGGCGCACAGACAGTGAGCAGTCAGGAAACTATCACTCAGACAGCACTGTCTGGAAACTGGCACACAGACAACACTGTCAGGAAACTGGTGCACAGACAGCAAGCAGTCAGGAAACTGGCACACGGACAGCACAGTCAGGAAGCTGGAATACAAAAAACAACAGTCAGGAAAAAGGCACACAGACAGCGAGCAGTCAGGAAACTGGCACACAGACAACAAAGTAGGGAAACTGGCACACAGAGAAGATAGTCAGGAAACGGGCTCACAGACAATGAGCAGTCTGGATATTTGCACACAGAAAACGAGCAGTAAGGAAACTGGCACAGGCAACAAGCAGTTAGGAAACGGGCAGACAAACAACGAGAAGTCAGGAAACTGGCACACAGAAAACGAGCAGTCAGGAAACTGGCACAGACAACAATTAGTCAGGAAACTGGCACACAGACAATGAGCTGTCAAGAAACTGGAACAATGACAATGAGCAGTCAGGAAACTGGCACACAGACAGCGAGCAGTCAGGAAACGTGCACACAGACAGTGAGCAGTCAGGAAATGGTCACACAGACAGCACTGTCAGGAAACTGGCCCACAGACAACACTGTCAGGAAACTGGCAAACAGACAGTGAGCAGTCAGGAATCTGGCACACAGACAAGACAGACAGGAATCTGGCACAGAGACTACCCATTCAAGAAACTGGCACACAGAAAACACAGTCAGGAAACTGGCACACGCACAACACAGTCAGGAAACTAGCAAACAGACAATGAGAAGTCATGAAATTGGCACACAGACAACGAGCAGTCAGGTAATTGGCACTTTTACAACAAGCATTCAGGAAACTGGCACACAGACAACACAATCAGGAAACTGGCACACAGACAACAAAGTCAGGAAACTGGCACACAGAAAAGATAGTCAGGAACGGGCTCACAGACAATGAGCAGTCAGGAAATTTGCACACAGTAAACGAGCAGTCAAGAAATTGGCACAGACAACAAGCAGTCAGGAAACTGGCACACAGACAACGAGTAGTCAAGAAACTGGAACAATGACACTGAGCAGTCAGGAAACTGGCACACAGACAGCGAGCAGTCAGGAAACTGGCACACAGACAACCAACAGTCAGGAAACGGGCACACAGACAACCAACAGTCAGGAAACGGGCACACAGACAGTGAGCAGTCAGGAAACTTTCACACAGACAGCACTGTAAGGAAACTGGCCCACAGACAACACTGTCAGGAAACTGGCAAACAGACAGTGAGCAGTCAGGAATCTGGCACACAGACAAGACAGACAGGAATCTGGCACACAGACAACCAACAGTCAGGAAAGGGGCACACAGACATTGAGCAGTCAGGAAACGGTCACACAGACAGCACTGTCAAGAAACTGGCACACAGAAAACACAGTCAGGAAACTGGCACACGCACAACACAGTCAGGAAACTAGCAAACAGACAATGAGAAGTCATGAAATCGGCACACAGACAACGAGCAGTCAGTAAATTGGTACATTTACGATGAGCATTCAGGAAACTGGCACACAGACAACACAATCAGGAAACTGGCACACAGACAACACAATCAGGAAACTGGCACACAGACAAACAACAGTCAGGAAAAGGGCACACAGATATTGAGCAGTCAGGAAACTGGCACACAGACAGCGCTGTCAGGAAACTGGCACACAGACAGCGCTGTCAGGAAACTGGCACACAGACAGCGCTGTCAGGAAACTGGCACACAGACAGCGCTGTCAGGAAACTGGCACACAGACAACACAGTCAGGAAACTGGCACACAGACAACACTGTCAGGAAACTGGCACACACAACACTGTCAGGAAACTGGCACACAGACAACACTGTCACGAATCTGGCACACAGACAACACTGTCACGAATCTGGCACACAGACAACACTGTCACGAATCTGGCACACAGACAACACTGTCACGAATCTGGCACACAGACAACACTGTCACGAATCTGGCACACAGACAGCGAGCAGTCAGGAATCTGACACACAGACAACACAGACAGGAAACGGGCACACAGATAGTGAGTAGTCAGGAAACGGACACACAGAAAGCAGTGTCAAAAAACTGGCACACAGAAAACACAGTCAGGAAACTGGCACACGCACAACACAGTCAGGAAACTAGCAAACAGACAATGAGAAGTCATGAAATTGGCACACAGACAACGAGCAGTCAGTAAATTGGTACATTTACGATGAGCATTCAGGATACTGGCACACAAACAACACAATCAGGAAACAGGCACACAGACAAACAACAGTCAGGAAACGGGCACACAGACATTGAGCAGTCAGGAAACTGGCACACAGACAGCACTGTCAGGAAACTGGCACACAGCCAGCACTGTCAGGAAACTGGCACACAGACAGCACTGTCAGGAAACTGCCACACAGACAGCACAGTCAGGAAACTGGCACACAGACAGCACTGTCAGGAAACTGGCACACAGACAGCACTGTCAGGAAACTGGCACACAGACAGCACTGTCAGGAAACTGGCACACAGACAACACAGACAGGAAACTGGCACACAGACAACACAGACAGGAAACTGGCACACAGACTACCCAGACAGGAAACTGGCACACAGACTACCCAGTCAGGAAAATGGCACACAGACTACCCAGTCAGGAAAATGGCACACAGACTACCCAGTCAGGAAACTGGCACACAGACAACAGTCAGGAAACTGGCACACAGACAACACAATCAGGAAACTGGCACACAGACTACCCAGAAAGGAAACTGGCACACAGACTACCTAGTCAGGAAAATGGCACACAGACTACCCAGTCAGGAAACTGGCACACAGACAACACAGTCAGGAAACTGGCACACAGACAACACAATCAGGAAACTGGCACACAGACAACACAATCAGGAAACTGGCACACAGACAACACTGTTTCGAAATTAGAAAATAGACAATGAGAAGTCATGAAATTGGCACACAGACAACGAGCAATGAGGAAATTGCGACATTTACAATGAGCATTCAGGAAACTGGCACACAGACAACACAATCAGGAAACAGGGACACAAACAACACATTCAGGAAACTGGCACACAAACAACACATTCAGGAAACTGGCACACAGACAGCGAGCAGTCATGAATCTGAGACACAGACAGCACAGTCTGGAAATTGGCACACAGACAACCAACAGTCAGGAAACTGGCACACAGACAGCGAGCAGTCAGGAAACTGGCACACAGACAGCGAGCAGTCAGGAAACGGGCACACAGACAGCGAGCAGTCAGGAAACTGTCACACAGACAGCACTGTCAGGAAACTGGCACACAGACAACACTGTCAGGAAACTGGCACACAGACAGCGAGCAGTCAGGAATCTGACACACAGGCAGCACGGTATGGAAACTGGCACACAGACAACCAACAATCAGGAAATTGGCACACAGACAACCAACAGTCAGGAAACGGGCACACAGACAGTGAGCAGTCAGGAAACTGTCACACAGACAGCACTGTCAGGAAACTGGCACACAGACAGTGAGCAGTCAGGAATCTGGCACACAGACAACACAGACAGGAATCTGGCACAGAGACTACCCAGTCAAGAAAATGGCACACAGACAACACAGTCAGGAAACCGGCACACAGGCAGCAAGCTGTCAGGAAAATGGCCAGCAGTCAACACAGACAGGAAACTGGCTCACAGAATATCAACAGTCAGGAAACTGGCAAACAGACAATGAGCAGGCAGGAAACTGGCACACAGACAATGAGCAGTCAGGAAAACGGCACACAGACAGCGAGCAGTCAGGAAGCACACGGAAAACAAAGTCAGGAAACTGGCACACAGACAACATAGTCAGGAAACTGGCTCACAGACAATGAGGAGTCAGGAAATTTGCAAACAGAAAATGAGCAGTCAGGAAACTGGCACACAGACAGCGAGCAGTCAAGAAACAGGCACAAAGACAGCGAGCAGTTAAGAAACAGGCACAAAGACAGAAAGCAGTCAGGAAACTGGCACATAGAGAGCGAGCTCTCAGGAAACTGTCACACAGAAACACAGTCAGGAAACTGTCACACAGACAACACAGTCAGGAAACTGGCACACAGACAACACAGTCAGGAAACTGGCACACAGACAACACAGTCAGGAAACTGGCACACAGACAACACAGTCAGGAAACTGGCACACAGACAACACAGTCAGGAAACTGGCACACAGACAACACAGTCAGGAAACTGGCACACAGACAACACAGTCAGGAAACTGGCACACAGACAACAGAGTCAGGAAACTGGCACACAGACAGCACAGTCTGGAAACTGGCACACAGACAACACAGTCAGGAAACTGGCACACAGACAACACAGTCAGGAAACTGGCACACAGACAACACAGTCAGGAAACTGGCACACAGACAACACAGTCAGGAAACTGGCACACAGTCAACCAACAGTCAGGAAATTGGCACACAGACAACAAAGTAGGGAAACTGGCACACAGAGAAGATAGTCAGGAAACGGGCTCACGGACAATGAGCAGTCTGGAAATTTGCACACAGAAAACGAGCAGTCAGGAAACTGGCACAGACAACAATTAGTCAGGAAACTGGCACACAGACAATGAGCAGTCAAGAAACTGGAACAATGACAATGAGCAGTCAGGAAACGTGCACACAGACAGTGAGCAGTCAGGAAATGGTCACACAGACAGCACTGTCAGGAAACTGGCCCACAGACAACACTGTCAGGAAACTGGCAAACAGACAGTGAGCAGTCAGGAATCTGGCACACAGACAAGACAGACAGGAATCTGGCACAGAGACTACCCATTCAAGAAACTGGCACACAGAAAACACAGTCAGGAAACTGGCACACGCACAACACAGTCAGGAAACTAGCAAACAGACAATGAGAAGTCATGAAATTCGTACACAGACAACGAGCAGTCAGGTAATTGGCACTTTTACAACAAGCATTCAGGAAACTGGCACACAGACAACACAATCAGGAAACTGGCACACGGACAGCACAGTCAGGAAGCTGGAATACAAAAAAACAAGTCAGGAAAAAGGCACACAGACAACAAAGTCAGGAAACTGGCACACAGAGAAGATAGTCAGGAAACGGGCTCACAGACAATGAGCAGTCTGGAAATTTGCACACAGAAAACGAGCAGTCTGGAAATTTGCACACAGAAAACGAGCAGTCAGGAAACTGGCACAGGCAACAAGCAGTCAGGAAACTGGCACACAGACAACACAGTCAGGAAACTGGCACACAGACAACACAGACAGGAAACTGGCACACAGACAACACAGTCAGGAAACTGGCACACAGACAACACAGTCAGGAAACTGGCACACAGACAGCACAGTCAGGAAACTGGCACACAGACAACACAGTCAGGAAACTGGCACACAGACAACACAGTCAGGAAACTGGCACACAGACAACACAGTCAGGAAACTGGCACACAGACAACACAGACAGAAAACTGGCACAAAAACAACCAACAGTCAGGAAACTGGCACACAAACAACCAACAGTCAGGAAACTGGCACACAGACAACAATTTCAGCAAGTTGGCACATAGACAATGCAGTCAGGAAACTGGCACACCGAGAGTCAGAAGTCAGGAAACTGCCACTCTGACAACACAGTCAGGAAACTGGCACAAAGACAACGTAGTCAGGACACGGGCTCACAGATAATAAGCAGTCAGGAAACTGGCACAGACAGAATGAGCAGTCAGGAAATTTGCACACAGAAAACAAGCAGTCAGGAAACTGGCACAGACAACTAGCAGTCAGGAAATTTGCACACAGACAACGAGTAGTCAAGAAACTGGCACACAGACAGCGAGCAGTCTGGAATCTGACACACAGACAACCAACAGTCAGGAAACTGGCACACAGACAACCAACAGTCAGGAAACTGGCTCACAGACAACCAACAGTCAGGAAACCGGCACACAGACAACACAGTCAGGAAACTGGCACACAGACAGCAAGCATTCAGGAAACAGGCACACGGACAACACCGTCAGGAAGCTGGCACACAAAAAAACAACTGTCAGGAAACTGGCACACAGACAACGAGCAGTCAGGAAACTGGCACACAGAGTGAGCAGTCAGGAAACTGACACACAGACAGCAATGTCAGGAAACTGGCACACAGACAACACAGTCAGGAAACTGGCACACAGACAACACAGTCAGGAAACTGGCACACAGACTATCCAGACCCGAAACTGCCATACGGACAACACATTCAGGAAACTTGCACACAGAATGAGCAGTCATGAAATTGGCACACAGACAACACATTCAGGAAACTGGCACACAGACAACACAGTCAGGAAACTGGCACACAGACAACACAGTCAGGAAACTGGCTCACAGACAGCGAGCAGTCAGGAAACTGGCACACAGACAACAAAGTCAGGAAACTGGCACACAGAAAAGAAAGTCAGGAACGAGCTCACAGACAATGAGCAGTCAGGAAATTTGCACACAGAAAACGAGCAGTCAGGAAATTGGCACAGACAACAAGCAGTCAGGAAACTGGCACACAGACAACGAGTAGTCAAGAAACTGGAACAATGACACTGAGCAGTCAGGAAACTGGCACACAGACAGCGAGCAGTCAGGAAACTGGCACACAGACAACCAACAGTCAGGAAACGGGCACACAGACAACCAACAGTCAGGAAACAGGCACACAGACAGTGAGCAGTCAGGAAACTTTCACACAGACAGCACTGTCAGGAAACTGGCCCACAGACAACACTGTCAGGAAACTGGCAAACAGACAGTGAGCAGTCAGGAATCTGGCACACAGACAAGACAGACAGGAATCTGGCACACAGACAACCAACCGTCAGGAAAGGGGCACACAGACATTGAGCAGTCAGGAAAAGGTCACACAGACAGCACTGTCAAGAAACCGGCACACAGAAAACACAGTCAGGAAACTGGCACACGCACAACACAGTCAGGAAACTAGCAAACAGACAATGAGAAGTCATGAAATCGGCACACAGACAACGAGCAGTCAGTAAATTGGTACATTTACGATGAGCATTCAGGAAACTGGCACACAGACAAGAAAGTCAGGAAACTGGCACACAGACAACACAATCAGGAAACTGGCACACAGACAACACAATCAGGAAACTGGCACACAGACAAACAACAGTCAGGAAAAGGGCACACAGATATTGAGCAGTCAGGAAACTGGCACACAGACAGCGCTGTCAGGAAACTGGCACACAGACAACACAGTCAGGAAACTGGCACACAGACAACACTGTCAGGAAACTGGCACACAGACAACACTGTCAGGAAACTGGCACACAGACAACACTGTCAGGAAACTGGCACACAGACAACACTGTCACGAATCTGGCACACAGACAACACTGTCACGAATCTGGCACACAGAAAACACTGTCACGAATCTGGCACACAGACAACACTGTCACGAATCTGGCACACAGACAGCGAGCAGTCAGGAATCTGACACACAGACAACACAGACAGGAAACGGGCACACAGATAGTGAGTAGTCAGGAAACGGTCACACAGAAAGCAGTGTCAAGAAACTGGCACACAGAAAACAGAGTCAGGAAACTGGCACACACACAACACAGTCAGGAAACTAGCAAACAGACAATGATAAGTCATGAAATTGGCACACAGACAACGAGCAGTCAGTAAATTGCTACATTTACGATTAGCATTCAGGATACTGGCACACAAACAACACAATCAGGAAACAGGCACACAGACAAACAACAGTCAGGAAACGGGCACACAGACATTGAGCAGTCAGGAAACTGGCACACAGACAGCACTGTCAGGAAACTGGCACACAGACAGCACTGTCAGGAAACTGGCACACAGACAGCACTGTCAGGAAACTGGCACACAGACAGCACTGTCAGGAAACTGGCACACAGACAGCACTGTCAGGAAACTGGCACACAGACAGCACAGTCAGGAAACTGGCACACAGATAGCACTGTCAGGAAACTGGCACACAGACAGCACTGTCAGGAAACTGGCACACAGACAGCACTGTCAGGAAACTGGCACACAGACAACACAGACAGGAAACTGGCACACAGACAACACAGACAGGAAACTGGCACACAGACTACCCAGACAGGAAACTGGCACACAGACTACCCAGTCAGGAAAATGGCACACAGACTACCCAGTCAAGAAACTGGCACACAGACAACACAGTCAGGAAACTGGCACACAGACAACACAATCAGGAAACTGGCACACAGACAACACAATCAGGAAACTGGCACACAGACAACACTGTTTCGAAATTAGCAAATAGACAATGAGAAGTCATGAAATTGGCACACAGACAACGAGCAATGAGAAAATTGCGACATTTACAATGAGCATTCAGGAAACTGGCACACAGACAGCGAGCAGTCATGAATCTGAGACACAGACAGCACAGTCTGGAAATTGGCACACAGACAACCAACAGTCAGGAAACTGGCACACAGACAGTGAGCAGTCAGGAAACTGGCACACAGACAGCGAGCAGTCAGGAAACGGGCACACAGACAGCGAGCAGTCAGGAAACTGTCACACAGACAGCACTGTCAGGAAACTGGCACACAGACAACACTGTCAGGAAACTGGCACACAGACAGCGAGCAGTCAGGAATCTGACACACAGGCAGCACAGTATGGAAACTGGCACACAGACAACCAACAATCAGGAAATTGGCACACAGACAACCAACAGTCAGGAAATGGGCACACAGACAGTGAGCAGTCAGGAAACTGTCACACAGACAGCACTGTCAGGAAACTGGCACACAGACAACACTGTCAGGAAACTGGCACACAGACAGTGAGCAGTCAGGAATCTGGCACACAGACAACACAGACAGGAATCTGGCACAGAGACTACCCAGTCAAGAAAATGAAACACAGACAACACAGTCAGGAAACCGGCACACAGACAGCAAGCTGTCAGGAAAATGGCCAGCAGTCAACACAGACAGGAAACTGGCTCACAGAATATCAACAGTCAGGAAACTGGCAAACAGACAATGAGCAGGCAGGAAACTGGCACACAGACAATGAGCAGTCAGGAAAACGGCACACAGACAGCGAGCAGTCAGGAAGCACACGGAAAACAAAGTCAGGAAACTGGCACACAGACAACATAGTCAGGAAACTGGCTCACAGACAATGAGGAGTCAGGAAATTTGCAAACAGAAAATGAGCAGTCAGGAAACTGGCACACAGACAGCGAGCAGTTAAGAAACAGGCACAAAGACAGCGAGCAGTTAAGAAACAGGCACAAAGACAGAAAGCAGTGAGGAAACTGGCACATAGACAGCGAGCTCTCAGGAAACTGTCACACAGAAACACAGTCAGGAAACTGGCACACAGACAACACAGTCAGGAAACTGGCACACAGACAACACAGTCAGGAAACTGGCACACAGACAACACAGTCAGGAAACTGGCACACAGACAACACAGTCAGGAAACTGGCACACAGACAACACAGTCAGGAAACTGGCACACAGACAACACAGTCAGGAAACTGGCACACAGACAACACAGTCAGGAAACTGGCACACAGACAACACAGTCAGGAAACTGGCACACAGACAACACAGTCAGGAAACTGGCACACAGACAACACAGACAGAAAACTGGCACAAAACAACCAACAGTCAGGAAACTGGCACACAAACAACCAACAGTCAGGAAACTGGCACACAGACAACAATTTCAACAAGTTGGCACATAGACAATGCAGTCAGCAAACTGGCACACCGAGAGTCAGAAGTCAGGAAACTGCCACACTGACAACACAGTCAGGAAACTGGCACAAAGACAACGTAGTCAGGACACGGGCTCACAGATAATAAGCAGTCAGGAAACTGGCACATACAGAATGAGCAGTCAGGAAATTTGCACACAGAAAACAAGCAGTCAGGAAACTGGCACAGACAACTAGCAGTCAGGAAATTTGCACACAGACAACGAGTAGTCAAGAAACTGGCACACAGACAGCGAGCAGTCAGGAAACTGGCACACAGACAACACAGTCAGGAAACTGGCACACAGACAACCATCAGTCAGGAAACTGGCACACAGAATAACAACAGTCAGGAAACTGGCACACAGACAGCTCTGTCAGGAAACTGGCACACAGACAACACTGTCAGGAAACTGGCTCACAGACAACCAAAAGTCAGGAAACCGGCACACAGACAACACAGTCAGGAAACTGGCACACAGACAACACAGTCAGGAAACTGGCACACAGACAACACAGTCAGGAAACTGGCACACAGACAACACAGTCAGGAAACTGGCACACAGACAACACAGTCAGGAAACTGGCACACAGACAACACAGTCAGGATACTGGCACACAGACAACACAGTCAGGAAACTGGCACACAGACAACACAGTCAGGAAACTGGCACACAGACAACACAGTCAGGAAACTGGTGCACAGACAGCAAGTAGTCAGGAAACTGGCACACGGACAGCACAGTCAGGAAGCTGGAATACAAAAAACAACAGTCAGGAAAAAGGCACACAGACAGCGAGCAGTCAGGAAACTGGCACACAGACAACAAAGTAGGGAAACTGGCACACAGAGAAGATAGTCAGGAAACGGGCTCACGGACAATGAGCAGTCTGGAAATTTGCACACAGAAAACGAGCAGTCAGGAAACTGGCACAGACAACAATTAGTCAGGAAACTGGCACACAGACAATGAGCAGTCAAGAAACTGGAACAATGACAATGAGCAGTCAGGAAACTGGCACACAGACAGCGAGCAGTCAGGAAACGTGCACACAGACAGTGAGCAGTCAGGAAATGGTCACACAGACAGCACTGTCAGGAAACTGGCCCACAGACAACACTGTCAGGAAACTGGCAAACAGACAGTGAGCAGTCAGGAATCTGGCACACAGACAAGACAGACAGGAATCTGGCACAGAGACTACCCATTCAAGAAACTGGCACACAGAAAACACAGTCAGGAAACTGGCACACGCACAACACAGTCAGGAAACTAGCAAACAGACAATGAGAAGTCATGAAATTGGCACACAGACAACGAGCAGTCAGGTAATTGGTACTTTTACAACAAGCATTCAGGAAACTGGCACACAGACAACACAATCAGGAAACTGGCACACGGACAGCACAGTCAGGAAGCTGGAATACAAAAAAACAAGTCAGGAAAAAGGCACACAGACAACAAAGTCAGGAAACTGGCACACAGAGAAGATAGTCAGGAACGGGCTCACAGACAATGAGCAGTCAGGAAATTTGCACACAGAAAACGAGCAGTCAGGAAATTGGCACAGACAACAAGCAGTCAGGAAACTGGCACACAGACAACGAGTAGTCAAGAAACTGGAACAATGACACTGAGCAGTCAGGAAACTGGCACACAGACAGCGAGCAGTCAGGAAACTGGCACACAGACAACCAACAGTCAGGAAACGGGCACACAGACAACCAACAGTCAGGAAACGGGCACACAGACAGTGAGCAGTCAGGAAACTTTCACACAGACAGCAATGTAAGGAAACTGGCCCACAGACAACACTGTCAGGAAACTGGCAAACAGACAGTGAGCAGTCAGGAAGCTGGCACACAGACAACCAACAGTCAGGAAAGGGGCACACAGACATTGAGCAGTCAGGAAACGGTCACACAGACAGCACTGTCAAGAAACTGGCACACAGAAAACACAGTCAGGAAACTGGCACACGCACAACACAGTCAGGAAACTAGCAAGCAGACAATGAGAAGTCATGAAATCGGCACACAGACAACGAGCAGTCAGTAAATTGGTACATTTACGATGAGCATTCAGGAAACTGGCACACAGACAACACAATCAGGAAACTGGCACACAGACAACACAATCAGGAAACTGGCACACAGACAAACAACAGTCAGGAAAAGGGCACACAGATATTGAGCAGTCAGGAAACTGGCACACAGACAGCGCTGTCAGGAAACTGGCACACAGACAACACAGTCAGGAAACTGGCACACAGACAACACTGTCAGGAAACTGACACACACAACACTGTCAGGAAACTGGCACACAGACAACACTGTCACGAATCTGGCACACAGACAACACTGTCACGAATCTGGCACACAGACAACACTGTCACGAATCTGGCACACAGACAACACTGTCACGAATCTGGCACACAGACAGCGAGCAGTCAGGAATCTGACACACAGACAACACAGACAGGAAACGGGCACACAGATAGTGAGTAGTCAGGAAACGGTCACACAGAAAGCAGTGTCAAGAAACTGGCACACAGAAAACACAGTCAGGAAACTGGCACACGCACAACACAGTCAGGAAACTAGCAAACAGACAATGAGAAGTCATGAAATTGGCACACAGACAACGAGCAGTCAGTAAATTGGTACATTTACGATGAGCATTCAGGATACTGGCACACAAACAACACAATCAGGAAACAGGCACACAGACAAACAACAGTCAGGAGACGGGCACACAGACATTGAGCAGTCAGGAAACTGGCACACAGACAGCACTGTCAGGAAACTGGCACACAGACAGCACTGTCAGGAAACTGGCACACAGACAGCACTGTCAGGAAACTGCCACACAGACAGCACTGTCAGGAAACTGCCACACAGACAGCACAGTCAGGAAACTGGCACACAGACAGCACTGTCAGGAAACTGGCACACAGACAGCACTGTCAGGAAACTGGCACACAGACAGCACTGTCAGGAAACTGGCACACAGACAACACAGACAGGAAACTGGCACACAGACAACACAGACAGGAAACTGGCACACAGACTACCCAGACAGGAAACTGGCACACAGACTACACAGTCAGGAAAATGGCACACAGACTACCCAGTCAGGAAACTGGCACACAGACAACACAGTCAGGAAACTGGCACACAGACAACACAATCAGGAAACTGGCACACAGACTACCCAGACAGGAAACTGGCACACAGACTACCCAGACAGGAAACTGGCACACAGACTACCCAGTCAGGAAAATGGCACACAGACTACCCAGTCAGGAAACTGGCACACAGACTACCCAGTCAGGAAACTGGCACACAGACAACACAATCAGGAAACTGGCACACAGACAACACAATCAGGAAACTGGCACACAGACAACACTGTTTCGAAATTAGCAAATAGACAATGTGAAGTCATGAAATTGGCACACAGACAACGAGCAATGAGGAAATTGCGAAATTTACAATGAGCATTCAGGAAACTGGCACACAGACAACACAATCAGGAAACAGGGACACAAACAACACATTCAGGAAACTGGCACACAAACAACACATTCAGGAAACTGGCACACAGACAGCGAGCAGTCATGAATCTGAGACACAGACAGCACAGTCTGGAAATTGGCACACAGACAACCAACAGTCAGGAAACTGGCACACAGACAGCGAGCAGTCAGGAAACTGGCACACAGACAGCGAGCAGTCAGGAAACGGGCACACAGACAGCGAGCAGTCAGGAAACTGTCACACAGACAACACTGTCAGGAAACTGGCACACAGACAGCGAGCAGTCAGCAATCTGACACACAGGCAGCACAGTATGGAAACTGGCACACAGACAACCAACAAACAGGAAATTGGCACACAGACAACCAACAGTCAGGAAACGGGCACACAGACAGCACTGTCAGGAAACTGGCACACAGACAGTGAGCAGTCAGGAATCTGGCACACAGACAACACAGACAGGAATCTGGCACAGAGACTACCCAGTCAAGAAAATGGCACACAGACAACACAGTCAGGAAACCGGCACACAGACAGCAAGCTGTCAGGAAAATGGCCAGCAGTCAACACAGACAGGAAACTGGCTCACAGAATATCAACAGTCATGAAACTGGCAAACAGACAATGAGCAGGCAGGAAACTGGCACACAGACAATGAGCAGTCAGGAAAACGGCACACAGACAGCGAGCAGTCAGGAAGCACACGGAAAACAAAGTCAGGAAACTGGCACACAGACAACATAGTCAGGAAACTGGCTCACAGACAATGAGGAGTCAGGAAATTTGCAAACAGAAAATGAGCAGTCAGGAAACTGGCACACAGACAGCGAGCAGTCAAGAAACAGGCACAAAGACAGCGAGCAGTTAAGAAACAGGCACAAAGACAGAAAGCAGTCAGGAAACGGGCGCACAGACAGTGAGCAGTCAGGAAACTATCACTCAGACAGCACTGTCAGGAAACTAGCACACAGACAACACAGTCAGGAAACTGGCACACAGACAACACAGTCAGGAAACTGGCACACAGACAAGAGAGTCAGGAAACTGGCACACAGACAACACAGTCAGGAAACTAGCACACAGACAACACAGTCAGGAAACTGGCACACAGACAACACAGTCAGGAAACTGGCACACAGACAACACAGTCAGGAAACTGGCACACAGACAACACAGTCAGGAAACTGGCACACAGACAACACAGTCAGGAAACTGGCACACAGACAACACAGACAGAAAACTGGCACAAAATGAACCAACAGTCAGGAAACTGGCACACAAACAACCAACAGTCAGGAAACTGGCACACAGACAACAATTTCAGCAAGTTGGCACATAGACAATGCAGTCAGGAAACTGGCACACCGAGAGTCAGAAGTCAGGAAACTGGCACAAAGACAACGTAGTCAGGACACGGGCTCACAGGTAATAAGCAGTCAGGAAACTGGCACATACAGAATGAGCAGTCAGGAAATTTGCACACAGAAAACAAGCAGTCAGGAAACTAGCACAGACAACTAGCAGTCAGGAAATTTGCACACAGACAACGAGTAGTCAAGAAACTGGCACACAGACAGCGAGCAGTCTGGAATCTGACACACAGACAACAGTCAGGAAACTGGCACACAGACAACCAACAGTCAGGAAACTGGCACACAGACAACCAACAGTCAGGACACTGGCACACAGACAACCAACAGTCAGGAAACTGGCTCACAGACAACCAACAGTCAGGAAACCGGCACACAGACAACACAGTCAGGAAACTGGCACACAGACAACACAGTCAGGAAACTGGCACACAGTCAACACAGTCAGGAAACTGGCACACAGACAACACAGTCAGGAAACTGGCACACAGACAACACAGTCAGGAAACTGGCACACAGACAACACAGTCAGGAAACTGGCACACAGACAACACAGTCAGGAAACTGGCACACAGACAACACAGTCAGGAAACTGGCACACAGACAACACAGTCAGGAAACTGGCACACAGTCAACCAACAGTCAGGAAATTGGCACACAGACAACCAGTCAGGAAACGGGCGCACAGACAGTGAGCAGTCAGGAAACTATCACTCAGACAGCACTGTCAGGAAACTGGCACACAGACAACACTGTCAGGAAACTGGTGCACAGACAGCAAGCAGTCAGGAAACTGGCACACGGACAGCACAGTCAGGAAGCTGGAATACAAAAAACAACAGTCAGGAAAAAGGCACACAGACAGCGAGCAGTCAGGAAACTGGCACACAGACAACAAAGTAGGGAAACTGGCACACAGAGAAGATAGTCAGGAAACGGGCTCACGGACAATGAGCAGTCTGGAAATTTGCACACAGAAAACGAGCAGTCAGGAAACTGGCACAGACAACAATTAGTCAGGAAACTGGCACACAGACAATGAGCAGTCAAGAAACTGGAACAATGACAATGAGCAGTCAGGAAACTGGCACACAGACAGCGAGCAGTCAGGAAACGTGCACACAGACAGTGAGCAGTCAGGAAATGGTCACACAGACAGCACTGTCAGGAAACTGGCCCACAGACAACACTGTCAGGAAACTGGCAAACAGACAGTGAGCAGTCAGGAATCTGGCACACAGACAAGACAGACAGGAATCTGGCACAGAGACTACCCATTCAAGAAACTGGCACACAGAAAACACAGTCAGGAAACTGGCACAAGCACAACACAGTCAGGAAACTAGCAAACAGACAATGAGAAGTCATGAAATTGGCACACAGACAACGAGCAGTCAGGTAATTGGCACTTTTACAACAAGCATTCAGGAAACTGGCACACAGACAACACAATCAGGAAACTGGCACACGGACAGCACAGTCAGGAAGCTGGAATACAAAAAAACAAGTCAGGAAAAAGGCACACAGACAACAAAGTCAGGAAACTGGCACACAGAGAAGATAGTCAGGAAACGGGCTCACAGACAATGAGCAGTCTGGAAATTTGCACACAGAAAACGAGCAGTCTGGAAATTTGCACACAGAAAACGAGCAGTCAGGAAACTGGCACAGGCAACAAGCAGTCAGGAAACTGGCAGACAAACAACGAGAAGTCAGGAAACTGGCACACAGACAACACAGTCAGGAAACTGGCACACAGACAACAGAGTCAGGAAACTGGCACACAGACAACACAGTCAGGAAACTGGCACACAGACAACACAGTCAGGAAACTGGCACACAGACAACACAGTCAGGAAACTGGCACACAGACAACACAGACAGAAAACTGGCACAAAAACAACCAACAGTCAGGAAACTGGCGCACAAACAACCAACAGTCAGGAAACTGGCACACAGACAACAATTTCAGCAAGTTGGCACATAGACAATGCAGTCAGGAAACTGGCACACCGAGAGTCAGAAGTCAGGAAACTGCCACACTGACAACACAGTCAGGAAACTGGCACAAAGACAACGTAGTCAGGACACGGGCTCACAGATAATAAGCAGTCAGGAAACTGGCACATACAGAATGAGCAGTCAGGGAGTTTGCACACAGAAAACAAGCAGTCAGGAAACTGGCACAGACAACTAGCAGTCAGGAAATTTGCACACAGACAACGAGTAGTCAAGAAACTGGCACACAGACAGCGAGCACTCTGGAATCTGACACACAGACAACACAGTCAGGAAACTGGCACACAGACAACCAACAGTCAGGAAACTGGCACACAGACAACCAACAGTCAGGAAACTGGCTCACAGACAACCAACAGTCAGGAAACTGGCACACAGACAACACAGTCAGGAAACTGGCACACAGACAACACAGTCAGGAAACTGGCACACAGACAACACAGTCAGGAAACTGGCACACAGACAACACAGTCAGGAAACTGGCACACAGACAACACAGTCAGGAAACTGGCACACAGACAACACAGTCAGGAAACTGGCACACAGACAACACAGTCAGGAAACTGGCACACAGACAACACAGTCAGGAAACTGGCACAACAGACAACACAGTCAGGAAACTGGCACACAGACAACACAGTCAGGAAACTGGCACACAGACAACACAGTCAGGAAACTGGCACACAGTCAACCAACAGTCAGGAAATTGGCACACAGACAACCAGTCAGGAAACGGGCGCACAGACAGTGAGCAGTCAGGAAACTATCACTCAGACAGCACTGTCAGGAAACTGGCACACAGACAACACTGTCAGGAAACTGGTGCACAGACAGCAAGCAGTCAGGAAACTGGCACACGGACAGCACAGTCAGGAAGCTGGAATACAAAAAACAACAGTCAGGAAAAAGGCACACAGACAGCGAGCAGTCAGGAAACTGGCACACAGACAACAAAGTAGGGAAACTGGCACACAGAGAAGATAGTCAGGAAACGGGCTCACGGACAATGAGCAGTCTGGAAATTTGCACACAGAAAACGAGCAGTCAGGAAACTGGCACAGACAACAATTAGTCAGGAAACTGGCACACAGACAATGAGCAGTCAAGAAACTGGAACAATGACAATGAGCAGTCAGGAAACTGGCACACAGACAACGAGCAATCAGGAAACGTGCACACAGACAGTGAGCAGTCAGGAAATGGTCACACAGACAGCACTGTCAGGAAACTGGCCCACAGACAACACTGTCAGGAAACTGGCAAACAGACAGTGAGCAGTCAGGAATCTGGCACACAGACAAGACAGACAGGAATCTGGCACAGAGACTACCCATTCAAGAAACTGGCACACAGAAAACACAGTCAGGAAACTAGCAAACAGACAATGAGAAGTCATGAAATTGGCACACAGACAACGAGCAGTCAGGTAATTGGCACTTTTACAACAAGCATTCAGGAAACTGGCACACAGACAACACAATCAGGAAACTGGCACACGGACAGCACAGTCAGGAAGCTGGAATACAAAAAAAACAAGTCAGGAAAAAGGCACACAGACAACAAAGTCAGGAAACTGGCACACAGAGAAGATAGTCAGGAAACGGGTTCACAGACAATTAGCAGTCTGGAAATTTGCACACAGAAAACGAGCAGTCTGGAAATTTGCACACAGAAAACGAGCAGTCAGGAAACTGGCACAGGCAACAAGCAGTCAGGAAACTGGCAGACAAACAACGAGAAGTCAGGAAACTGGCACACAGACAACACAGTCAGGAAACTGGCACACAGACAACAGAGTCAGGAAACTGGCACACAGACAACACAGTCAGGAAACTGGCACACAGACAACACAGTCAGGAAACTGGCACACAGACAACACAGTCAGGAAACTGGCACACAGACAACACAGTCAGGAAACTGGCACACAGACAACACAGACAGAAAACTGGCACAAAAACAACCAACAGTCAGGAAACTGGCACACAAACAACCAACAGTCAGGAAACTGGCACACAGACAACAATTTCAGCAAGTTGGCACATAGACAATGCAGTCAGGAAACTGGCACACCGAGAGTCAGAAGTCAGGAAACTGCCACACTGACAACACAGTCAGGAAACTGGCACAAAGACAATGTAGTCAGGACACGGGCTCACAGATAATAAGCAGTCAGGAAACTGGCACATACAGAATGAGCAGTCAGGAAATTTGCACACAGAAAACAAGCAGTCAGGAAACTGGCACAACTAGCAGTCAGGAAATTTGCACACAGACAACGAGTAGTCAAGAAACTGGCACACAGACAGCGAGCAGTCTGGAATCTGACACACAGACAACACAGTCAGGAAACTGGCACACAGACAACCAACAGTCAGGAAACTGGCACACAGACAACCAACAGTCAGGAAACTGGCACACAGACAACCAACAGTCAGAAAACTGACACACAGACAAGACAGTCAGGAAACTGGCACACAGACAAGACAGTCAGAAAACTGGCACACAGACTACCCAGTCAGGAAACGGGCACACAGACAACACAGTCAGGAAACTGGCACACAGACAACACAGTCAGGAAACTGGCACACAGACAACACAGTCAGGAAACTGGCACACAGACAACACAGTCAGGAAACTGGCACACAGACAACACAGTCATGAAACTGGAACACAGACAACACAGTCAGGAAACTGGCACACAGACAACACAGTCAGGAAACTGGCACACAGACAACACAGTCAGGAAACTGGCACACAGACAACACAGTCAGGAAACTGGCACACAGACAACACAGTCAGGAAACTGGCACACAGACAACACAGTCAGGAAACTGGCACACAGTCAACCAACAGTCAGGAAATTGGCACACAGACAACCAGTCAGGAAACGGGCGCACAGACAGTGAGCAGTCAGGAAACTATCACTCAGACAGCACTGTCAGGAAACTGGCACACAGACAACACTGTCAGGAAACTGGTGCACAGACAGCAAGCAGTCAGGAAACTGGCACACGGACAGCACAGTCAGGAAGCTGGAATACAAAAAACAACAGTCAGGAAAAAGGCACACAGACAGCGAGCAGTCAGGAAACTGGCACACAGACAACAAAGTAGGGAAACTGGCACACAGAAAAGATAGTCAGGAAACGGGCTCACGGACAATGAGCAGTCTGGAAATTTGCACACAGAAAACGAGCAGTCAGGAAACTGGCACAGACAACAATTAGTCAGGAAACTGGCACACAGACAATGAGCAGTCAAGAAACTGGAACAATGACAATGAGCAGTCAGGAAACTGGCACACAGACAGCGAGCAGTCAGGAAACGTGCACACAGACAGTGAGCAGTCAGGAAATGGTCACACAGAGAGCACTGTCAGGAAACTGGCCCACAGACAACACTGTCAGGAAACTGGCAAACAGACAGTGAGCAGTCAGGAATCTGGCACACAGAAAAGACAGACAGGAATCTGGCACAGAGACTACCCATTCAAGAAATTGGCACACAGAAAACACAGTCAGGAAACTGGCACATGCACAACACAGTCAGGAAACTAGCAAACAGACAATGAGAAGTCATGAAATTGGCACACAGACAACGAGCAGTCAGGTAATTGGCACTTTTACAACAAGCATTCAGGAAACTGGCACACAGACAACACAATCAGGAAACTGGCACACGGACAGCACAGTCAGGAAGCTGGAATACAAAAAAACAAGTCAGGAAAAAGGCACACAGACAACAAAGTCAGGAAACTGGCACACAGACAACAGAGTCAGGAAACTGGCACACAGACAACACAGTCAGGAAACTGGCACACAGACAACACAGTCAGGAAACTGGCACACAGACAACACAGTCAGGAAACTGGCACACAGACAACACAGTCAGGAAACTGGCACACAGACAACACAGTCAGGAAACTGGCACACAGACAACACAGACAGAAAACTGGCACAAAAACAACCAACAGTCAGGAAACTGGCACACAAACAACCAACAGTCAGGAAACTGGCACACAGACAACAATTTCAGCAAGTTGGCACATAGACAATGCAGTCAGGAAACTGGCACACCGAGAGTCAGAAGTCAGGAAACTGCCACACTGACAACACAGTCAGGAAACTGGCACAAAGACAATGTAGTCAGGACACGGGCTCACAGATAATAAGCAGTCAGGAAACTGGCACATACAGAATGAGCAGTCAGGAAATTTGCACACAGAAAACAAGCAGTCAGGAAACTGGCACAACTAGCAGTCAGGAAATTTGCACACAGACAACGAGTAGTCAAGAAACTGGCACACAGACAGCGAGCAGTCTGGAATCTGACACACAGACAACACAGTCAGGAAACTGGCACACAGACAACCAACAGTCAGGAAACTGGCACACAGACAACCAACAGTCAGGAAACTGGCTCACAGACAACCAACAGTCAGGAAACCGGCACACAGACAACACAGTCAGGAAACTGGCACACAGACAACACAGTCAGGAAACTGGCACACAGACAACACAGTCAGGAAACTGGCACACAGACAACACAGTCAGGAAACTGGCACACAGACAACACAGTCAGGAAACTGGCACACAGACAACACAGTCAGGAAACTGGCACACAGACAACACAGTCAGGAAACTGGCACACAGACAACACAGTCATGAAACTGGAACACAGACAACACAGTCAGGAAACTGGCACACAGACAACACAGTCAGGAAACTGGCACACAGACAACACAGTCAGGAAACTGGCACACAGACAACACAGTCAGGAAACTGGCACACAGACAACACAGTCAGGAAACTGGCACACAGACAACACAGTCAGGAAACTGGCACACAGTCAACCAACAGTCAGGAAATTGGCACACAGACAACCAGTCAGGAAACGGGCGCACAGACAGTGAGCAGTCAGGAAACTATCACTCAGACAGCACTGTCAGGAAACTGGCACACAGACAACACTGTCAGGAAACTGGTGCACAGACAGCAAGCAGTCAGGAAACTGGCACACGGACAGCACAGTCAGGAAGCTGGAATACAAAAAACAACAGTCAGGAAAAAGGCACACAGACAGCGAGCAGTCAGGAAACTGGCACACAGACAACAAAGTAGGGAAACTGGCACACAGAAAAGATAGTCAGGAAACGGGCTCACGGACAATGAGCAGTCTGGAAATTTGCACACAGAAAACGAGCAGTCAGGAAACTGGCACAGACAACAATTAGTCAGGAAACTGGCACACAGACAATGAGCAGTCAAGAAACTGGAACAATGACAATGAGCAGTCAGGAAACTGGCACACAGACAGCGAGCAGTCAGGAAACGTGCACACAGACAGTGAGCAGTCAGGAAATGGTCACACAGAGAGCACTGTCAGGAAACTGGCCCACAGACAACACTGTCAGGAAACTGGCAAACAGACAGTGAGCAGTCAGGAATCTGGCACACAGAAAAGACAGACAGGAATCTGGCACAGAGACTACCCATTCAAGAAATTGGCACACAGAAAACACAGTCAGGAAACTGGCACATGCACAACACAGTCAGGAAACTAGCAAACAGACAATGAGAAGTCATGAAATTGGCACACAGACAACGAGCAGTCAGGTAATTGGCACTTTTACAACAAGCATTCAGGAAACTGGCACACAGACAACACAATCAGGAAACTGGCACACGGACAGCACAGTCAGGAAGCTGGAATACAAAAAAACAAGTCAGGAAAAAGGCACACAGACAACAAAGTCAGGAAACTGGCACACAGAGAAGATAAACAGGAAACGGGCTCACGGACAATGAGCAGTCTGGAAATTTGCACACAGAAAACGAGCAGTCTGGAAATTTGCACACAGAAAACGAGCAGTCAGGAAACTGGCACAGGCAACAAGCAGTCAGGAAACTGGCAGACAAACAACGAGAAGTCAGGAAACTGGCACACAGACAGCGAGCAGTCAGGAAACTGGCACACAGACAGCGAGCAGTCAGGAAACTGGCACACAGACAGCGAGCAGTCAGGAAACGGGCACACAGACAGCGAGCAGTCAGGAAACTGGCACACAGACAGCGAGCAGTCAGGAAACTGGCACACAGACAGCGAGCAGTCAGGAAACTGGCACACAGACAGCGAGCTGTCAGGAAACTGGCACACAGACAGCGAGTTGTCAGGGAACTGGCACACAGACAACCAACAATCAGGAAATTGGCACACAGACAACCAACAGTCAGGAAACGGGCACACAGACAGTGAGCAGTCAGGAAACTGTCACACAGACAGCACTGTCAGGAAACTGGCACACAGACAACACTGTCAGGAAACTGGCAAACAGACAGTGAGCAGTCAGGAATCTAGCACACAAACAACACAGACAGGAATCTGGCACAGAGACTACCCAGTCAAGAAAATGGCACACAGACAACACAGTCAGGAAACCGGCACACAGACAGCAAGCTGTCAGGAAAATGGCCAGCAGTCAACACAGACAGGAAACTGGCTCACAGAATATCAACAGTCAGGAAACTGGCAAACAGACAATGAGCAGGCAGGAAACTGGCACACAGACAATGAGCAGTCAGGAAAACGGCACACAGACAGCGAGCAGTCAGGAAGCACACGGAAAACAAAGTCAGGAAACTGGCACTCAGACAACATAGTCAGGAAACTGGCTCACAGACAATGAGGAGTCAGGAAACTTTCACACAGACAGCACTGTCAGGAAACTGGCCCACAGACAACACTGTCAGGAAACTGGCAAACAGACAGTGAGCAGTCAGCAATCTGGCACACAGACTAGACAGACAGGAATCTGGCACACAGACAACCAACAGTCAGGAAAAGGGCACACAGACATTGAGCAGTCAGGAAACGGTCACACAGACAGCACTGTCAAGAAACTGGCACACAGAAAACAGAGTCAGGAAACTGGCACACGCACAACACAGTCAGGAAACTAGCAGACAATGAGAAGTCATGAAATTGGCACACAGACAACGAGCAGTCAGTAAATTGGTACATTTACGATGAGCATTAAGGAAACTGGCACACAGACAACACAATCAGGAAACTGGCACAAAGACAACACAATCAGGAAACTGGCACACAGACAACACAATCAGGAAACTGGCACACAGACAACACAATCAGGAAACTGGCACACAGACAACACAATCAGGAAACTGGCACACAGACAACACAATCAGGAAACTGGCACACAGACAACACAATCAGGAAACTGGCACACAGACAACACAATCAGGAAAATGGCACACAGACAGCGAGCAGTCAGGAAACTGGCACACAGACAGCACTGTCAGGAAACTGGCACACAGACAACATTGTCTGGAAACTGGCACACAGACAACACTGTCAGGAAACTGGCACACAGACAACACAGTCAGGAAACTGGCACACAGACAACACTGTCACGAATCTGGCACACAGACAACACTGTCACGAATCTGGCACACAGACAGCGAGCAGTCAGGATTCTGACACACAGACAACACAGATAGGAAACGGGCACACAGATAGTGAGCAGCCAGGAAACGGTCACACAGAAAGCAGTGTCAAGAAACTGGCACACAGAAAACACAGTCAGGAAACTGGCACACAGAAAACACAGTCAGGAAACTGGCACACAGAAAACACAATCAGGAAACTGGCACACAGAAAACACAGTCAGGAAACTAGCAAACAGACAATGAGAAGACATGAAATTGGCACACAGACAACGAACAGTCAGTAAATTGGTACATTTACGATGAGCATTCAGGATACTGGCACACAGACAACACAATCAGGAAACAGGCACACAGACAAACAGCAGTCAGGAAACGGGCACACAGACATTGAGCAGTCAGGAAACTGGCACACAGACAGCACTGTCAGGAAAATGGCACACAGAAAACACAGTCAGGAAACTGGCATACAGAAAACACAGTCAGGAAACTGGCACACAGACAGCACTGTCAGGAAACTGGCACACAGACAGCACTGTCAGGAAACTGGCACACAGACAGCACTGTCAGGAAACTGGCACACAGACAGCACTGTCAGGAAACTGGCTCACAGACAGCACTGTCAGGAAACTGGCACAGAGACAGCACTGTCAGGAAACTGGCACAGAGACAGCACTGTCAGGAAACTGGCGCACAGACAACACAGACAGGAAACTGGCACACAGACAACACAGACAGGAAACTGGCACACAGACAACACAGACAGGAAACTGGCACACAGACTACCCAGTCAGGAAAATGGCACACAGACTACCCAGTCAGGAAACTGGCACACAGACTACCCAGTCAGGAAACTGGCACACAGACTACCCAGTCAGGAAACTGGCACACAGACAACACAGTCAGGAAACTGGCACACAGACAACACAGTCAGGAAACTGGCACACAGACAACACTGTTTCGAAACTAGCAAATAGACAATTAGAAGTCATGAAATTGGCACACAGACAACGAGCAATGAGGAAATTGCGACATTTACAATGAGCATTCAGGAAACTGGCACACAGACAACACAATCAGGAAACGAGCACACAAACAACACATTCAGGAAACTGGCACACAAACAACACATTCAGGAAACTGGCACACATACAGCGAGCAGTCACGAATCTGAGACACAGACAGCACAGTCTGGAAATTGGCACACAGACAAACAACAGTCAGGAAACTGGCACACAGACAGTGAGCAGTCAGGAAACTGGCACACAGACAGCGAGCAGTCAGGAATCTGACACACAGACAGGAAACTGGCACACAGACAGCGAGCAGTCAGGAACCTGGCTCACACATAACACAGTCAGGAAACTGGCAGACGCACAACACAGTCAGGAAACTAGCAAACAGACAATGGGCAGTCATGAAATTGGCACACAGACAATGAGCAGTCAGGAAATTGGTACATTTACAACGAGCATTCAGGAAACTGGCACACAGACAAACAACAGTCAGGAAACCGGCACGCAGACAATGCTGTCAGGAAACTGGCACACAGACAACACAGTAAGGAAACTGGCACACAGACAACAAGCAGTCAGGAAACTGGCAAACAGACAACACAGACAGGAAACTGGCACACAGAATAATAACAGTCAGGAAACTGGCACACAGAATAACAACAGTCAGGAAACTGGCAAACAGACAACAAGCAGGCTGGAAACTGGCACAGAAAACGAGCAGTCAGGAAACTGGCACACAGACAATGAGTAATCAAGAAACTGGCACACAGAAAATTAGCAATCAGGAAACTGCCACACAGACAGCAAGCAGTCAGAAAACTGGCAGACAGACACGGAACTGTCAGGAATCTGACATACAGACAGCACAGTCTGGAAACTGGCACACAGACAAGATAGTCAGGAAATGGGCTTACAAACAATGAGCAGCCAGGAAATTTGCACACAGAAAACGAGCAGTCAGGAAACTGGCACACACAACAAGCAGTCAGGAAAATGGCACACAGACAACGAGTAGTCAAGAAACTGGCACACAGAAAATGAGCAGACAGGAAACTGGCACACAGACAGCGAGCAGTCAGTAATCTGACACACAGACAACCAACAGTCAGGAAACCGACAGACAGACAACGCAGTCAGGGAACTGGCACACAGACAATGCAGTAAGGAAACTGGCACACAGACAACACAGTCAGGAAACTGGCACACATACTACCCAGTCCGAAAACAGGCACACAGACAACACAGTAAGGAAAATGGCACACAGACAACACAGTCAGGAAACTAGCACACAGACAATGAGCAGTCATGAAATAGGCACACAGATAACGAGCAGTCAGGAAATTGACACATTTGCAACAAGCATTCAGGAAACTGGCACACAGACAACACAATCAGGAAACTGACACACAGACAACACAAACAGAAAACTGGCACACAGAAAACACATTCAGGAAACTGGCACACAGAAAACACATTCAAGAAACTGGCACACAGACAGCAAGCAGTCAGGAAACTGGCACACGGACAACACAGTCAGGAAACTGGCACACAAAAAAGCAACAGTCAGGAAAATGGCAAACAGACATCGAGCATTCAGGAATCTGACACACAGACAGCATAGTCTGGAAACTGGCACACAGACAACCAACAGTCAGGAAACTGGCACCCAGACAACCAACAGTCAGGAAACGGGCACAGAGACAGTGAGCAGTCAGGAAACTGGCACAACACAGAGAGCAGTCAGGAAACTAGCACACAGACAACAAAGACAGGAAACTGGCACAGACAACACAGTCAGGAAACTGGCACACAGACAATGAGCAGTCAGGAAACTGGCACACAGACTACCAGTCAGCAAACTGGCACACAGACAACACAGTCTGGAAACTGGCACACTCACAACAAAGTCAGGAAACTAGCAAAAATACAATGAGCAGTCGTGAAATTGGCACACAGACAATGAGAAATCAGGAAATTGGCACACAGACAACACATTCAGGAAACTGGCACACATACAGCAAGCAGTCAGCAAACTGGCACACGGACAACACAGTCAGCAAACTGGCACACGGACAACACAGTCAGGAAGCTGGCACACAAAAAACCAACAGTCAGGAAAATGGCACACAGACAACGAGCAGTCAGGAAACTGGCACACAGACAACACAGTCAGGAAACCGGCACACAGACAGCAAGCTGTCAGGAAAATGGCCAGCAGTAAATACAGACAGGAAACTGGCTCACAGAATAACAACAGTCAGGAAACTGGCAAACAGACAACGAGCAGGCAGGAAACTGGCTCACAGACAATGAGGAGTCAGGAAATTTGCAAACAGAAAACGAGCAGTCTGGCACAACAACAAGCTGTCAGGAAACTAGCACACAGACAACGAGTAGTCAAGAAACTGGCACACAGACAATGAGCAGTCAGCAAACTGGCACACAGACAACGAGCTGTCAAGGAACAGGCACAAAGACAGCGAGCAGTCAGGAAACTGGCACATAGACAGCGAGCTCTCAGGAAACTGTCACACAGAAACACAGTCAGGAAACTGGCACACAGACAACACAGTCAGGACACTGGCACACAGACAACTCAGACAGAAAACTGGCACACAATCAAACAACAGTCAGGAAACTGGCACACAGACAACAATTTCAGCAAGTTGGCACATAGACAATGCAGTCAGGAAACTGGCATACCGAGAGTCAGAAGTCAGGAAACTGGCACACTGACAACACAGTCAGGAAACTGGCACACAGACAACGTAGTCAGGAAACGGGCTCACAGTTAATGAGCAGTCAGTAAACTGGCACATACAGAATGAGCCGTTGGGAAATTTGCACACAGAAAACAAGCAGTCAGGAAAGAGGCACAGACAACTAGCAGTCAGGAAATTTGCACACAGACAGCGAGCAGTCAAGAAACTGGCACACAGACAGCGAGCAGTCTGGAATCTGACACACAGGCAACACGGTCAGGAAACTGGCACACAGACAACCAACAGTCAGGAAACTGGCACACAGACAACCAACAGTCAGGAAACTGGCACACAGACAACCAACAGTCAGGAAACTGGCACACAGACAACCAACAGTCAGGAAACTGGCACACAGACAACCAACAGTAGGGAAACTGGCACACAGACAACCAACAGTCAGGAAACTGGCAAACAGACAACCAACAGTCTGGAAACCGGCACACAGACAACGCAATCAGGAAACTGGCACACAGACAACACAGTCAGGAAACTGGCACACAGACAACACAGTCAGGAAACTGCCTTATGCACAGCACAGTCAAAAAACAAGCACACAGACAATGAGCAGTCATGAAATGGGCACACAGACAACGAGCAGTCAGGTAATTGGCAGTTTAAAACAAGCATTCAGGAAACTGGCACACAGACAACACAATCAGGAAACTGGCACACTGACAACACATTCAGGAAACTGGTACACAGACAGCAAGCAGTCAGGAAACTGGCACACGGACAGCACAGTCAGGAAGCTGGAATACAACAGTCAGGAAAAAGGCACGCAGACAACAAAGTCAGGAAACTGGCACACAGAGAAGATAGTCAGGAAACGGGCTCACGGACAATGAGCAGTCTGGAAATTTGCACACAGAAAACGAGCAGTCAGGAAACTGGCACAGGCAACAAGCAGTCAGGAAACTGGCAGACAAACAACGAGAAGTCAGGAAACTGGCACACAGACAGCGAGCAGTCAGGAAACTGGCACACAGACAGCGAGCAGTCAGGAAACTGGCACACAGACAGCGAGCAGTCAGGAAACTGGCACACAGACAGCGAGCAGTCAGGAAACTGGCACACAGACAGCGAGCAGTCAAGAAACTGGCACACAGACAGCGAGCAGTCAGGAAACTGGCACACAGACAGCGAGCAGTCAGGAAACTGGCACACAGACAGCGAGCAGTCAGGAAACTGGCACACAGACAGCGAGCAGTCAGGAAACTGGCACACAGACAGCGAGCAGTCAGGAAACTGGCAAACAGACAATGAGCAATCAGGAAAACGGCACACAGACAGCGAGCAGTCAGGAAACGGCACACGGACAACAAAGTCAGGAAACTGGCACACAGACAACATAGTCAGGAAACTGGCTCACAGACAATGAGGAGTCAGGAAATTTGCAAACAGAAAATGAGCAGTCAGGAAACTGGCACACAGGCAGCGAGCAGTCAAGAAACAGGCACAAAGACAGCGAGCAGTTAAGAAACAGGCACAAAGACAGAAAGCAGTCAGGAAACTGGCACATAGACAGCGGTCTCTCAGGAAACTGTCATACAGACAACACAGTCAGGAAACTGGCACACAGACAACACAGTCAGGAAACTGGCACACAGACAACACAGTCAGGAAACTGGCACACAGACAACACAGTCAGGAAACTGGCACACAGACAACACAGTCAGGAAACTGGCAAACTGACAACACAGTCAGGAAACTGGCACACGGACAACACAGTCAGGAAACTGGCACACAGACAACACAGTCAGGAAACTGGCACACAGACAACACAGTCAGGAAACTGGCACACAGACAACACAGTCAGGAAACTGGCACACAGACAACACAGTCAGGAAACTGGCACACAGACAACACAGTCAGGATAATGGCACACAGACAGCACAGTCAGGAAACTGGCACACAGACAACACAGTCAGGAAACTGGCACACAGACAACACAGTCAGGAAACTGGCACACAGACAACACAGTCAGGAAACTGGCACACAGACAACACCGACGGAAAACTGGCACAAAAACAACCAACAGTCAGGAAACTGGCACACAAACAACCAACAGTCAGGAAACTGGCACACAGACAACAATTTCAGCAAGTTGGCACATAGACAATGCAGTCAGGAAACTGGCACACCGAGAGTCAGAAGTCAGGAAACTGCCACACTGACAACACAGTCAGGAAACTGGCACAAAGACAACGTAGTCAGGACACGGTCTCACAGATAATAAGCAGTCAGGAAACTGGCACATACAGAATGAGCAGTCAGGAAATTTGCACACAGAAAACAAGCAGTCAGGAAACTGGCACAGACAACTAGCAGTCAGGAAATTTGCACACAGACAACGAGTAGTCAAGAAACTGGCACACAGACAGCGAGCAGTCTGGAATCTGACACACAGACAACACAGTCAGGAAACTGGCACACAGACAACACAGTCAGGAAACTGGCACACAGACAACCAACAGTCAGGAAACTGGCACACAGACAACCAACAGTCAGGAAACTGGCACACAGACAACCAACAGCAGGAAACTGGCTCACAGACAACCAACAGTCAGGAAACTGGCTCACAGACAACCAACAGTCAGGAAACTGGCACACAGACAACACAGTCAGGAAACTGGCACACAGACAACACAGTCAGGAAACTGGCACACAGACAACACAGTCAGGAAACTGGCACACAGACAACACAGTCAGGAAACTGGCACACAGACAACCAACAGTAGGGAAACTGGCACACAGACAACCAACAGTCAGGAAACTGGCACACAGACAACCAACAGTCAGGAAACTGGCACACAGACAACCAACAGTCTGGAAACCGGCACACAGACAACGCAATCAGGAAACTGGCACACAGACAACAAAGTCAGGAAACTGGCACACAGACAACACAGTCAGGAAACTGGCACACAGACAACACAGTCAGGAAACTGGCACACAGACAACACAGTCAGGAAACTGCCTTATGCACAGCACAGTCAAAAAAAAAAGCACACAGACAATGAGCAGTCATGAAATGGGCACACAGACAACGAGCAGTCAGGTAATTGGCAGTTTAAAACAAGCATTCAGGAAACTGGCACACAGACAACACAATCAGGAAACTGGCACACTGACAACACATTCAGGAAACTGGTACACAGACAGCAAGCAGTCAGGAAACTGGCACACGGACAGCACAGTCAGGAAGCTGGAATACAACAGTCAGGAAAAAGGCACACAGACAACACAATCAGGAAACTGGCACACTGACAACACATTCAGGAAACTGGCACACAGACAGCGAGCAGTCAGGAAACTGGCACACAGACAGCGAGCAGTCAGGAAACTGGCACACAGACAGCGAGCAGTCAGGAAACTGGCACACAGACAGCGAGCAGTCAGGAAACTGGCACACAGACAGCGAGCAGTCAGGAAACTGGCACACAGACAGCGAGCAGTCAGGAAACTGGCAAACAGACAATGAGCAATCAGGAAAACGGCACACAGACAGCGAGCCGTCAGGAAACGGCACACGGACAACAAAGTCAGGAAACTGGCACACAGACAACAAAGTCAGGAAACTGGCACACAGACAACATAGTCAGGAAACTGGCTCACAGACAATGAGGAGTCAGGAAATTTGCAAACAGAAAATGAGCTGTCAGGAAACTGGCACACAGACAGCGAGCAGTCAAGAAACAGGCACAAAGACAGCGAGCAGTTAAGAAACAGGCACAAAGGCAGAAAGCAGTCAGGAAACTGTCACACAGACAACACAGTCAGGAAACTGGCACACAGACAACACAGTCAGGAAACTGGCACACAGACAACACAGTCAGGAAACTGGCACACAGACAACACAGTCAGGAAACTGGCACACAGACAACACAGTCAGGAAACTGGCACACGGACAACACAGTCAGGAAACTGGCACACGGACAACACAGTCAGGAAACTGGCACACGGACAACACAGTCAGGAAACTGGCACACGGACAACACAGTCAGGAAACTGGCACACAGACAACACAGTCAGGAAACTGGCACACAGACAACACAGTCAGGAAACTGGCACACAGACAACACAGTCAGGAAACTGGCACACAGACAACACAGTCAGCATACTGGCACACAGACAGCACAGTCAGGAAACTGGCACACAGACAACACAGTCAGGAAACTGGCACACAGACAACACAGTCAGGAAACTGGCACACAGACAACACCAACAGAAAACTGGCACAAAAACAACCAACAGTCAGTAAACTGGCACACAAACAACCAACTGTCAGGAGACTGGCACACAGACAACAATTTCAGCAAGTTGGCACATAGACAATGCAGTCAGGAAACTGGCACACCGAGAGTCAGAAGTCAGGAAACTGCCACACTGACAACACAGTCAGGAAACTGGCACAAAGACAACGTAGTCAGGACACGGGCTCACAGATAATAAGCAGTCAGGAAACTGGCACATACAGAATGAGCAGTCAGGAAATTTGCACACAGAAAACAAGCAGTCAGGAAACTGGCACAGACAACTAGCAGTCAGGAAATTTGCACACAGACAACGAGTAGTCAAGAAACTGGCACACAGACAGCGAGCAGTCTGGAATCTGACACACAGACAACACAGTCAGGAAACTGGCACACAGACAACACAGTCAGGAAACTGGCACACAGACAACCAACAGTCAGGAAACTGGCACACAGACAACCAACAGTCAGGAAACTGGCTCACAGACAACCAACAGTCAGGAAACTGGCTCACAGACAACCAACAGTCAGGAAACTGGCACACAGACAACACAGTCAGGAAACTGGCACACAGACAACACAGTCAGGAAACTGGCACACAGACAACACAGTCAGGAAACTGGCACACAGACAACACAGTCAGGAAACTGGCACACAGACAACAAAGTCAGGAAACTGGCACACAGACAACACAGTCAGGAAACTGGCACACAGGCAACACAGTCAGGAAACTGGCACACAGACAACACAGTCAGGAAACTGGCACACAGACAACACAGTCAGGAAACTGGCACACAGACAACACAGTCAGGAAACTGGCACACAGTCAACCAACAGTCAGGAAATTGGCACACAGACAACCAGTCAGGAAACGGGCACACAGACAGTGAGCAGTCAGGAAACTATCACTCAGACAGCACTGTCAGGAAACTGGCACACAGACAATACTGTCAGGAAACTGGTACACAGACAGCAAGCAGTCAGGAAACTGGCACACGGACAGCACAGTCAGGAAACTGGCACACGGACAGCACAGTCAGGAAGCTGGAATACAAAAAACAACAGTCAGGAAAAAGGCACACAGACAGCGAGCAGTCAGGAAACTGGCACACAGACAACAAAGTCAGGAAACTGGCACACAGAGAAGATAGTCAGGAAACGGGCTCACGGACAATGAGCAGTCTGGAAATTTGCACACAGAAAACGAGCAGTCAGGAAACTGGCACAGGCAACAAGCAGTCAGGAAACTGGCAGACAAACAACGAGCAGTCAGGAAACTGGCACACAGACAGCGAGCAGTCAGGAAACTGGCAGACAGACAGCGAGCAGTCAGGAAACTGGCACGCAGACAGCGAGCAGTCAGGAAACTGGCACGCAGGCAGCGAGCAGTCAGGAAACTGGCACACAGACAGCGAGCAGTCAGGAAACTGGCACACAGACAGCGAGCGGTCAGGAAACTGGCACACAGACAGCGAGCGGTCAGGAAACTGGCACACAGACAGCGAGCAGTCAGGAAACTGGCACACAGACAGCGAGCTGTCAGGAAACTGGCACACAGACAGCGAGCTGTCAGGAAACTGGCACACAGACAGCGAGCTGTCAGGAAACTGGCACACAGACAGCGAGCTGTCAGGAAACTGGCACACAGGCAGCACAGTATGGAAACTGGCACACAGACAACCAACAATCAGGAAATTGGCACACAGACAACCAACAGTCAGGAAACTGGCACACAGACAGCGAGCAGTCAAGAAACAGGCACAAAGACAGCGAGCAGTTAAGAAACAGGCACAAAGACAGCGAGCAGTCAGGAAACTGGCACATAGACAGCGAGCAGTCAGGAAACTGTCACACAGACAACACAGTCAGGAAACTGGCACACTGACAACACAGACAGAAAACTGGCACACAAACAACACAGACAGAAAACTGGCACACAAACAACCAACATTCAGGAAACTGGCACACAAACAACAATTTCAGCAAGTTGGCACATAGACAATGCAGTCAGGAAACTGGCACACCGAGAGTCTGAAGTCAGGAAACTGGCACACTGACAACACAGACAGAAAACCGGCACACAAACAACCAACAGTCAGGAAACCAGCACACAGACAACACAGTCAGGAAACTGGCACACAGACAACACAGTCAGGAAACTGGCACACAGACAACACAGTCAGGAAACTGGCACACAGACAACACAGTCAGGAAACTGGCACACAGACAACACAGTCAGGAAACTGGCACACAGACAACACAGTCAGGAAACTGGCACACAGATAACACAGTCAGGAAACTGGCACACAGACAACACAGTCAGGAAACTGGCACACAGTCAACACATTCAGCAAACTGCCTTATGCACAACACAGTCAAAAAACAAGCACACAGACAATGAGCAGTCATGAAATTGGCACACAGACAACGAGCAGTCAGGTAATTGGCACTTTTACAACAAGCATTCAGGAAACTGGCACACAGACAACACAATCAGGAAACTGGCACACTGACAACACATTCAGGAAACTGGTACACAGACAGCAAGCAGTGAGGAAACTGGCACACGGACAACAAAGTCAGGAAGCTGGCATACAAAAAACCAACAGTCAGGAAAAAGGCACACAGACAGCGAGCAGTGAGGAAACTGGCACACAGACAACAAAGTCAGGAAACTGGCACACAGAGAAGATAGTCAGGAAACGGGCTCACAGACAATGAGCAGTCTGGATATTTGCACACAGAAAACGAGCAGTAAGGAAACTGGCACAGGCAACAAGCAGTTAGGAAACGGGCAGACAAACAACGAGAAGTCAGGAAACTGGCACACAGACAGCGAGCAGTCAGGAAACTGGCACGCAGACAGCGAGCAGTCAGGAAACTGGCACACAGACAGCGAGCAGTCAGGAAACTGGCACACAGACAGCGAGCAGTCAGGAAACTGGCACACAGATAGCGAGCTGTCAGGAAACTGGCACACAGACAGCGAGCTGTCAGGAAACTGGCACACAGACAGCGAGCTGTCAGGAAACTGGCACAAAGGCAGCACAGTATGGAAACTGGCACACAGACAACCAACAATCAGGAAATTGGCACACAGACAACCAACAGTCAGGAAACGGGCACACAGACAGTGAGCAGTCAGGAAACTGTCACACAGACAGCACTGTCAGGAAACTGGCACACAGACAACCAACAATCAGGAAACTGGCACACAGAATAACAACAGTCAGGAAACTGGCACACAGACAACACAGTCAGGAAACTGGCACACAGACAACGAGCAGTCAGGAAACTGGCACACAGACAACACAGTCAGGAAACTGGCACACAGACAACACAGTCAGGAAACTGGCACACAGACAACACAGTCAGGAAACTGGCACACAGACAACACAGTCAGGAAACTGGCACACAGACAACACAGTCAGGAAACTGGCACACAGACAACACAGTCAGGAAACTGGCACACAGACAGTGAACAGTCAGGAAACTGGCACACAGACAGCACTGTCAGGAAACTGGCACACAGACAACACTGTCAGGAAACTGGCACACAGACAACACAGTCAGGAAACTGGCACACAGACAACACAGTCAGGAAACTGGCACACGGACAACACAGTCAGGAAGCTGGAATACAAAAAACAGTCAGGAAACAGGCACACAGACAGCGAGCAGTCAGGAAACTGGCACACAGACAACAAAGTCAGGAAACTGGCACACAGAGAAGATAGTCAGGAAACGGGCTCACGGACAATGAGCAGTCTGGAAATTTGCAAACAGAAAACGAGCAGTCAGGAAACTGGCACAGGCAACAAGCAGTCAGGAAACTGGCAGACAAACAACGAGCAGTCAGGAAACTGGCACACAGACAGCGAGCAGTCAGGAAACTGGCAGACAGACAGCGAGCAGTCAGGAAACTGGCACGCAGACAGCGAGCAGTCAGGAAACTGGCACGCAGGCAGCGAGCAGTCAGGAAACTGGCACACAGACAGCGAGAGGTCAGGAAACTGGCACACAGACAGCGAGCGGTCAGGAAACTGGCACACAGACAGCGAGCAGTCAGGAAACTGGCACACAGACAGCGAGCAGTCAGGAAACTGGCACACAGACAGCGAGCAGTCAGGAAACTGGCACACAGACAGCGAGCTGTCAGGAAACTGGCACACAGACAGCGAGCTGTCAGGAAACTGGCACACAGACAGCGAGCTGTCAGGAAACTGGCACACAGACAGCGAGCTGTCAGGAAACTGGCACACAGGCAGCACAGTATGGAAACTGGCACACAGACAACCAACAATCAGGAAACTGGCACACAGACAACACAGTCAGCAAACTGGCACACAAACAACACAGACAGGAAACTGGCACAGAGACTACCCAGTCAAGAAAATGGCACACAGTCAACACAGTCAGGAAACTGGCACACAGACAACACAGTCAGGAAACTGGCACACAGACAACACAGTCAGGAAACTGGCACACAGACAACACAGTCAGGAAAATGGCACACAGACAACACAGTCAGGAAACTGGCACACAGACAACACATTCAGGAAACTGGCACACAGACAACACAGTCAGGAAACTGGCACACAGACAACACAGTCAGGAAACTGGCACACAGACAACACAGTCAGAAAACTGGCACACAGACAACACAGTCAGGAAACTGGCACACAGACAATACAGTCAGGAAACTGGCACACAGAGAACACAGTCAGGAAATGGCACACAGACAACACAGTCAGGAAACTGGCACACAGACAACACAGTCAGGAAACTGGCACACAGACAACACAGTCAGGAAACTGGCACACAGACAACACAGTCAGGAAACTGGCACACAGACAACACAGACAGAAAACTGGCACACAAACAACCAACAGTCAGGAAACTGGCACACAAACAACCAACAGTCAGGAAACTGGCACACAAAAAACCAACAGTCAGGAAACTGGCACACAAAAAACCAACAGTCAGGAATTTGGCACACAAAAAACCAACAGTCAGGAAACTGGCACACAAACAACCAACAGTCAGGAAACTGGCACACAAACAACCAACAGTAAGGAAACTGGCACACAAACAACCAACAGTCAGGAACCTGGCACACAAACAACCAACAGTCAGGAAACTGGCACACAAACAACCAACAGTCAGGAAACTGGCACACAAACAACCAACAGTCAGGAAACTGGCACACAGACAGCGAGCAGTCAGGAAACTGGCTAACAGACAATGAGCAATCAGGAAAACGGCACACAGACAGCGAGCAGTCAGGAAACGGCACACGGACAACAAAGTCAGGAAACTGGCACACAGACAAAATAGTAAGGAAACTGGCTCACAGACAATGAGGAGTCAGGAAATTGGCAAACAGCAAATGAGCAGTCAGGAAACTGGCACACAGACAGCGAGCAGTCAAGAAACAGGCACAAAGACAGCGAGCAGTTAAGAAACAGGCACAAAGACAGAAAGCAGTCAGGAAACTGGCACACAGACAACACAGTCAGGAAACTGGCACACAGACAACACAGTCAGGAAACTGGCACACAGACAACACAGTCAGGAAACTGGCACACAGACAACACAGTCAGGAAACTGGCACACAGACAACACAGTCAGGAAACTGGCACACAGACAACAAAGTCAGGAAACTGGCACACAGACAACACAGTCAGGAAACTGGCACACGGACAACACAGTCAGGAAACTGGCACACGGACAACACAGTCAGGAAACTGGCAAACGGACAACACAGTCAGGAAACTGGCACACGGACAACACAGTCAGGAAACTGGCACACAGACAACACAGTCAGGAAACTGGCACACAGACAACACAGTCAGGAAGCTGGCACACAGACAACACAGTCAGGAAACTGGCACACAGACAACACAGTCAGGAAACTGGCACACAGACAACACAGTCAGGATACTGGCACACAGACAGCACAGTCAGGAAACTGGCACACAGACAACACAGTCAGGAAACTGGCACACAGACAACACAGTCAGGAAACTGGCACACATACAACACAGTCAGGAAACTGGCACACAGACAACACCGACAGAAAACTGGCACAAAAACAACCAACAGTCAGGAAACTGGCACACAAACAACCAACAGTCAGGAAACTGGCACACAGACAACAATTTCAGCAAGTTGGCACATAGACAATGCAGTCAGGAAGCTGGCACACCGAGAGTCAGAAGTCAGGAAACTGCCACACTGACAACACAGTCAGGAAACTGGCACAAAGACAACGTAGTCAGGACACGGTCTCACAGATAATAAGCAGTCAGGAAAATGGCACATACAGAATGAGCAGTCCTGAAATTTGCACACAGAAAACAAGCAGTCAGGAAACTGGCACAGACAACTAGCAGTCAGGAAATTTGCACACAGACAACGAGTAGTCAAGAAACTGGCACACAGACAGCGAGCAGTCTGGAATCTGACACACAGACAACACAGTCAGGAAACTGGCACACAGACAACACAGTCAGGAAACTGGCACACAGACAACCAACAGTCAGGAAACTGGCACACAGACAACCAACAGTCAGGAAACTGGCACACAGACAACCAACAGTCAGGAAACTGGCACACAGACAACCAACAGTCAGGAAACTGGCTCACAGACAACCAACAGTCAGGAAACTGGCTCACAGACAACCAACAGTCAGGAAACTGGCTCACAGACAACCAACAGTCAGGAAACTGGCACACAGACAACACAGTCAGGAAACTGGCACACAGACAACACAGTCAGGAAACTGGCACACAGACAACACAGTCAGGAAACTGGCACACAGACAACGAGCAGTCAGGAAACTGGCACACAGGCAGCACAGTATGGAAACTGGCACACAGACAACCAACAATCAGGAAATTGGCACACAGACAACCAACAGTCAGGAAACTGGCACACAGACAGCGAGCAGTCAAGAAACAGGCACAAAGACAGCGAGCAGTTAAGAAACAGGCACAAAGACAGCGAGCAGTCAGGAAACTGGCACATAGACAGCGAGCTCTAAGGAAACTGTCACACAGACAACACAGTCAGGAAACTGGCACACAGACAACACAGACAGAAAACTGGCACACAAACAACACAGACAGAAAACTGGCACACAAACAACCAACAGTCAGGAAACTGGCACACAAACAACAATTTCAGCAAGTTGGCACATAGACAATGCAGTCAGGAAACTGGCACACCGAGAGTCTGAAGTCAGGAAACTGGCACACTGACAACACAGACAGAAAACCGGCACACAAACAACCAACAGTCAGGAAACTGGCACACAGACAACACAGTCAGGAAACTGGCACAGAGACAACACAGTCAGGAAACTGGCACACAGACAACACAGTCAGGAAACTGGCACACAGACAACACAGTCAGGAAACTGGCACACAGACAACACAGTCAGGAAACTGGCACACAGACAACACAGTCAGGAAACTGGCACACAGACAACACAGTCAGGAAACTGGAACACAGTCAACACATTCAGCAAACTGCCTTATGCACAACACAGTCAAAAAACAAGCACACAGACAATGAGCAGTCATGAAATTGGCACACAGACAACGAGCAGTCAGGTAATTGGCACTTTTACAACAAGCATTCAGGACACTGGCACACAGACAACACAATCAGGAAACTGGCACACGGACAGCACAGTCAGGAAACTGGCATACAAAAAACCAACAGTCAGGAAAAAGGCACACAGACAGCGAGCAGTGAGGAAACTGGCAAACAGACAACAAAGTCAGGAAACTGGCACACAGAGAAGATAGTCAGGAAACGGGCTCACAGACAATGAGCAGT